>NC_046633.1:13288959-13594186 GCF_900324485.2 Mastacembelus armatus | reverse complement strand
AATACTTCTTTTTCTCATTAATCTACACTCAGTACCATTTAATGACAACAGGATTACAGAATTTTAGGAATGTTTGTTAATTTATTAGAAAGGAAAAACTGATATATCACATTTACAACGTGAAAATTAGATCAGGCACCTCACACTTCTCTTGATCTTTGCTGAGATGTTTCTACACCTTGAGTGGTGTACACCTGTGGTAAATTAAATTAATTGGACATTATTCTATATAAGGTCTCACAGCTGGCAAAGCATATCAGAGCAAAGACCAAGCCATGAGGTTAAAGGAACTGCCTGTAAAACTCAGAGACACCACTGTTGATAGGCACAGAGCTGGGGAAGGCTACAAAATATTCTGCTGCACCGACAGTTCCCAGAGTTCCATTGGTCTCCATAATACTGAAATGGAAGAAGTTTGGCACAACCGGGACTATTCCAAGAGCTGGTCGCTTTGCCGAACTGAGCAATTTTGGGAGAAGGTGACCAAGAACCTAGTGGTCACTCTGACTGAGGTCAAGAGATCCTGTGTGGAGATGGGACAAAGTTCCAGAAGGACAACCATCACTGCAGCCCCCCACCAGCCTGGGCCTTATGCCAAAGTGGCTGGATGGAAGCCTCTCCTCAATGCAAGTCACATGAAAGACCGCTTGGAGTTTGCAAAAAAGCATCTGAAAGAACATCAGGCATCTCTCATCAGCTGCTCAATACCATCCTAGCATTGAAGCATAGTGGTGACAGCATCATGCATCATGGGGATGTTTTTTAGCAGCAGGTACTGGGAGACTGGTCAGGGTTGAGGGGAAGCTGAATGGAACAAAGTACAGAGATATCCTCAATGAAAACCTGTTCCCCAGTGCTCAGGACCTCAGGCTGGGCCAGTGGTTCACCTTCCAACATTACAACTACTTTAAGCATACAGCCAAGACAACACAGGAGTGGCTTAGGGACAACTCTGTGAATAAGAGTGGCCCAGCCAGACCCCTGACTTGAACCCCCTAGAACATCTCTGGAGAGACCTGAAAATAAATAAACCTGTCTGAGCTTGAGAATATTTGCAAATAAGAATGGCAGAAAATCCCCCATTCCAGGTGTGCAAAATGTGGTGCATCATACCCAAAAAGATTCAAGGCTG
The DNA here is from genome assembly GCF_900324485.2 of Mastacembelus armatus. NCBI lineage: Eukaryota > Metazoa > Chordata > Actinopteri > Synbranchiformes > Mastacembelidae > Mastacembelus > Mastacembelus armatus. The sequence continues at coordinate 13,593,054 of NC_046633.1, read as the reverse complement.
TAATTTCTGCCAAAAGTACGTCAACTAAGTAGTAGGGTCTGAATACTTACGTAAATATATTTGTTTATTTTTAGTAAATATTCGAACATTCCACAAATTCTTCATTTAAAAAAGTGAAGGGGGTCTGAATACTTTCTGAATGCACTTTTCCTAATATCATATCTATTCATATAGAGAATTAATGTTTTATGTGCCCACTTTGACTTGTTAGTCTCTGACACAAAATGCCAGCACAATACAGGTGGATGGGTGGCTAGCCTGACACCCACCCCTTGCTTGTAGGCGGACATGATCAGGCTTGACCAGGAGTTAAGGGCGAAGGGCCGTTCGACAAATAGAAACTGTTAAATGTTTTTATATTAACAGTGAAACTAATGCCTATGTAAAATAAAAGCAATGGCTCCCCTTAGCTCTTTGATGTTTTCAGCATTTTAGCATCTTTCAGCTTACTGATGCAGCTGTTGCCTGCTTCTTAGCAAAATAGCTCAGATGAATGCTTTGATTGGCTGTTTCTATACATAAAAATGCAACTGTGTGTGTTTTGCATATGTTAACAGTAGGTAGATCTCAAAAGTGAAGCAATTTAGAGGCTGAAAAATGCTTTTGCAAACTTTACTCTGCAAAACAGAAATATTACTGTCATGAATTTGTGTTTGAGTCTTTGTCTGTGAGCAGGGGGAGATTAATTGAGAGTCACTAATTGGCTTGTCTTTTTTGATGTCTTCCTCTGACATTTAGCTACAGCACGTAGCCTCCTCTTCTTCATTTATCAGTGCTGCAGTGATACAGACACATGTATCTGTGTCAGCTGTTCAGCTGTGTTTTCAGCTGCACAGAGAAGGGAAAACAAAGTAAGAAAATAATTAAATAAATTAACATCACACGTAAAAATAGCCACACTGCTGTAGTTCTTTGCATTGTTCTCATTTCAACTAATTATTCAGTAAAACAAGGGCGAGTGAGCCAGAGTAGAAATCAATTACAACATTTTTTTTTTTGGCTTTGCTTGTGTTCATGAACAGAAAAACTACTAATGAGCTGCATGGATTCCATCTGACGCTCGTCTAGGCTGGGGCTTAGCTGGCACCGTGACTCTCACTTTCTCCTTTCTGCTGCCTCTTTACTCCATGTTCATTCTGACACTTGTACACATGCACAGCAGTTCAAAGCTGGCAGAGCTCAAAGCCATTTAAGAGCCAGTTCCAATGCAGAGAACCCCTGGTAAATAAAAGCTGAAGGGCTAATCAGAGTTTTTGAACACATAGTCATACCATACCTCTCTAAACCTTTACAAATCCTAAAATGCTGAGCAGGTTCGACTTATCTACATCCTCATTAATAAAAAACAGTCATCAATTTAATTCTATGAAATATTCTCCATTCTTCAATAATCCTCCCTGTTGTAGCTAGAATGGACAAAAAATGTGTGCAGCTTTAGAGGACATCCTCAGTATGACTGTCCATTCAGTTCGGCGAAATCAATACCCTCGATATTCTCATGCAATACACAAAAAAAGATGAATGTTTTCATCCATATTAAAGCCTGCTGAAAAGATCCCTTTGGGGAGAAATAGTTCACCTCTTCAACTCTGCTGGGGAAAAGTGGTTAGTATTCTCTGTGATAAATTATAGGCTCTATCATCTTCCATTTTAAAGGCAGGCAAAAAGTGTGATAGAGATGCCACAGTATTAGATAAAGGCATTTTACTTTCTGGAGCAGTGTTTGACATGTATGAGTTGGCAAATGAGTGTACTGTGTAATGCAATTATGGCTGCTTACTGAATATGGATCACGTGGCCTATTATTATGCATCAGGATCAACAGACATGCTTGTTATTCTATTTGTTATTTTATTTGTTGTTCATTATCATCTTGTTGATATCACTATACCATTATAGTGGTTACCTGACATAATGAATGCTAAACACAACCTCACAGGGCCATGAGTAGTTTTGAGTAGTTTTACATGCATTTGTCCACACTGTTGCAACACTTTTAATGATTGGAGTTAAATTCAAATGAGAAAAGGACTGTAACCACCTCAAAGCATCCACAATCTATATTTTCACTGTAACAGTATATCAATTGACATTGTGAAAGTAACTAATACTAAGCTCTCTCTAAAATGCTAATCCCTGCTAATTGCTGTCATTTACATTAGCCCAAGTGCAAAAAGACGTCACAGTATATTGTAATAATGACAACCACCATTGTATTGTAAAATAGTTTAATAATGGCCAACATATGGATGGCCACCTCTCTTGTCCTACTAGTGCCAAACTCCATTGTTATACTGAAGGACTACCTAGATGTGCTCCAGAATTGAACTGATACAGCTGAAAGAGTGTGAACACACATAATAAGCTACCATTTATGTTTCTATGCTACAGTAACCTCCCTTTTTAGAGGTCATAAAGGTCTGAGACTCTCCCTGTAGAGAACTTAAATGTTTAATTCAGATGTTCAGTGACATAGATTTGTCCAGTATATGTGTCACAAGCTGCTATGAGTTTGTGATTTTACATACTGAACAAGAGGGAAGTTTGATTCGCACTCCCCCAAGTCTATCAAGGGATGTTTACGCCTGGTTGCTTTTAATACTCAGCAGCATGGAGCTACAGTTGGAGAATTTTTGCAGGTGTAGGGGAGGTGTAGATTTATGGCTTATGCCTGCCATATTCACTTCTTTCTCTAGGCCTCAGATTAACCAAGTTCTAATGTAACAGCTCAGACATGAATGCGTCTGTATGGAATCAATATCTCATAATTTTGTGAAATTGAATTTTGGACGCACAGAGGAAAGGCTGAGGCACTGGAGAACTTAAACTCCAATGTCATTTCAACTAAGAATTAAAGGTGCTGTTTTCATTTTTTCAGTCTATACATACAGCTGATGGTTAGCATGCTAAGATGGCCAATATTGCATAACACCCAGTCTTTTGGTCTGAATTGTTATTTTGTCATGCCACTATATAAATTTAGCCTGTTGATTTGGACAGAGTATTGTTCATTAGGTTTCTTTCTGAAGTTCTAATAAAAGTCAAATTTACTGCAAAGCATTTGTTAAAACTTTGGAAAAATGCATTTTTGAAATTTGCAAAGGCATTTTACTCAATAGAGGTTATTTTATTTTTTTTATTAAATTGTTTCTATAAAGCGCTGGCCAACTTATATAGGACTAGATTTGAAAGCACAAGTCAAAATACAGATTTTTTATTTATTTATTTTTTTTCCTGACTCCATAGACCTGGACTATATCAACCATTGTTGAGTGAGCAACTTAGCAGATACAAACGTGGACAAAATTATTAGTGACCTATAATTAAAGAAAGAAAAACCTACAATGGTCACTGAAATAACTTGAAACTGACAAAGGTAATAATAAATAAAAAATTACTAAAAATCAACTAATGAAAATCAGCCAATTGATTTGTGGTTCAACAGAAGCATGTAAAAAAACCAAAAGAGCAGTTTCAAGTTATCTCAGTGACCATTGTGTATATTTCACCCCAACCGGTCGAGGGAGGTGTCCGCCCAACCTGAGCCTGATTCTGCTGGAGGTTTTTTCTTCCGGTAAAGGGAGTTTTCGTTAAAGGTACCACAAATTTTATCCATGTATGTATTATGAGGCCTATGCTTCAATAGTAAGTATCATGTCATGTCATATCATCAATATGTCAATATGTAATAGGCATATTGTCATCCACTAATGCCTCGTTTTACGTTTGTTATATTTATTGTTTGCTTTTACATTCAGAATAACATTTTTAAATGTGTGACACCAGTTTGAGATATGAGACATTATTATGCACACTGGTACCCATGATGCCTGAATTGTGAAAAGGATAAAAACTGGTTTAATCTAATTAAATCTGCTTGAGCAACATTGCCTCATGACAAATACAGATCGTTGCGAGCATCGCAAAAAGAGTATGGTAACATTAGCCACAGACAAGAAACAACTGGACAAAGTGGTGTGGGCTGCATCGAAATGCCAGCAGCTACAATTCTTTGGTCATATGTACACTACTGAGCTATGAAAAAAAGCTCCTCACCCTGCCAACAACAGAGCAAAATTGTCAGTGTGTATATATATATATATATGTATATATATATATATATATATATATATAAAATGGTACACAGGGTAGAGTTTGCATGTTCTTCCCATGCTTGCTTGGGTGTACTCTGGTTTCCTCCCACAGTCCAAGAACATGTATGTCAGGTTGCTTGGTGACTCTAAATTGCCCATAGGAGTGAGTGTGAGTGTGTGAGGTTGTTTGTCTCTATGTGGCCCTGTGATGGACTGGTGACCTGTCCAGGGTGTACCCCTGCCTTTCACCCAAAGAGAGCTGGGATAGGCTCCAGCATATACCCATGACCCTAGTTAGGAATAAGCAGGATAATAAGCAGGATAATAAGATAATGGATGGATGGATATAATGGTACACATTAAATTGTACATGTAAGTTAATTTAACTGGTGACTCTAAATTGCCTGTAGGTGCAAGTGGCTCTACCCTCACAATCTCCTACAGGATAAGCACTATAGTTAGTGGATAGATGGATAAGAGTTTATGGCTTTTGCTTATTCTTAAAAGCCATTGTCTGCACTTTGCTTAGTTTTACTTTGATCATTTGCTGATCATCACCAAAGAATGTATGGACATCAAATGTAGGTTTTAAAAAGTGTGCCCTTCTGTCCTTTCTTCACTTTTAATAGTTGTATCTTTCTCACCACAACAACATAAAAACTGTACAACCGACAATAAATTTTTAACTGGATTTACATGTAAAATTATGCAGACAAAACCTGAGAGCATAACAAATATTCTGTGTATGGACCTGCAGATAACTGACCTGTTCTGATAAGCATTCTCAGAGGATTTTCAGTCGGGGCTTTGGGCAAAGTGTATCCTAGCTGTCCTCTAATCTTCGCTGGTAAGACTGTCAACACACTGAAAACATGTCAGCATTTGGATTAGCTGAGATGATGTGGTGAGACTGAGGCGGATCGATGAGTTGCACACATACAGTCATCAGGGCTGTTTGGTGCTTATTTGTTCTGTCCTGTTTTTATAACAGCCTTGATACACTCTGATGGTCTTGTAAGAGAATTGCAGAAAATTCTGGGAAACTCTGAATATACCACACCTTCTATGGGGTCTTCATAGAAAAAAAGAAAATTAACATTTTTGAACATTATGGACACAACTTCAAAACAATATAGCAGACATTGGCGCGCTTATCTTCTCTGCACATGATACAGTTGTGAATTTCCCTCCCAGACTGGTTAACCCTGTAATGCCTTACCCAAGAAATAATGGACAGAAAATTCAAATTATTTTAATCTGAATTGGCCCTTTAACAAAATGTAAAAAAAAATAATAATAAAATAATTTGCATATATGTTTTTGTGTTTTTATCATATTTGATACATCAGGCATTACATGCAATACAGGCAATAACAAGATCCTTTTTGCTTGACCATCTGTAACATCAACATTCAAACTGCTGCCTTTTATAAATTTACCTAAATAAAACCTCCCATTTTTGCTCATTAATCCTTTCATAGTACTTTCCTAGTTTGACTTCTCCAGCTATAGCTTTAGGTCTCTAGCATATGCTGAACATTCTATAAACCTCAGATTTCTCAGATGTCTTATTTGTGGTCTATAATGATTCATTAAATCTTGTCTGAGTCTTGCCCCTGTTCAAGTTCATCATTAGTTTTGCACATTAGCATGTTAAAATTGCTAATTAGACTTAAAGTGCACCTGCAGCTGGTGGGAATGGGAATGTTTTGTGGGCCATGCTGCTATAGTGGCTAAACATGAGTTCTTACACCTGCAGTATGGCATTTGGTTTTAGCCCTTATCTGCTTTATGTCTTCATTATTCTGTAATGTATCAATAATCTTATCGTAATTTATTAAAAGCAGTTAGCCAGCTTACAATGTCAGGCTGGAAGAATTACAAATCTCAGAAGACATGGCAGTATTGGAAAGGCTTTGATACACTTTCATTAATTAATATGCTTGTACAATATTTGATTAAATGTATCACTATAAACATTCATTTTGTCATGACTGTGATATCACATTTTATTTTGATCAATTTCTTTTCAGGTTTAATGATCTGTCAATTGTAAAGCACTTTTTTAAAAAAAAAAAAGAAGAATATTATGCAGACATAAAATGCTTGTGACATACTGCAGAATAGCAAAACTTGGACTTTTTTAACCTTCTAGATTCAAGAGGTTACCTATAGTGTCCATTTTCCTTGCAGTGCTTGCACGTGTTGCTGAGTATTTATTCTGGTAATCATAGGTATGATTCATTGATCCTCAGCAGCACTTCTGGGACTCTGCTGAAGGTCATTCATGAATGCTAGCATTGAAAAGAAGTGTTTGAAATTCCACCTGAAATCTAAAACCTTATGGCAAAGATGAATACTCAGAACACATTGTAACATTGCAAACATGCCAAAACAAATCTCACATCCTCTAAAGATGTGATGTAAAGACGAACACTGATATGCTGCTACACGCCGAATCATATACAATTCTCATTCAATTTGCCTTTACGGTTACATACAAACTTAAGTATTGCAAAGAACCAGTCATTCTGTTTCTAAGTGTCTTTCAAAAATTGTATCCCCTTAAAATCTTCTGCACACAGCCTATCAAGAAGATTTAAGCATCCATCTATAGATCACCACTAAATCACTTTCACTTTGATAGATGATGACACCCCACCTCCCCTCCCCTCCTCTGCTTTGTCTGCGTCTTTCTAATGTTTATAAGAATCCATTACCTCCTATCCATTTGCAATATCCCACATTCCTCTCAAGGCCCCCTACACCCACGACTGATGATGGATCAATGACAGGTTTCACTATAACCAAGCAGCTTGTTGTATAGTATGCCTATAAGACTTGTTTCCTGTCTTCCTCTGCTTCCCTCCTGTCCTCTTTGAACACAAGTGCAGGATGGGATAGCATTCCATACACATCGGCAGCTCAACTGTCCAATTTAAAGGGGTGGTCTGGGAGTTGAGTCTGCAGCAAAGGGCCCATAATTGGCATCCTTCTTGTCTTATTAAAGGGGAAAGCACTGGGATGGATCTCCTAAGCCAGATCTTGGCCTTTATTAGAATTGTGTGTAAACAGAAGCGCACAGAGAGACAACTAAAGTCATCACAGTGTTTTTGGTCTCAAGCACCAAATTAAAGTAATTAACCATTGTAAATATACTAGTTGGAACATAACTTCAATGACAATTACTTAGTAAAAACAGAGTCCAATTATGAGGATTAAATAGCACTTGGCGTTTTTGTTATGAGTTTCATCTTGAGCATGGACTCATTCTGCACCACAATAAATGGTTATGCATATATGGCAAAAGATATTAAAAAGAGTTTTTGATTTCTGTTTTTGTATTTCTTGCTCAAATTTAGAAAGACCTCTATTTTTCATAAAACCATTCTTTTCATTCATGCGAAGCCTTGAAAGTTCTTAATGCAGTATTGTTTTGTGATGCCTGTGGACAAAGACAGGCTTGATAGATTCACAGCTCTTCTCTGCAGCCTCTTCTGGTTCAGTAAAGCGTATTGGTTTAACAAGTTTGTGCCATTTGATGCTCAAGGACTTAATCCCCCCGGGGAGGCAACAAAAAAGCATTCACAAGTGTTCTTCAAAAAGTGCTTCTTCTGAGTCTTCAGTGACTCTGTTGACTTCCCTGTGTTGTTCAGCACTGTGCTGGCTATGAAGGGGACTGCCAAAGGTCTGCCACCCCCACTAAACTCAACCTATCAGCAGTCCAGAGGAGATAGCGGAGCAGCTCCACCTCTGCTATGGCTTTTAGCAGTTCTAGCAGCTTCTCCCACTTCATGAACCCTATTTAGAATATGCTGACGTGAACAAATTTGACAATTAGCAATTTGCTGTTTTAGTAAGTGTGCTGAGGTATTGGTGTGTTAATATTTCCTTCGCCAGCTGAGTAAGTGGGTGGAGATCCTGAAAAGGCTCTAGAGAGTGTTTGATAGAGATGGCACAGACACAATTATTATGTTACCCCTGTGGTTTTCCATAACAGCTTGTTTTTCAAATGGTGGCTAAATTAGCTCTACAAGCAAAATGTTGGGCTCTAAACACTTATGTACAGTATACATCGCCCACTCTGCAATATAGACAAGCTTTTTGCACAGCCAGTAGTTTGATTATGTTTAAAAGTACAGTACAATGTCTTAATATGACTTTATGTCTTTGTCCTTCACAATTAAGCAACAGTATCATGCAGTGTGTTTTGCATTTTGGGAAGCTAATTTTACCTGAACAGTACATGTCAAGCTGGATCTGGTCTTTTCTTTATCCATCCCCTTCTCGACTGATTATTGGGTGAGTATCAATTTTATTTAATTCCTTGACTGGTACTGTTTGTCAGTGATGTTTCCAGTTTGTTTGCATTGCTGAATATCTGCGTACTAGCAGCTAGCTAGAATTTCATAGACGTTGCCTATTGATCAGACAACACGAGGAGCTATTATAACTTCTATGTCTAGGTTAATGTGTTGACATGTATTTAGCAAATGGCTTAATGAAACAGTGATAATTCTGACAGTGTAAATCTTTTACAGTCTTATTACAACATTAACATTATGATGAAGATGAAGTAACATTAAGACTTCAGCTCATTGTAGTTATTAGATGATAACAGCAATGCTGGTTAAAATGCTAAAAAAAAACAAAAACATTTGCTTTGCTGTAACTTACTGCTTCTTCCAATCTGTGTTAAGTGTGGTTGTTTTTCTCAAATATTTGGGGCTTTGAGTCTCCCTGATGACGTTAACAATGCAGGAAAGGCCGGTGAGCAGAAGCAGAAGGTTTATCATTTGAACTGTTGTGAATATGTTGTGAGGGTTTTTGTATGTTTTTGTGTTTCAATCAGAATGTTTCATTTTATTTACCATCATTTTTGGCAGGTTTCTTCAATGTAGCAGATGCACTAGAACATGTTTCTGTTGCACTACTGATGATTTTAAGTACTTGTCTGTTCATCACTTTTTTGAGACCCTCAAAACTGAAATAAGCAGGTGAACTGGCAAAAGGAGCTGCTGTTGCCCTTGCCTCACAGTCTCACACCTCATTTATTCAATCATAATGGCTTGTTTGGCTTGCAATGACGTTTTCTTGTCAGGTCTGTGGACAATGGTACATCACCTCAACTGGTGTTCTTTTTCACCACTTAACACTGTTGATTCGGGCATAGGCTTAACCATATATTTCATAGAGAAAATTTAAAATTTTCAGGTAAACCTCTTTTTAAGGCTATTGCACATACACAGTGTACAGTTATTGCTTTTGATCAGAATGTGTTACATTATATTATATTCAAAGAGCCAGTTAGAACAGACACTTTACAAAAAGACTATCATCATAATGTTTTCACACTTCTCTGGTAAACTTTCAAATTCTGTTTTGTGGAACAGTCCCCTGTTTACAAAGTGCACAACAACCAATGATGAGTTTCTTCAACTGCTCTGTTCTGGTTACCTGGTTTAGGTTTAGAAGCACTTTCATTTTTATTTTTTTTTTAATTTCAAAATGTGACCAAGTTGATAATGACAATATTTGTGAGCCTTGTGTAACTTCTATATTTATTTCAATATTTTCAGCAAAAATCCAGAAAAAAGCTAAAATGCTGATTTTTTTTTAAGTGCTACTGTAACATGCAGTTATTTCCTTTGTTATATTGAAGTAAAAAATAAAATGTAATGAGAAGAAGTGGATATTTTTGTTATTTTTTTGTAATTAAGGTGCCTTTATCGGTTTGCAGTGTGTATAGTCTGCTAAGTAAATATCAGTAACATTATCATATTATTTGGAGAAAATACAAACCAATAAATGCTGTAGAATACATCAGTTAAGTATAAAATTCAGTGAAAGAAGCTATGTAATTTTATTTTTAAGCACATCAGATAACTAAAATGCTGTAAATGTAATCAAAAACAAGTCCACGCTGTATTTTTCATTAACAGTACAAAACTGTAAATTTTAGTGACAGTAAATAATAATTTTATAGTAATATAATGGCAACTGTGCTGCCAGTTGTTTTTTTTACAGAAAAAATTTTAACAGTGTAGTTGCATCCTCACCCCTGTTACTGTGACAGTTAGTGGAGAGTGCACAGGCGTGGGAGGAGGCATAGCTGCAGTGGTGGAGATGCACACAAGTAGAGGAGAAGGAGGTGAAGGAGACATTGAGGAAGAATGAAGGGGTATAGCTGGATAGGCTGGGGCATTTGTGGCAGTGTTAAACATATTGAAGATCTTGTTGAGTTCATTCTTCATGTCCACATCTCCCAATGGTGCCTGGTTGTTTTTTTTTTTGGTTTTTTTTGTAGCCAGTGAAGTTGTTAATTCCCCTCCACACCTCTCTGATGTTGTTGTGCTGTAGATTGTTCTTTTTTTTTTTTTTTTTGTAGTCCTCCTCAGTCTGCTTTAATCTTCTCTTCAGCTCACATTGGACATGTTTTAGCTTTTCTTTGTCTCCATCTTCTAATGCCTCCTTTTTCTGGTTAAGGATTGCCTTGGTGTCACTAGTGATCCAGGGTTTCTTATTGCAGTGCACAGACTTTGTAGGTAACAGTGTCTCTATACAAGTTGATGTAATCTGTGAAACAGTCAACCTGTCCATCAATGTCCATGTTGTTCCCTTGCTGCTCCAATCTGTGCATTCAGAGCAGTGAATTAGAGTCTCAATTCCCTAAGGTGTCCATTTCCTCACTGTGAAATTTTTTTATTTATAAGTCTACTAATTTTTGTAAGTTTTACAAACTTAAACTGTCAAAATTTACCTCAGGCCACACCTTTGTTTTCAGCACTGCACTTTTCCAGGTTGTGATCTGGGCTTTTTTTCTTTCTTTCTTTTTTGGAGGATACTCAGAAAATTGCACCGTTTTTCCGATTTTCAAGGAGTAAATTTAGTCTTTTCTGCAATTTGCCTTCTCCTCGGATAAATACATTTGCTGAATGGGACCTATCTGCAGCAACATGCAGTTGTAAAAACATCATTTGCATTGTTCTGTTTTTCACAAGTTTGGGCCATTTTAATCCACGGTTGACCGCAGTAAAGAGGATAGCATTTTCTTTGTGAACTTGGTGAGTTGTTTACTATGTTCAAGTACTACAAATTACTGTTTTAGTTAGAAATACACGATGTGTATTTCTGTGTGTGCAAATTTGAGGTTGACTCCAATGCATATTGAGCATTTGAAAATAGCAACTTGGTGTTTTTACAGTAGCTCTCTTTGCAACAGCAGTTAAGAATTTAAATTATTTCAATGAACCATTGAAAAAATAAATGCCCACTTTTAATGGTAGTCTCATTTATTGCCCAACTGTTTTTTTGTTTGAAGACACATTAAAATGGTTTGCAAATGCAAGTAATGCCCTGTTAACTGTGAGAAGCACAGCTTTTTAAACATTATAGGCCAGGATTTCCATCCCTAGGGATGGTGCATCTATGTTCTTTAAGAGCAGCTCAGTGAGTAATTTTGTTTGAATATTGTTAGAATTAATATTGAGATTCTCCTATGTTTTGTATTATTTGGGATGGTTGGTTATGATAAGTAGCATTTATGAAGATGGTATTTAGATTTTTCTGATAATGTGCTTTTCATGCTACCAAGAAACAGCAAATTATGTAAGAACTGAAAGGGTCTGTTTACACATTACATAAAATAAAACCACAGTGAATTATAAAAAGTATAATATTAAAGAAGGCATTACAAATAATTATAGACAAGTTGCAGTTGATCTGAATATCCTTTTTGTCTTGTCTCTCATACTATGTAGAATCTTAATGATGGAGTCTCCTTTTAAGTAGGAATCTTCTGCTATGAGAACAGAGCTGCAAGCCCATTGCCACAGCTGAACCCATCAAGAGGGGATCATCCACGAGAGCAGCCTTGTAATGGACACACTCACCAACCTACCTCTTGTTTGGCTTTATCTACACACTCCATCTGGAGTACTTGCTTGGAGTAAGTGCTTGAAAAACACTTTTACCTTCATTCAGCAGGAAATGCTGAATTTAGGTCGAAGTGAGCAACCACCAAAGGTTCAAAAATTGAAGAATGAGATTTATGATTTATGATCATGGCACAATTGGATTGCACTGTTTGGAGAAAATATTCTTGCAGTTGTTCGTTTTGTATGTGTTTCTCCTTGTACGATATATGTCTAGTATTTTTTGTTTAACCAGAGCTGAAATTGTTCAACGGAGGACACATTTTATGAAGTAGCAATTTTTTACTTTGCAGGTGAAGTGAACTACAAAACATGAACTGAAAAAATGTTCTCCTTAACCAGGGGTTCCCACATCTGATCCTGGTACACTCCTGCTATAACTGCCTGCTTTGTTGTGAAGCACAATTTGACTAGAGGTACCATTAATCATACAGTTTTTCTTTTTGTATGCACTTATAAATGCTGCTATATTGTCAGTGTTGTTAAAATGTTTTTATTTTCCAGACTTGAAACTTGTTTTCAGACATTTGTTTACAGAGCAAACAATAAAAAAAATGTTTTTGTATAGAATATTGTGTATTTGACTTAAACTCTTTAGTTAAGACTATTGTGCATTTGTGCACATAAACACACACACATCACGTCATGACCTCCTTTCAAACTTTCTTTGCAGCTTATTCAAGGGTTTATATTTTACTCTTGAAATGCCTTAAATGTCCAAACACTGCTGTGCCACATTTTGTGATATAAAGCAACAATTGCCAAAAGACTCTTATGAACAACCATCATTTAAGACAATTTTGGAATCTGATATGCAAACCTCTTAAAATCCTTAGGAAAATAACAGAAATACATCTTAATCCAGGTAAAACAAAGCTGTTTTGTGTTAGTTCACAAACAGCAGACGTGTGAGAGGCAAAAAGTGAAGCACAGACGTATTTTCAAATAGTAATTTGGCTTAAGTGAGGCTCTATTACACTGGCCTGTAATTATTACAGATAAGCAAACAGGAGCTGCAGGGTAATTAAAACAGAAATGTCTACTATAAAGGTAACTAGCATGGAACATGCTATAAACACTTCACATTCAGCTGGAAATGAGTGTCTTTAAAACAGATTAAGAGTTTAAAAGCCAGAGATCTCAGCAGCCTCCAAAGTAATTGTTGAGTCCTTGGTATTGATGAGCAAATGTTACCAACTTCCCAGAGATGTGTTTCAGCTGTGAGGCAGTAAAAGTCGTATTAATTTCCCCTTTAACCTTTATTTATTGAGACAGTCCAGTGCTGTTTTCATGATATGTGTGAGCTTTTCATTCACACATACAATTACACTATATGTATATATATGTTTCCTAGTGAGACCACAGTCTTTGTGTTGTGCTGTGGCTGTTTTAATAATGCTTTTATCACATTTGATTATACAATGTTTTGGCCAGTTTTTTTCAAACTACTGCTTCATTTTTTTACACAGTAGGCTATATCTGTTTTAAATTCTTGGAACTATAGGGTCGGCTCCATGATTTCCAGTTTTTCAGGAGGTTTAGTGGCCCTGGCTTTGTACTCTGCCAACTCACTTTCAATGAATAGAATGACTGTAAGGCTGCAGTGTGAACTCGGCTAAAAAGTTACTTTAACAGTACAGTGTGAAAAAAAAATGCAGCAACCTGAAATTTTGCAAATGAGGTAAATGTAAAAGTACCTATCATGATGTTTCAGTCCCACAAAATGAAACTTTCTGTGAAAATGTTAACATTAGCTTATCAACTTCTCACAGCAAAACCTGAAAATGTGTCATGATTCCCTTTTGGGACTTCCTGCCGTGGACCTTTACTTTGTATCAACTTCCTTTTTCCCTGCACTGGTCCCTGACAGCTTTGTGTTGATTAACCCTAACCAGTTTCATCTGGGTCCAATTACCTTTTGTTCTCCACCTATATATGTGCCCTGCTTCCCTTGGTGTGTTGTGGAAGCATTGGTGATGGTTACTGTGTGTAATGTGTGTTGCTAGATTATTCCATTACATTTGGTTACATTTTGTATTTTTCCCGAGCCCTGGTATTCCCAGGAGAAAATGAAAGCCTTGTTTTTGTCCTGCATTTGGGTTCTACGCCTCTCCTTCTCAGCACACCACCAAAATGTAACAAAATGGAAACAGTGAAGAAATAAAAACCCATGTACGACAAAGGTGCAAAGGCAAATTTGGTTACTGACTGGCTTGTGCATTATTGCTTTTACAGTGGTATCCTTTATGTTGTGTTTATTTCCATCATTAGGCTGATTGATGACATTAATAAAATGATAATAACAGAATTAATAATTAATAACCTCTCCAGCCAGCCCTTCAAAATTTTATACAATTGGCTTTAATTTGAAATGGATAAAATTATAACATGGTTTTTGCACATAAAACTAATAAAAACTTGCCACTTGCAGCGGTTACCTCAAAAAAGATACTACAAAATACTAGTTGGTAGAAGAAATTGGGTGAAGAGTCTCAATATTGTCCATGTCATCTTCATTTCTTGCATAATTTAAAATAAGATAATACATCCTAGATCAAAACCAATGTGCATCTACAATTAAATAGGGATGGTAGCAAGACCTCAGAATTCACAATATTATGTTGGTAGAGTAACAGTTATGCTTGCTATAATAAAACCTGAAGTCTTTCTTCCTCTGCCAGACACCATCAACTGGAATCCCTCCATTGTTTTACACACATTAGACCTGTCACAGACACAAGGTCAGGCCCAGCTGCAATTGGTCACTAACAAGCACTTACACTATAGGCTGGCATCAGGGCAAAGTTATCTAGAGGATTGTCTGTTGAAAGATGCTAGATTATAGCAAATCGAGGCATAATATTTAGTAGGTTTATATTTTTGTTCTTTTTGACTGAGATAATTTGCCGCCTGTACAGTTTGTCAGTGTTAGGTGCAAGTCAGTCACCTTAACCTTAAACCAAAACGTCAATCTAAATAGTCATTTATGAGACTGAGCTAACAACCCTGGGTCCATCTATACAAGGGGATAATATGAATCACAATGAGACAAGAGTCAAAAACAATAACAATGGGGGCCGCTGATAGTGTAGCTGGTAGCGCACCCATCCATGAATGCGGAGATGCTGGCTCGACTCCTGGACTGGCCGCTGTGTGTTCCACACGTCTCCCCTTGCTCTCTCCCTCCATTTCCCCTGTCACTCTCTACTGTCCTGTCAAATGGTTAAAGACAACCTGTAACCAGTAACAATAATACATATGTGTGTTAGTATGCTTAGGAACAGTGTGATTTATTTAGCAGGAATTTAGTCATACCAAAAAATTGTCATTTTGCACATACTTATTATATTACCTATAATAGTTATATTAAAATTTGTTGCAGAACATGAATGCAATTTTTCCATTGAAATGCATCACTGAAAATAATAAATGCCAGTTTGTTGCTGGTGGTGGTGAAAAAGTGGGTTCACCAGAGTTGAAGAATATATTATCTATGCAAGGATTTCATGGACACTAATTTATTAATTTTTAAGATAGCCCACTGAAAACCCAAACTGCGTTGTACTCTTCAGTAATTGCATTTTGCTTACTCTTGCACATGAACTCATCAACGTGAAGATGTGTCTAAAACAGAACGTCTGATCTCTTTATGTATGCTTGGTTCCCCATTACACCTATTTTTGGTAGTGTCACTACGTTTCAACATCTCGTCTGTTGTTTGCTTTGGTGATATATTTCTCAGCTGGGAACAGCAACTGTGTGATATTGTGACTGTGAGGTTGCCAGGTAACCAATAGAGACATCCATAAATTACTGCTTTCAGCCAGGAAGTAGTCCAACATATAATCCTTCTCAAAACCAGAAAACCTTTTTTACAGTTTTTGTAGAAGTACTGGTGGATATATTTTCTAACCTTTGGACAGAGCCAGGTTAACTGTTGTCCTCTGTTTCCTGGTTTTGTGTTAAGCTAAGCTAACAATTTCAGCTTCAAATTTAATTTGTACATACAAAAGAGTTATTTATCCTGTCATCTAAGCAACATGTCTAATTATTCTTTTAATAAAAATGATGGGATGGAGTCTGAAGGCCAAAGTCTCCCATCATTCATAACCTAAAATATTGTTATACACTTGCAGCTGATCTCTCTTTACTGAAATGAGTCTTCGAGTGGTGCTGTTGCTTCCTAGCCACATTCCACAGGTTAACATTTGCAGTTTTTAGTGAATCTTGTGGTGTACTGTACTTCTTAAGTTAAAGCTGACATCAAAGGTTGGTTATAAATGCATTTTAGTTCATCACTGAAGTAGAACAGCAGGTGCAGGCAGGCAGGACTGTGTGCATGTGGAATATTTACTTCTTCCTTGCAGTTTAGGACTGCACTTTATGTCGCCTCTACTGTCATGTTTTGTGCTGAATGTCAGCATGGTGGACCACGTGTTGGGCCTGAGTACTGCTTTCATTCGTGTTGATTGTTTATTTGCTCATATTTGTGTGCCTGGAAAATGGCACTGCTCGTGGCGGTGTTTTATTTGTGTGTTTTATAACTGCAGGAAAATAGCAATGATGTACATGCTGATGCTGTCTATTATGTGAGCATCTGGTGTTTTGTGTCCACCTCCCCTGTAAATTACATGCCCTCTCCAGTGACTTGCCAGGGTCCCAAGGAGGCAGGCTTCCATTTTGCATAAAGTAGTGGGGAATTTGCTTGGTTTCCTGTCAGAAACATACAAGGAATAGTCACTGCAAATGTTATCTGGACCACAGGCCACAAGCAGCCTTGTGTTTTAGCAGACAACAAGGAGAGATAATGATGACTTCTCCTATTGGGGAGAGATAAAGTGTAGGCAGGGAGACGAAGCTGGTCTTTTAAAAAAACACAGTATGTAGCACCAGAAGTCATCAACTAGAGTTAGACTTCAACTTGTATTTCTCTCTTCTTTTAAGTTGTGCCTAACAATCACCAACAGAGGGGGAAAAAAGCACACTCCCCAAACAGAACTGCATTTTTTTACAATCAAGTTCAGAGCTCTTCAGCAGCATCAAACTACGTAGCTAAGGAAAGAGTGGCTGGATTCAGGGCACAAAACAATAAAGAGTTGAAATTGTGTGGCAGCAGCTATGGCCTGAAGGTATAAATCTGTTGCACATTGTCTCTTCTGCTGCATTTCATTACTGATGGGAGACTGTGGGATGAAGTTCACAAAGAAGACAGAGAAATAGGTCACAGTACAACATTGTGATCACTTGAGACACACTCCAAACAGTTACTGCAGGGCACATATGATTTGTCCTGTCAGCAATTAGTGAACAATAATGAATACAGCTAGATGTATTTATTGTATTTATGTATTATGTATTTATTAGGGCTGTCAATCAATTAAAATATCTAATCGCGATTAATTGCATGATTGTCCTGAGTTAACTCATGATTAATTACAACTTAATCGCACATTTTCATCTGTTCTAAATGTACTTTAAATTAGTACTATTCAAGTTTTTAATACTGTAATCAACATGGGCATGGACAAACATGGATGCTTTTTGCAAATGTGTGTTTATTATTAGTGAAACTGCCCTAAACATTCAGCATAAAGAACATAGACATGTTTCAAAGATGGTAGATATGTTTTTCAAAGAACTTGTTCATGTCTATTAAACACATGGAAAAAAAGAACATAGAAAAACACAAGTTCCCATTATTTCTCTTTCTTTGCACTGGGCCAGTTGCTCAAACAGACAAGCCTGTTTACATTTTCAGATGACAGGGCAGCTGACTTTTCCTGACAGTGAAAACAATCTTTCACAAGGTATAGGTGTGGTAGGTGTTGCTAAGTATCTGCAGACATCATATTGTAAATGAATTAACCATTCAGAACCTTTTTCTTTCCCCATTTCTGTTTGCTGCTGCACTCTTTACTGTCTATGGCTACATTTTCGATTTCTCCTACTACGGGCTAGGCCATGGGTCAAACAGGAAATGCGCACTGCATTAATCGCATGTTAATAAAATTTGTGCTGTTAAAATGAATTTGCCATAACGCGTTATTAACGTGTTAATTCTGACATCCCTAGTATTTATTTATCTTCCTTTAACTTAAAGATATTCCATAGGAGGATTATCACCTTTCTAGTTTTACACTGGTAAATCTTGGGGTTCGTAAGTGTGTATATTTTGTGCATGTGCAAGAATGCTTTTGGGCATTAAGGTTTGTGTGGGTGGTTGTCTGTTACAAGAGTTCGAGTGATTGTCTGTCAATGTCTTGGTGAAAGCTGTAGACATCCACTGACATTTACTGAGAAATGAAGCCCGTGGAAACGTTTTTGTTTTGTTAACTGTACTGCTTCCTCAGATTGATGAGAAGCGAGAAACAGGAGCACTGCTGTGGAAAAAAGTATGGATTGTTTCATATTATGGCCATATATATAAATGGCTAATTAGAAGATAATTTTGAAAGTACCACTGTATCAAAAAAACAGTAATGGACAATGCAACAAAAATATTCCAATCTGAACATTGTCAAATAAAATTATCCATTTAGGTCTGGGCACAAGGAATTTTTCTGTTCATCCCCATAATCAGTAACTTTTTTCTCCATGCCCCTGGTGGATGATGTCAGTCGTTCATTAATGGACAGTGGTACTCAATCAGTAGGTCCTTATCTAACCTTAGGAGAAGATCTGAATGTATAATTTATGTTTAAGTCTGACGGTTTGGATTTCTGTCGTCCAGTGCCAGTCCAGCTGGATGAGCAGAGCCACACTGCAGTGGAATCTGACAGTGAGTGCTTTTGCTTTAAAATGGCAGCTCTGTGAGACAAGAAGCAAACAACCCCTGGGGCAGTGGTACTCATGTGAAGTAAGCAATCTGTTGACTCCACCACTCTAAAAATAAACACCAAAGAAAGGGGCAATATCTTATTTATCTGTGTGTGTGCGTGCGTGTGTGTGTTTGTGTGCGTGTACGTTCGTGCATGTCTGTGCATATTCCCTTTGTTTCTGCTTGTTGTATTCACAACTGATGAGAGTGACGTAACCCACAGAGAAACATAGATTCTGTGAAATATTGCCTTACTTGCCCTGAATGCGCCGTCACATCTTACTACATCAGATTCAGAGACCAGATTGCATGTCTGAAGGACTCTAATACCACTTTATTCAAATTCACAGGATGGAAAGAATTTCAGATGATTGAAGAAGATTGAGGCAATTTCTTTGACAGTGTCTTTGTGAGGTTTGATGATTCATTGTTGATAATACCATGTTAGTCATCAAGGTGAGAGCTGAAATGCACATCATGTCAAAGATGAGAAACATGTTACAGATCTAGTCACTGTTAAATTCTACCTATTCCATTTGGAAGTAGAATTCTGTATGTTTGATCACTGTGTGTTCTTATTCAGTACATAATATTATAAAACATAAAGCTTTATGTAGGTGTAAGCAGATACAAGGATATCTATTCAAAAATGTCGACCTTTATGTGGAGAAAAGATGTGCAGAGTTTACATTCACATTCATTTGCTGAAGGGGGACAGTTTTTCTGTGCCCACCATAAATTGGAGGGCCAACAAGTACAGGTGTGGTTAAAAGTGTTAGTACCGTTCAATTTAAAAAATTAAACCCACAATTTTATACTGATATAAGGCATTCTCCATTCCATATTTAAGTACATTACTTTTGTTTTTTAGATGTAACATATTACTTGAAATGATAAGAACAAATGTAGTCAACATAAACAACGCTACTGGGACCGTTCAGGTAATATTTCATAGCCCTCCTGCAGACAGTCACTGCAGACAGCTGATGGCTCTTCAGCTCTCAGTACTCATTGCAGCTGCTTCAGAACACTCCAGTGGTTTTATAGGTGTTTTGTTTATTTAAATCTTTTCACCCTTTCTTGGTACTTGTAGATGTCTGGGCTCATGATCCTGTTGGGCAGATTCAAGATGTAACAAAACAACCGCAGAACATCAGTGAACATCAGGGCTTAGACCATAGGGAAAACACCAGGCCGGTTTTTTCAGGCTCTAAAACTTTTTATAGTAACCTATAAGTTGTAAGTCACATAAAAGCTTGTTATTTTTATCACTCTAATTTTTCTTGGTCAACTATTTTACTTCCTACTTCCTACAATACAAAACAAAGGTTTGGTTCTTCCTGATACTCTAAGGTCAAAATATTGACTATCTAGCCTTCACCTCCATGCATCCAACAACACTGTACACAGCAGAATTCACATCACCAAATTCATAAGTATTCTGATGATACTGTGATTGTTGCATGTAGCATTAAGGGACAGGGAAAGGAGTACAGGGACCTAATGAAATTCTTATACTAGAGTCACAAAAACTGCCTCTTACTGAACACCTCTAAAACCAAGTAATGGATTTTTAAAGGTCCAAACCTCCTCCTTATCCAGTCAACATCTGTGGTGTAAACATTGAAGTGGTGTTGGCCTACAAATATCTAGGCATGCACCTTGATAATAAGTTGAACTGGTCATTGAACACAGGTGTACTATATAAAAAAAGGCAGAGACAACTTTTCCTCCTAAGGTGGCTTAGAACCTTAGATGTCTGCAGAAAGATGCTGCACGTTTTACCAAACTATGGTAGCAAGTGTGCTGTTTTATGCTGCAGTCTGCTGGGGAGGCAGCATAAAGCATGAGGATGCAAGGCAGCTTTACAATCTGATGCAAAAAACTGGTTCAGTGACTGGAACGAGGCTGGACTCACTAGAGGCTGTAGTGGGGAGATCTACTCAAAAAGCGGTTGAGGCCATCCTGGAATACAATTTCAATTCAATTTAATTTATTTGTATAGCGCCACAATACACACACAATACAATCATCTCAAAGCACTTTATAAGAAAACAAAAAATGCAGGACCTGGTGGAGAGGGCCAGTACCATCTTCCTGTTGTTTGTCTTAGCGGGTCATAAATTGTCAGAGGATATCACTCCTGCCTCAATCAGGAATGTGACCATATTC
Organism: Mastacembelus armatus; assembly: GCF_900324485.2. NCBI lineage: Eukaryota > Metazoa > Chordata > Actinopteri > Synbranchiformes > Mastacembelidae > Mastacembelus > Mastacembelus armatus. Next base: position 13,572,037 of record NC_046633.1, on the reverse strand, counting down.
TGCTGCTTTAGGTTCGCTACAAGATGATTCAAGGGCTACTGTAGTAGAAGATTTATTATGGCAGCTATAGGAAGCATTGAACTGGTGAATGAATGTCGCAGTCGGGGGTGGCGGGTACAGTGTATTCCAGTAGAAGGGGGTGGGGGCTTTGCAGGGAAGTCACTCTGAAAGGCCTCTAGCCTCCTGGGCATCTCTGGAGCTCGGAAAAGGCAGGTCATCAGTGGTGCTTCTAAAGCTGCAGAGAGAGCTTCACAGTGGCTGTGGATCACCAGGGACAAACCGTGGTCAGCTGCTGTTTGGGCACAGGCCAGGAATTGATCACTCCTGGTCGGGTCTCCAGGGTGAGGGGGTCTGATGTTGAAAGAATGAAGAAAGAACCCCCAGTGACCCCCCGGTACTTTCACTGATGATGTGCCCAAGCGCATCAGTAGATGTATCTTACAACCAAATGACAAAATGAGAGCAGAGGTGTAAAGGGACTATTCTAAAAAGATGCTCCACAATAACAGTGCGTGGTGTGAGGTGTGAGGTGTATGATTAATCCCAGATTCACAGTGCATCCCACTGTGCAGGACAACAAGCTCATAAAGTATGCATTATAGTTCATGAAGAAATATTTTCAGAGGTAAGAAGAACCAGGAATCCTACACCAGATTGTCTGACCCCCACATAACCAGGATCTGAGCAGTGTGGAGTGGGTCTGAGATCAAATAAAGAGAGCAAAGACACTGGGACAGCCTGAATCTAGAGAAGAACTGCAGTAGCTTCTCCAAGGCACTGCAAAGAACTGGGAGAATGTGTGTGCATGTCAAACCAGACAGAACTGCTGCTGGCTTAAGGGCAAAGGAAAGTGCTGTAAATAGTGATTAGATTTAGGGTTGGTTATTTTACTGCACTTTGTATGAAGTTACCTGACAAATGAAAAACTTTTTACATTTATGCTAAAATCATCACCTGTGTGTTTTTAGTGCCTAAAACCTTTGCACTGTCATAGATAAATACGTAGTTGAGAAATGTGAGTTTAGAGTTTCCTTGGTATCCTTCCTTGGATTCATCATTAGGGTGGACACAGGTAAGATGTCAGCAGTCAGAAACAGTTGCAGCATTTTCTAGGATTTGCTAATTTCTGTAGGTTTATTTTGGCTCCACTGCCAGTCATCTTCACTAATTCAACTCTTCCAAACACCCCTTTTATTGGACACCTTTCCATGAGCCAAAGCAACATTTCGCTACTGCTCCTTATCCTAATGACACCAAACCCTTCAAGATAGTTCATAGTAGAGGTTGATGCTTCCAGCACAGGAGTAAGAGCAGTTCTGTATTCACAACTGTGAATTTTTTTCATGTTGTTTAAACCTGACAGAGAGGAACTATGATGTTGATGACAACTGCAAACCATTAAGTTGGCCCTTGAAGAGTGGCATCATTAGTTGGAGGGTTCAGAACAACCTTTCTTGGTAATGGACTGACTATAACAACCTGGAATATCTCCATTCTGCCAGAAGACTTATCCCCAGGCAAGCCCATGGGGCCTTGTTTTTCAGCTGGTTCTGCTTCTCAATCTCCTACAGACCTGGTCTAAGAATGGTAATTGCAATGCTCTACCATGCCAATTCTCCCCTGCACAGGAGGAAAATGAACCTGACTACATCCTAGCCTCATCAACCAGAATCTGTGCCACTCAAGACAAAGTCGAGAGAGAAATGTTGGCAGCCTTGAAAAAGACTCCAGGACCTACCAATGGCCCACCAGGTAAACGCCTCATTCCAGACCGTTAACAATCTCAAATTCTTCAATTATGTCATACATCTCCTGTAACCTGTCATCAAGGTGTTTCTTGGACATTAACCATAGTTAGACTGCACTTTTAGTGTCCGTTAATGACTAACAAACTACAAGAAAATGTGACAGCCAATTAATGTCATCATGACTGCACTGCAGAACTTCTCAAACCTTTTCTTCAATTACATAATAAACTCTTGCTTAACTTGACCATTCGTTTGTTTTGCTTTTGGGTCCAAATCTTTGGACTCCCACATATACTGCATATTCCACCACTGAATGCGACTAACTGTGCCTTCTCTCTCCTGTAGGTTGTGCTCTCTCTATCTTTCCTCTCTCTGTACCATCGACAGGTATCCCTGGTGCTAGGGCTGTATATTGCTGTTGTGCTGTTACTGGCCACACGAACCTGTATGGTGTTTACTTCTTGTTCCTTGTAGCTGTACTTTTCTCTCTTTGATACATGTGAAAAATTTACATGTGCATATAAAGTTTTTCTAAAATGCTTGACAACACATGCAGCAATAACCACTTGTGTGTAATCATATACAGTGGGTACGGAAAGTATTCAGACCCTTTTAAATGTTTCACTCTTTGTGTCATTACTGCCATTTGCCAAAATCAAAAAAGTTCATTTTATTTCTCATTAATGTACACTCAGCACCCCATCTTGACAGAAAAAAACAGAAATGTAGAAATTTTTGCAAATTTATTAAAAAAGAAAAACTGAAATATCACATGGTCATAAGTATTCAGACCCTGTGCTCAGTATTGAGTAGAAGCACCCTTTTGAGCTAGTACAGCCATGAGTCTTCTTGGGAATGATGCAACAAGTTTTTCACACCTGGATTTGGGGATCCTCTGCCATTCTTCCTTGCAGATCCTCTCCAGTTCTGTCAGGTTGGATGGTGAACGTTGGTGGACAGCCATTTTCAGGTCTCTCCAGAGATGCTCAATTGGGTTTAGGTCAGGGCACTGGCTGGGCCAGTCAAGAACGGTCACAGAGTTGTTCTGAAGCCACTCCTTTGTTATTTTAGCTGTGCGCTTAGGGTCATTGTCCTGTTGAAAGGTGAACCTTCGGCCCAGTCTGAGGTCGAGAGCACTCTGGAAGAGCTTTTCTTCCAGGATATCTCTGTATTTGGCCGCATTCATCTTTCCTTCAATTGCAACCAGTCGTCCTGTCCCTGCAGCTGAAAAACACTCCCACAACATGATGCTCCCACCACCATGTTTCACTGTAGGGATTGTATTGGGCGGGTGATGAGCAGTGCCTGGTTTTCTCCACACATACCGCTTAGAATTAACGCCAAAAAGTTCAATCTTGGTCTCATCAGACCAGAGAATCTTATTTCTCATAGTCTGGGAGTCCTTCATGTGTTTTTTGGCAAAGTCTATGTGGGCTTTCATGTGTCTTGCACTGAGGAGAGGCTTCCGTCGGGCCACTCTGCCATAAAGCCCCGACTGGTGGAGGGCTGCAGTGATAGTTGACTTTGTGGAACTTTCTCCCATCTCCCTCCTGCATCTCTGGAGCTCAGCCACAGTGATCATTGGGTTCTTCTTTACCTCTCTCACCAAGGCTCTTCTCCCACGACTGCTCAGTTTGGCTGGACGGCCAGGTCTAGGACGAGTTCTGGTCTTCCCAAACTTTTTCCATTTGAGGATTATGGATGCCACTGTGCTCTTAGGAACCTGGAGTGCTGCAGAAATTCTTTTGTAACCTTGGCCAGATCTGTGCCTTGCCACAATTCTGTCTCTGAGCTCCTTGGGCAGTTCCTTCGACCTCATGATTCTCATTTGCTCTGACATGCACTGTGAGCTGTAAGGTCTTATATAGACAGGTGTGTGCCTTTCCTAATCAAGTCCAATCAGTTTAATTAAACACAGCTGGACTCCAATGAAGGAGCAGAACCATCTCAAAGAGGATCAGAAGAAATGGACAGCATGTGAGTTAAATATGAGTGTTACTGCACAGGGTCTGAATACTTATGACCATGTGATATTTCAGTTTTTCTTTTTTAATAAATTTGCAAAAATTTCTACATTTCTGTTTTTTTCTGTCAAGATGGGGTGCTGAGTGTACATTAATGAGAAATAAAATGAACTTTTTTGATTTTGGCAAATGGCAGCAATGACACAAAGAGTGAAAAATTTAAAGGGGTCTGAATACTTTCCATACCCACTGTATCATAACATATGACTTGTGCTCTGTTATCCATTTTGTCATTAATTTAATGTCTGTACATATAGACTACACACAGACATAAAGTCACAGACAAACCTGTTAATAAACACAAAATGCTTTTTTGTTTGCTTATTTCTATGAAGAGGTTAAATTAAGTTACTGCTAAGCCAAGACGATGCTTAAAGAAAGTGCCTTCTTTATAGCTCCCCAGGCATTTTCCCTAAAGGCCCAAAGGTGTGAGAGCTCATTAGCTGCTGACATTTTCTATACAAAGCACTGACTATATCTTCAATCTGCATGGCAAGGTCATGCAAGCTGCCTACCTCCTTCTACATTCTGAGGAAATTTTCCTTTTGTACTATTTATTTATACACAAATATTGTAGTTAAGAGAAGGAGGTGAGATGGTCTGTAAATTCTTGTCACCTGTGATTGGTTTTCACTGACAAGCTGAGAAAAAAAAAAGTTCAAAGATCATCCTGTGCAAAAAACACAAATAAAAGTAATTAAGCACAGCACCATCATCAATCTCCGCCAACAGTGTGCCTGTCAGGCTGGTCTCTGCACTGAATTAACACCAAGCAGGCTTTTGCCAGCCATGGTGGTTTGTTATCTGGCAGGCTGGGTTACTATCTTATTTGGTGCTGAGCCAGTGAGTTGCTTTGATTGGGCATGAGTGATCAGAGCACACAGTTCACTCCAGGGGACCAGCAGCTGAAGCTGTTTATGAGGAGATTATTCTCAGACCAGCTGATTAAATGAATTCACTATATATCTGTCTTGGGAGTGAAGGGATTACACCTGGTGAACTGGGATGCACAGCAAATTCTATGCATAATATGAAAATGCATCAGGAACATTTTCATATGATCATCGATAAACTATTTGCTTGAACTCTGGTGTACTAAATTACATTTCCAAGCATTTTATAAACAAGAATCCCACATCTGTGTTGCCTTGCCATGTGTAAATATATGCCTGTGTACATCTTATTAAAATGTTGTCAGGGCTATGTGAGCATGATAATGAACATCTTTATGGTATACTGTGTGATCAGTTCATCCATGCACAAAATCCTGCCATACAAAATACTTCTTTAAAGCTTGTCTCCTGTGTGTATATAGTAATTTTTAGATATAGAAAACTAGCATTTCTTATCCATCCACCCATTATCTATACCTTTTTCCTAATTAGGGTCATAGGGACCTGCTGGAGCCTATCCCAGCTCTCTTTGGGTGAAAGGCAGGGGTACACCCTGGACAGGTTATCTTATCCATTCCCTGCATTTAGACAGACAACAGTTAGATGAGGGATTGTCTCCTCTAGTCCTACTGCTCAGTTTGAAACAACACTTGGGTGAACATGGAACTTCTACATGATATATGTGGTCCTTTGATGTCACTCAGGTTAATTAAAAGTCTGTCACACTTGACCAGTGATGGAGAGGATGTGACAAAATAGGCCAAAATAAACACTTCTTCTCATGTGTTATGAAATGAGCAGATCCGAGTGCCTGCTGCTTCCTTGCTAATGCTAAAGATGTTATTTTTTTTCCATCCTTCACTGTGCAAAGTCACAAGGTTCTCAAAAAACATTAAAGCCACTATTTGTAGAAATTTACAGTGATTATGTCTGTTCTAAAAGTCCAGACTACAAGATCTGGGTCACAGCATGTTTTACTGCTTTTGGTATTTTGTGTTCTTTTTCATATACAGCAAATTACATTTTCTAAAATCTTACTTACAGTTTCCGTAAGCTGTCGTCCTGGGGGCTTGTCCCTGCCTCGGGGGCATCTCCCTGTGGGTCTCTTGGCACTCTCTACTGAGACCTGAGCCTGGTTTCCTCTTGGGACATAGCCTGGATTTCAGGCTGCTTGGGGAGCAATGGCTCAGTGGTGCCTTAACTACCTGTCTATTTTTTGAGATGGGTGCAGGTTTGGTTCTTCACTTCAGGTTGCTGTTGTACCCGGACACTTCCAGAAACAACAAATATTGTCATTAGTGTTCCTTTCTTCCAACTGCATGAGGGACTCATTCCTGTTGAGACACTATAGTTCCTGGGAGGGCTTTAGTTGGCATGCTTGCTGACAAGACTATGGTGACACTTTGGATGGGCTTAGTATAGCTCTAGTTCCTTGTCCTGTTTGGCAGCAGTCAAAGAATAACAAACAAAACCAAGTTTGAAAAAATGTGAATTGGTTTAGGAACAAAAACTACATGGTTACATTTAAGATTAAAATCTCCCTGGTTTGATTTAGGCACTGGCACTAATGAGGAAACATTGTTCTGTTGTATACCCTGTGCATCTCAACAGTTCCCATGTAGGCATCATGAAGGCTGGAAATGAAGTGGTGTTCCACAAATTTAGAAAAAAAATTATCTAGCCTGGAAAACAGTCTAATAACATATAACAAAGGTCTCTGTAAAGCAAGAACTACACACTATTCATCACTAATAAAGTAAAATAATTATTAAAATAATTATCCTGGGTTTCTTTTCAGCACTGTGGCCACCCATCGATCCATCCATCTTCTTCCGCTTATCCAGGGCTGGGTCCTGGGGGCAATAGACACTTCCTCATCAATGTAGAGGAGCAGTGGTTCCTCCCAGGTGACTGAGCTCCTCACTCTATCTCTAATGGAGCACCTGGCCACCCTGTGAAGGAAGCTCATTTCATCTGCTTGTATCCAAGATCTTGTCCTTTCGGTCATGACCCACAGCTCATGACAGATGCCTGTATCTATGAATGAAACTGTCATGATCCGCACTTTGCACTTCCTGTTTGCTTTATTTTGAAAAGGATCATGACAGGATCTAGTTTTGTTTCATTTTTGTTCTCTTTACGTTGACCTGATTAGTTTGATTGTTTTCACCTGTGCCTTGTTTTGTCCCTCACTTTAAATACCTTGGTTCAGTCACTGTTTCCTTGCCAGGTTGTCTGTTTTAGTCCTGTTTTTGTCCTGCTATGCCCTTTGGCTTTGTACCTAGAGTTCCTGATTTTCCCCATGCCTCAAGTCTGTTTTGTTCCTCCTTCCTTTTTTGGAATTTTGATCATGAACTGCCTTTTGTTCGCCCAGGTTTAAGTTAAGTTGTTCTGGTTTCCTTTGTCACTGTGTTGTCACTGTCTTGCGTCTTTGTCTAGCTCATCTTATGTTTAGGTTTTTGTCTTGCCCTGTCCTTGTAACTCCTTTGTTCATGCCTTGTCCCTCCTTTCCATGTTCATGTTTTCCCCTCGGTCTGTGAGTCCTCAGTGTGTGACCCAGACCCTCATGCCTTGTCCCTCCTTTTCATGTTTATGTTTTCTTGTAGTCTGGTGCATCTCCCCAAGTGTGTGTGACCCAGACCCTCATGCCTTGTCCTGCTTGTTTTCCAAATATCCCTGCCCTTGCAGCTTTTGATTGGTTAAACACACCTGCGCCAGGTAATCAGCAGTGGGTAGGGCAGGAATATTTGGTAAACAAACAGGACAGTGGCCCTCAAAGATTGAAATTAGAGACCCCTGTGCTAGACCTTAGTGCTGCATTTGACACTATCAACCACAGCATTTTATTACAAAGACTGGAGCATGTGATTGAGATCAAAGGAACAGCATTAAAGTGGTTCCAATCTTATTTATTGGACAGATTCTAATTTCTTCACGTTCATGATGAAACATTCACATTATGGAGTTCCACAAGGTTCTGTGCTTGGACCGATTCTTGTTTTCCTTAGGCAATGTTATTAGGAAGCACTCTATTAATTACCATTGTTATGCAGATGAAATTCAGCTGTATCTATCAATGAAACTTTATGACACAAACCAGTTAGCCAGACTTCAAGCATGTCCAAAGGACATAAAGGCCTGGATGACAAGTAACCTACTACTTTTTAATTCAGAAAAAACAGAAGTTATTGTATTTGGGCTTAAAAACTTCAGACTTTGCTTTTAGTAATGTAACTACTTTAGATGGCATAGCTTTGGCCTCCAGCACTACTGTAAAAAAAAAAAAAAAGTCCATTAATTAACATATGGTGCACTGAGCTCAGCTCTCAACTAGTTGTGCTCTCTCTTTATACCTTCTGCGGATATCACTCATCCTAGAGCTGTATATTACTGATATGCAGTTACTGGCCTGCACATTGTTTCATTGTTTATTGTTGCTGTTCTTTTCTCTCTCCTCTATCCACGCACCCCAACTGGTCGAGGCAGGTGGCCGCCCAAACTAAGCCTGGTTCTTCTGGAGGTTTCTTCCATTAAAGGGAGTTTTTCTCCTCCACTGTCACCAAGTGCTTGCTCATAGGACATAAAGGTCTGAATGACCAGTAACTTTCTAATTTTAAATTCAGAGAAAACAGAAGTTATTGTTTTGGGGCCTAAAAACATCAGTACTAGCTTATCTAACAATATAGCTACTTTAGATGGCATAACTTTGGCCTCTCGCACTACTGTGAAAAACCTTATTTTTGACCTATTTTTGACATGTCCTTTAACTCACACATAAAACAAATCTCTAGAACTGCCTTCTTTCACTTGTGCAACATTGCCAAAATTTGGAATATTCTGTTTCAAAATGTTACAGAAAAAATAGTCCACGCATTTGTTACTTCAAGGCTAGATTACTGAACCTCATTACTATCTGGATATCCCAGTTTCTCCATAAAAATCGTCCAGTTAATCCAGAATGCTGCAGGAACTAGCAAGAGAGATCATATTTCTCCTATACTATCTTCTCTTCATTGGTTCACTGTAAAATCCAGAATAGAATTTAAAGTCATTCTCCCATACAAACAACTTCATGATCAAGCTCTTTCACACCTAAAGGACCTCATAATACCATATCATCCCAACAGAGCACTTTGCTCTCAGAGTGCAGCTCTAATTCTGGTTCCCAGTTTCCAAAAGTAGAATGGAAGGCAGAGCATCCTCTCCTGTGGAACCAGCTCCGAGTCTGGGTTTAGGAGACAGACACCATCTATACTTTTAAGGCTAGACTTAAAACCTTCCTTTTTCACAAAGCCTATTATTAGGGTTGGTTCAGGTAACCCTGAACCATCCCATAGTAGGCTATAGACTGCCCATCAGTCCCCCCCCCCATGTAAATTCCACCATTGAATGTCACTAAATTTGTGCTTTCTCTTAGACTGTGCTCTCTCTCTCTGTCCTCTCTCCCTCCCTCTATATATCTTCTGCAGGTGTCCCTGGTCCTAGAGCTGTATGTTGTTGATGTGCAGTTTACTGGCCCCACTAACCTGCACAGTGTTTATTTGCTATTTATTGTTGATGTTCTTTTCTCTCTCCGCTATCCACTCACCCTATCCAGTGAAGGCAGATGGCCGCCCAAACTGAGCCCGCGCTTGCTCATAAGGGATATGTTGCGTCTCTTGCCTTGCCTTGAGATGATTGTATTATTTTTATTTTATTATTATTTGGCGCTATTCAAAATAAACTGAATTAAATTGAATTGAATTGAAATGGACACCAAATCTACACTTTAGTTTTCTGAGATGCAAAAACTATTTCACAAGGTGTCAGTATTTCATGGCCTGGTAATGAGTTTGCTCTGGGGTAACCTATATAGTAAAAAACTTTCTCCTAAAAGCTTTGACTTTTTCCATTGTGATGAATTATTTCAGCAGTGTAACACCTTGAGTTGCAGTGGCACATCGTTTGCCTTCAGCTGTGTTCCAGGGAATGTGTTTAATCAAACTCAAACTCATAGCTCCTGCTGACATTTAGCTTTCCACAACAGCTCTCTTCGGGTGACATAGTAATCATAAATTTCCTTGTCTCCCTGATTTTATCTCATGCATTTTAACTGTCTTCCTACGTACTATTCCTGTAGTCAGACAACCCTGGGGTGTTGGTTTGTGCCTATTTTTCCTGAGTGTGAGGTAATTACCTCCCAATGAAATCACTGACGACTAGATCTGCAATAGATATGATAAAAATAGCTGACAGGGATTTTGACATAATAGTCACATTGTCTCAGAGAAAGGGGCTTCGAATGAATTCCGATGAGGCCCACCTTGATAATTATCTCCATGTCATTCAGATGAGGCCAGGATAAGACATTTTGTTTGCTAAGGCTTGCAGTGATTGCTAACTTTAGGATAACCTTGATTTGGAGTTTATGACTTTGTCTAAAAATGCTGTTCTGCAAGATATCCTTGTCTGGTCCATTGGTTTGGTTTGTCTGTTGTCACCACTGTCATGAAAGCACATCTTTTTACAGCATAAAAGCAGCTGTTTGTTCAATCAAATTCCCAGATGTAGCCCTTATAAGCCAGAAAAAAGTCTAAGTTTCATGAATAAAAAGCTCCCATAATCCTCTAAAGCTTTTTTGAGGGTCACAAACACTTTTCAGTATTTAGCAAAAATGTTTTCAAGCCAACATATTAACAATTCCTCCGAGTGTATTAAATCGGCAGCCAGGTCAAATGTGATCACAGTTAAGAACTTTCATGTTGGTATTTTATAGGGTCAATTTTTCAGAAAGGTCGGTCAGGATTTAACTCACTCCCACAGGTATGTTTGGCTACATTAATTGCTTTCTAATACTGAACTGAGCTGACCTGTAAAATCTAAAGCTGCACTTAGAAAATAGTGTTCTGGGTATTAAGAATCTATTGTTTGCTGTGCTGTTAACAGTCAAGTAGACACAGGGGTTTGTCCTCTACATTCTGCGGTGGGAATCTTATCAGATCGGTTGAAGGGATCACACACAGATCTGCTATGTCAGCCTTTTGTGATCCTCAAATGAGCAACTCTATGATACGCTATGCCTTGACAATTTAATTTCAAGAACAAACTTATAATTGTATCTACTTGTAATCACAAAGAGGACTATGTTCTGGTGCCTTACTTGGCAGAGCAATAATTGCACCGGAGAAAAAAAAACACAAAGATGTTTGTCATAAACCGACAGTTGAGTTTTACATGGAGGAGGGATAACAGGCAAAATGGGCTAAATAGAAATTCAACATCAGTATTAGAGACTGTAATCTGTATCACTCAAATTAATTATCCGTAACACAGGTGGTAAAATGTAGGTATTAGCATTTCTTAGTTTAAAATTTTATTTAATTTGCAATCAGTTGCCCTCTTATTTTCCCTTTACCAAAAATGTTTGTGTTAATTAGCAGTAAAGGTGCAATGCCATTGATGTGGATGTCATTATCAAAGGACTGCCATAGAGCTAGAAATACAACCTTTTGTTGCAATCCATCAAGTAGATGTTGAAAGACTCCTGAGTTGGTTCCACTTAACACCTGGCCTGAATAGGCTCACAAAAGCTACATGGATGAGGCGTGAAACAGTTCGTTCTAAAAAACTAGAAGTCCAGCTGCCATGTCTCAGCCTATAGATAACCTCGCCTGGACAACTGAGAATCTTCAGACATATTTTAGCACATTTTGGGAGGAAAACCCTGTAGTTGGTGTGGGAATATGAAAGGACAGCAAGGAAAGTGGCAGATTACAGAAACCACTTACGCCTTAACTTCAGATGCAAACAACAGAGCATCATCTCAACTAGCCTACGCCTGCGGCCCACAGTCAAGAATCACAGAGCCAAAAGATCCTTCAGAAGGATACAACGGGTTTGCTTCACCATTGACACTTTAAAACAAACAACAAACCATCTTCACCAAGAACTATACTCCACTCTTCCAAGACCAATTTGAGATGCAATCTCACAATTTCTCCAGCAAGCCCAGTTGGCTCAACATCAGAAAGGCAAAGAGAGACAGAGCAAGAAGTTTGACATCCTCCTCTTTCACAGGGAGACAGGAAAAGAGGTCACTAAGAAGAGAAATGACAATGGGACAACCACTGACAACACAAAGGACAAATGGGTAAATAACCTCTCAGACAGGGAACTCGCCAAGCAGAGCAATATGTCTTAGCCAAAGGACTGAACTTTGCAGTCATGCACAAACATGTGCCTGTTGTGAACTCTATCCAAGGGTGACACTATTACACAGTGGTCTTGAACATGGCAGCCTATCATGGAAAAGTAACCTCCCTTTTGGAAGACCAACAGACCTATAGAAAATTAAGAAGGGACTCCACCGGCACCTACAAGAAAAAGGTGATTGACATTGATATAACATTGCCAAACACTTTGTCACCATCTTAGCACCACCGGTAGGTCACACAGACCACCACATCGGGAATACAGAGGAATTTGCCTCCAAAGTCAGAAATCTAAAACTTAATACAGATAAAACAAGAAGAAGACTAGAAGAGGACAGCATAGGCTTCCCCGTGTCACCCATTGTTACCTATCTGTATATTGAAAAAGTGGAAAAGAAAGCTCTCAACTCTTTTACAGGGATGTCACTGACCCATTGGTTCAGATATGTGGATGGCACCTGGGTGAAAATCAAGACCCATGAAGTTCAAGCCTTCACAGATCACATAAATGCAGTAGACACAAAGATCAAATTCACCAGAGAGGACACTAAAGAGAACAGGCTAGCCTTTTTGGATCCGATGGTAACCTAGAAATATAAGTCTAAAGGAAAACCCACACACACTAAAGGAAATCCACACACAATGACCAATACCTGATATTTGACTCCCATCACCTACTGCAAAACAAACTAGGCGTCATCAGGATTTTGTGCCACAGAGCAAGCAACATCCCTACCTCTATGGAGGCCAAGAGAAAGGAGGACACTCGCCCATTTACATAAAAAAAGCTGGAGCGGATGATGAGGGTGTCACAGCAAAATCAGAACAATCGGGCAAAAGCATCCACGAACAGTAAATTAGTGTGAAAAAATTTAAATCTGATGCTGCACAAAAACTAACAATGCAGCAAAATCAGTGTTGTTATTAATCTTTGACATATCCAAGACTGTGATAAAAGGTAAAAAACATCAGTCAACATTCACTTTTTATATTGAAAATAAGTCATTTTGTGGTTTTTTTTCCTCCAAATCCATGACATCACTTATGAAATTTAAAGAGTTAAGTGTATTATTGACCTATGGAAAATTTCTAAATCATATTTCCAAAATGTATGTCAAATTAAAGTTTGTCATGAAAAATCATTCCATTTGCTGAAATACAGTGAAAGTTATTTCCAAATTAAGAGTGAAAAATGACCATTGGTGGATGAAAACATCCCGAACAGTACATGAGGGTTAAGAGTATATTATCAGACAGAGGTCAAAAACGTGGCACGTGAGGAGGCTGCAGCATTGTGGACAAAGTTAAGCTGTCTTGAGATGTGATTCATGGCAAAATTTTGGCACACCATTTTAAACAGATTTAAAATGACAAGTGAGACATTACAAAAAGGAGATATGGACTTATTGATGGCTGTTCATCTCTATAAATCTTTACAAGGTTGGTTTCATCACTAAGAGACCAATTAGAGAAACAGCCACAAAAGGACAGTCATTCACAGTCACTAAAGTTCAGTTGGTCACAGCCATTAAAAGAAGAGAAACACCCACAAAAGGACAGAGTGTCCTTTTGTGGGTGTTTCTCTTCTTTAGTGACTGTGACTGTCACTCACAGACACAAAAGGACAGTCAGTCACAACTACAGGACAGAGTCAGTTACAGCTATTAAAGGACAGTCAGTCACAGTCACTAAAGAAGAGAAACAGCCACAAAAGAGAGAGAAATACAAAAAGATTGTTACATCAGTTATGACGAGATAGGAGAGGACCAAAGGGAAAATTCAAACGAAAAATCACAGTTTATTTAAAGAACAAAAGAATCACTGGAGACCCAAAAAACAAAACACAAAAACCCCAGGAACAACTCTGGACAATCCCTCGCTGAAGTACGCTGCAATATACGGCTCTTCAGGACAGCGTGCCTCCAGCGAAGCAAATTACTCGGCTCGAGGAAAACAGGATCAGGTGCATCACAGGTAACTGCTGACGTACAGGGACCTGGAGAAACAGAGAACAGGTCAAGGTAATTGGAACCAGGTGATGCTCATCAGCAGCTACCGTTCTCCTGTGGCACACCTGCAGACAATATGCACAGGGGAGACAGCACAACACACACTGAGGTAAAAGGGAAATGGAGAGACACACAAGGTAACTGGGAGGGATGGTACTGCCACCTCATGACAAAGATAGTACAGTATGTATTTATAATTGCTACAGGAAAACAGAGAAAGATACAGCCAGAGCCACAGGTCCCAGATACAATCACAGCTAGAAGAGCAGAAAACAGTCACGAAAGGATTGCCAATCAAAAAAAGAGAGAGCTACAATATTATTCCTATCATGATATTAATAGTGACTGCACCTGAGTGCGAGTGCCTGATGGCATCTGCTTTCAGAATTTAAGCAAGACCATGCCTGGTTAGTACTCGGATGGGAGACCAACTTGGAAGAACAGGGGCCTCTAACCTCAGCTACTGAGGTTGCGTCATGAAGGGCAGCCGGCATAAAACTTTGTTAACCCCGGGGCCCAATATGAAATTGTGTCCAGGGGTCTTTAATCAGGCATGTGTATTAGGTTTTGTGTTGTTTTTTTGTTGCTGGCATCTAGTTTGTCAGCTGCTTTTCTGACTTATAATAAAATCCATAAAACCTAACATATGGGCCAAAACAGACTCATCTAGCACTTACTTCTGTCAGCATGCATTGTCTTAGTAGTATTGATTGTGAATTGATGATTGATCAGTTTGCTATGTTCAAGGAAGCACAGTTTTAATCAACCTATGTTATTACAATAAAATCTTTTTATAGATTCACCGCTAGAGCTTTGTTTTATCATTCATTGTTTAATATATGTGGCTAAGGATTTACTTTGTCTGTTAAAGTCATGAAGAGTTGGTTGTTTTTCTCCTCCTCCTGCCTGTGTACAGTACATCTGTTACCATTTGTGTCTTCATGTGCATCACAGATTACTCCCCCTCCCTCTGACGATTCAAGCAATGTTCTGCTTTCAAGTCTAATGACGCCACCGAGAGGAAAGCTATTATTGTATTAGCAAGTTGTGCAATTGTTATATTATTGTATATATTCTTATCTAGCATTTTGTCAGAATCACAGTACATTTATTCTGTGTGAGGGAAATTTTCACCTTGACAGAGACATCACGTCTGCTACCTCCCTGTGTGACCCGTGTGATTTCAGCAAAGACTTTTGACACTCCTTTGTATTTCAGTAGGAAGCAGACAAAAAGTCAGGTAGTCACACAGACTTGCTAGTTATATTACTGACCACTGTGTATTCGCTTATGTGTATGTCGTGCTGGCGTGATGTGACTGACTCTGATGTGTAAATTGTAAATGCTGAGTTGATATAAAAGTTTGCTATTTCCTTTGTCCTGGGTTAATCGGTATTGACCCGTTCTGCAGATCGTATGCTCTGTTTGTGGCTCTGCTGCTTTTGCCTTTTAAACTTGCCATCCTAAACCTGAGTTTTGCCTCCTTTTTTGCCATGACATTCTGTGGCCTATTTATTCAGTTATTCCGTAAGACCGCCACCTGCAAACTTTAAAAAAAGGTGGAAAACCTCATTTTCATAAAGATTTCATAAACATAAAGATTTCCGCTGTAAACCCACCACCTCATCTCTCAATCTCTTCCCACATACACAAACACACAGTCTGTAAAACTGAAAATGTTCAACTTGAATGTAAATGATCAATATACTTTCAGCACACAACTCTGAAATGTGTAATATAGTCTGATCATGCCTTGAATGTGAATGCACAATGTAAGAAAATGTCAATATTTCCACTTATTTTATCAGTGTTTATACACTGATAATAGTATGTTTTTATTTTGTTTGTACTGTGTATATCCTGACTACCTTAGCTGTTTCTTTTTACCTGTTGTGCAATAGCCTCATCTCTGTAAGTTACTGTATACTCGGAAAAACTACTGCATAAACCCTAGAGAAAATGTGGATGCAGATATTTTATAATAATAATTAATGAAGTTATTCCATTATGTGTGCGATATGCTACCATTTGTCAGTCTACATGATTGTTTCTGTACTGTTGTCTGTAAAAATAATTAATGAAGTTAAGCGAGAATAAAACTTAAAAATTGCAGCCTTACTGTCAGAGCAGGTCTTATGGTTGGAATTAAACTTGAGCTGCTGGCTAGACAGCGCTATGCTTTGTACCTTCAACATCCTCCCCGCAAGTCAATCGGACACTGCTGTTTCTTAGGAAAGACACAGGGTGAATGAAAAAGTAAACCATAAATAATAATTTGGAAGAGTTGATTCAAAGTTGGCAATGCTGTGTGCACTGTTAAACCTCAGCTCTGGAGATGGGTAGAAACAATGAAGGGGCACTCCACTACTCACTAATTCTTTTTAATAAAATACAGCTATCATACACAACCCACACAGCAACCACAATTAGTAGCTACTAGCCCTTTGTCGTGACGACGATGATGATAGGATGACACAAAACTGTGCACGAACAGCTGAGTTCACTTTAATCATCAAGCTCTGCATATAAACACTCTCAAGAGAGTAGAGAAAAATAAACCAAGAACCAAACAGGGTTTGCATGTCACACTATGTTTAATAGATCTTTGACTAGATACATGAAACCTGGTGTAACAGATTAGAATTATTTATCTGCCGCAGTGTCTGTATATTTGCACATCCACAAACAGGAAAATAGGTTTTGCAACACCCGGTGTCAGAAAGTAAGTTACATCTTTTTTAGCCTAGTGAAGAGTTACAACCCCTGCATTCCTAAATGCAAAGCCACCACCAGGGCTGTGCAAACATATTGGTGAAAAAGTGTGATGTGATGATGAATGCTGATCAATCGCTAACACTGTAGGTGGGCTTTCTACACTAAAACTGATAATGAGATCCTGCACTATGTTACAATGAGGTCTGCAGTCATGGCTGTTCCTAGATCAGTGGCAGTGGTCATCATTGGTGACAGGTTAAATTTTTAAACTATTTATATTATAAATGTTCTCAGATTGTCTGTTATTTAGGTCTTTTTCACACCTAATAGTCCAGTAGACTCGGTTCAATTGGGGACCAAGCTGCAACATTTGTTAGATTTTCAGCTGGTCTGAGTTCGCTTTCACACTGCACTTTGCCAAACGAACCAGCAAAGTGCAGTGTACTCTTCTGTGGTAATGCTGCACCAAGAATTACTCAAGGAGAAGATGATTCAAACAATGAATAAGAAGCCTCGCTCATCTATTGGTTTATGCAGGGCAACTTCCTCCATTTCCCACTAATTACTTTGAAAACGTCATTATTTTTGTGAGTGGTTACCGGCAACTGTGACATATTTTTGTCTGACCATATTACTATCGGCGCTTTTACTTCGTCCTCACTCCACGTCTGACCCCGAGCCATGTTCTCCATGGGTATCTTCCACACGCGTGTTTGTTTAGGTTTTGTTTACCTGCAATGCCCTGTGTTGTAGTGTGCTTCCTGCTTTTGGTTCACTTGAATCAAGCCGAGACCTATGTTTTTAGGTGGACCAGAGTTTGCTTCTTTGGTCTGCACCAGAGCTCGATTAATTTGACCATAGATACATGTTAAACTAAAGTGTGTCCTGCAATTAGCATCACAGGTGTCTTCAAACTTGTAAGCAGTCAGTCTGCCTGTTTAAAAACTGAAAAGTAGTCACTGTACTGTACAATATGGGCTGATCACCATTCCATCACAGGGTTAACAATGGAGTACCCAGAGAAAAACCAAGCAAAAAACAGGGGAAGCATGCCAAGTTCACACAGAAAGGTCCAAGGGTTAGATGAGATTTTAACCCAGAGCAACAGTGGTGGCCACCTCACAACCATGCTGCATAGTATAATACCAAAAAAACACAAAAAACACTATAACTGGCATTATAAGTTCTGACGTAAATCTCTTTTTACCACTGGCTTCCATAAAACAGTGATCAATTATGCGACATCCCACATTCTTAAGGGCTTTGTTTCCGCCAATTGGAGAGATGCAGCAAAGATGGCCTGAGGCTAGTAATCTGGTTATGTCTCTCTCAGGTGAAGAGGGAGCCTAGATCTCAAGGCCTCGGGACATAGAGAGAGAGGTGTGATATGACACACAGAGACCTGGGGGTCATTTGCTGAATGGCATAATTAATCTAACATGTCACGTTTAGCTTGTTAACACTGGTTTTCAAAGTAAAACAAACGAGCACTGCCATGCAATGTCCAGTTCTGCACTGTCAACATGAATTCACTCAAGGATTCCTTTGAGATGTAATGGATAAAAAAGCGGCTAGAATAATGAATAATTTATCATAGTGCATTAATTTCATGGTCTGCTAGTATCCTGGACAGTGGCACGATGTGTAATATTCTAGGGGAGTGATATTATGCAATTGTCCTTCTCTGAACATGACTTAACATTTATACTGTGTATTAAAGACAGGGTGAAAAGTACATTATGTCTGCATTTTTCTTGGACATTTTATTAAATCACAACAATAAGATCACATGAAGAGTATTAAATTAAAGTCCTATTTGTTTAATGCCTTGTCAGTAAGAACTCCCGCTGTGGTTAATATTCCTAATCAGTGTAATCAGAATAAATTGATGCTATCATATTAATAAAACAGTGGCAACAAAAAGCATGTTCATGTCGATAGCATGTGGACCTGTTTGTTACATTATGACCAAGAGAGCTTTTTCTAGATGAGAAGAGATGAGCTAAAGTTTAATAATCCCTGAAGGAAAATTCAGCTAGACTTGGAAGGATCTAAATTGCCTGTAGGTGTAATTGTGAATCAGATTGGTTGTCTGTCTGTTAGAAAACCTTTTAATAAAGGCTTTTATTATAGTTTGCAAATATTATGATTTAGCGATCACCTCAGTACAGAGTGAACACACCATATATCTCACCAGAAGACACTGATTTGCCAGGATTCTCTCAAGTTTGAGAGATTGTCATTAATCAACCACAGCATCAACCGTGTCTCCTTGTGAGCTATGGTGTGTTTGGTTCTTGTTTTATCTTCTTTATAAAACCATTTTAATAACTGTGACATGATAAAAGTAATTAATTAATAGTCAGACATTCAGTTGTTTGCTAACACTAACCACCATAATCTACAGGTAATACCAGACCCAAGTAGGCACAGCAAAACTTCTATAAATTCAATATGGGTGGATTTTATTGCATTTGAAATGAACTTTTTATTTGTAAGTGATGGCTTGTGACATAGCTCCCACACAAGTGGGTCATAATTCACGTTCAGTAAGAAATAATTTAAGCTCTAAATTTAGTTATTCCTAAAAGAACTGAGGAAATATACTCTCTTCTTTATAGACTATCTTTATTACAGTGGTGTGAAAAAGTGTTGCCCCCCTTCCTGATTTCTTATATTTTTGCATGTTTGTCACACTTTAATGTTTCAGATCATCAAACAAATTTAAATGTTAGTCAAAGATTGGGAACACATCATGCAGTTTTTAACAGGTTTTTATTAAGGGAAAACAAAATCCAAAACTACATGGCCCTGTGTGAAAAAGTGTTTGCCCCCCCTGTTAAAACATAACTGTGGTTTATCACACCTGAGTTCAATTCCTCTAGCCACACCCAGGCCTGATTACTGCCACACCTGTGGCAGTAAAGGATAATTCTGCAGGAGTGCAGGAAAACTCACTCTGTTACGGAGGAGATGATGCATACTGAGTCCCTCTGACTCTAAAATGACGTTTAAGAATTAGGTGGTGTAGCAACTTCACATGCTGCTCTTCTCTCCTGTCCTGAGGCCTCCAGTCATGATTCCTCTGCTCTCTCCTCCACTGTTTTTCATTTGTTCTAGGTTCATCCTTGCACCAAACCAAAACACGAAAACACACCACACACACAAATATAACTGAATGCAGAGCAGGAAGTTTGCAAGATGCATGTTGTCCTTTATCTGGCCAGGGACTCTGAGTCAGATCTAAATCTTTTTACTATTATCTTTGGAACAGTCTAATGTTTATCTTATGATTGAATAATGAAAGTGACTTGTGTAGCAAAGTATGGTGACCCATACTCAGAATTTTTGCACACAAACACACACACAGAGCAGCTATCACTGCGGCACATGGGGAGCAACTGGGCGTCTGATGCCTTGCTCAAGGGTCTCACCTCACCTGGCTATTCACTCCACCCCACCGACAATTTTTGCCAGTCCTGAAACTCGAACCCACAATTTTCAGGTTACAAGTCTGACTCCCTATCCATTAGGCCACAACTGCCCCCCATAGCCACCACGAAAGCTCTCAACAATTCTAATCTATACGTACTTATACTGCAGATGTAGATTTCAGTGCAATGTATTCTTGATGCCATAACTGCTGAGGAATCAATGATGCATTAGCCTGCTTTCACCCATATTTCTATAACCTCTCCTAAGGAGGGGGAAGCAGTGGTGCACAAAAAGGAAAATGCATTTAATTACAATATTACAATGCAGGCCTAGTTGAAAATTCTCAGCTACCTCTAGATAGTTAAATTAATGTAGCCATAACCTAATGAATAATAAATGCTAATACTGAATTGGTGTCAGGTAAGCTTCATTATACTTTTAAACTTACTCTAACAGTTTGGTTGCATTTCCATGGCAACCATTTTATATGTTAACAGCTGATGACAAGAACTGAATATTGGAGCTGTATCTGTACAAAATTCAATTCAAAATCAATTCTGGATGCAAGTTTGTCTTTTATTAAATATAATACAGTCAGGATGAAGTTACAGAGTAACAAGGTAACTAGAACATGGATTAACAGAAAGATCTTTGGGAGAATACATGTACAGCAGACAGTGTTCTTGGCACAGGAGTGAACCAGGAGAGTCTGGTCCTTCAGACATGATGATCCAGAAGACACACACGAACAGGTGAGTGCCGATAAAGGGAAGCAGGAGTCCAGAGGCCAGGAGTATCAGGTGAGTGTTACTTCGAAGAGGTGGTGATCCTGATGACACACGAGGAGCAGGTGAGTACCAATGCCAGGGAAAACAGGAGTCCAGGAAACATGTAGAACCAAATGAGTAGTTCAACAAAGGAACAGGACTGCAGTAAGTTGGCAGGCGAAGGCACTAGACACGAGAACAAAAGGTAAATCTTTACTGTCAGAGCAAATAAGAAAAACTTGGTTATAGCAAAGAGCTGGCTAGACGGTTGCTACCATCCAAGGCGGAACCCAATCTGCCAGGTAGCCTGGATAGATACCTAGATCTCCTAGAACAGCCTGTTCTGGGAGAGAGGCTGGTGTGATATTCTCATGCTTGCTCTGGAAGGGTTTACATACTTTATATGGAAAGTCAACTTTCTGGGGCTTTGTGACCTTTTTGCTGATCTGACCATAGCTGTGAATGACAAGTGTATTGATTGCTGCGGTGCATGCTTTGTTCCTACATTAAAGGTGAAAGCACTGCTGTGATAGGAACCAAGCTGACCACAAGAAAGAAAAAAAAAACAAGAAACATTATTACAAGCAACAGATGTCATTTTATCTGCTCTCACAAAATCAGTGGGAATTGTCTAATTTAGGTGGTAATAATTGTGCCATTTGAATCACTTGCTAAATATGCATTCCACTTTTGATTTGAAAATTATTTTTACTGGCAAGTTTTAGGGGAGAATTAATCATCCTTATCACAAACTCTGGTCATGCTACCCCTAACACCAGGAAGGACATTAGAGAGGGACATAGTAGTGCCCCTGTTAAAATGTGTAATTCATTAATTTAATGGTCACTTTAATCTCACTATAAACTACAATGGAGTTTTGGATATTTTCATTATGCCAAAGTCCCAGTTCCAGATTCAGTTTTTTATAAAAATGCACTGAAACCAGTGGTGCCTTGAAAATGTATTTCTTGTCATACTTGTTGCAGTACATAATGAATGCCCCCACCCTGCCTCACACTCTACCAGATGAATTTTAGGTACCTTGAAAGTAGTTCCCCTGCAATTTTTGACCTTTTCGAAAAGCTTCCCTCCTCTGTCTGCCTCCCCTGGGGTTCTTGGCAGTGCTGCAGCATTGGGCATCATCAAAGCCCTTCTGCAAAATCTCTGACATCGAAGCACCTCATACCATATTGCGCATGCTAGACACCCAGCAATGATCACTCTGGGAATATCTGCCAGTTTAGCACTACAGGTAGTAATGGGAGTTTCATTTCACTTCCCAAATGACCTACCTTTACTCTAAGGCTTATTTCCTGCATGCCCTTCTCATGGTTTCTGTCAGGGTAAGCTGACAGTAATATGGCTAACTAAACAGCAGTCCATGGGATGGGAAGTACAATCATAAGGGTCTGACAGCCATTATTTTATTATTATACAGCATTGTTGGCTTTTATAGGATTCTTTGTGATAAACACTATAGTTTGTAATGGATAAGCATTTGGCAAACTGTTATTTTCCCCCAAAGTGGTTGAAGATCAAAACAGGGCTACAGAAAACTGGCAAACTGACTTACTTTTAGCCGAAAACGTGACTAATTTGGTTCCGTGTCTGCTGGACATAATATCTGTATAATGTGATAATTCAAAAGATCTTATGTTCTAAGCTTCTTTTTCTGGCCAACAAAAACAAAAATCTTCTAATGTAGCTTTAAAAATGTGTATTGCTGAAGTCACAAATATTAAGAAGATCCAGTATCTAATACAGAGTATTCAGGCATTATGTGATAAGTAACCCTGTGTTCCTGGGCTGTTACTGCAGATTAGAGAAGCAATAAACAAAGTAGATGAGGGACTTGCAGCCTTTCTTTGGTAATGCATATTCATTAGACTGAGCCCTTATGGTGTAGTGTGGTGGACATTCACACTGCATCTTGGATAACTGTGCTGATACACGTTTGCCTCCCATATGTTCCCACTAATGAGGTCAGACCAAGTCTCACACTTTTTTGAGCAGCCCAACTGCCTTATAATAAGGCTCCATGCTTGTGTATGCTAATGACCACAGAGCTAATAACACACTTAGAGCTAATATTTCACCCTCTCTGTTGATTCTTCACATACCACCATAGAGTAGAAGTGAAAACAAACATTTTACTGTAATACCTATACAGTTTTTCCATCAAAACTGAAGCTGAAAGTTTCATCAGCTACAACACATATGTGTACAATATACTGTATGGAAGCCTCCTAAGCTGTTTCTACCTATACACTTTTAGCTGATACAGGGAATATTCCCATAGTTGGGACATGAAACCCATTGACAGAATGAACTGATTTATGTGCACTCATTTTGAAAAAAATCAATACTCTGTCATTAAAACACTTGGCCTCTCCTGACTTGTCAGAACTAATCTGATTGCTCCTACAAATAAATTGCAAGTCAACAACTCCTGACTTTTTTAACGTTTAACAGTAGCAACAAAGACAATGAATAAAAAGTATAAATATTAATGTAACAATAAAACATGATTTCCCAAGAAAAGTCACACTTTACCTTTAGAGTCATTTATTCATCCAATAAAACTGTGGTGTACAGGTGCAATGTTGAGTGATTTCAAATTTCTATTAACTTTTATTTTAAATATTTTAACATTGACATATGTATGTATAAGTATCTTTTCCTCTAAAGACTTTTCTGGCAAGTATTATGGGTGGAAAATGACTGCATTGACCTTGACACTGCACTGGCCTAATATAATGAATAAAAATAAAGACGTGATCCCAAGTTCACCTCTTGAACTGCCATCACACAAAATAAATTTTACCTCAGCAGATGGCTGAGCAGCAGAAACAGAAACAGCAACATAAATTCTTCAAAACACAATGAAGGTTTCATTTTAGTCCCCAGTGTTAGCTTGTTCTCACTTGTTTCCAGGCCAAAAAGCATGTAACTACATTACTCTGACAACAATTGTATTGACATTTCTCAAAGTAGTGTACAATAAAGTGATTTAAAAGCTGTAATGTAAGCATGTTCTGTTCTTTCATCTGATTGGTGGAAAAAGTCAAATACAGCAGGTCACTGAGCTGTTGAAACTGAAATGCTGATTCAGAAAAAAAAGAAAAAACCTTACGGGGGGGGGGACAAAATCTTAGACTTTTAAGGGAGAAGCTGGAAAAGCATGATATTGGGCACACTCAAATGCTGAAAAGCTTCCCAAAAGACTGTCTCTAATCACAATGGCATGTACAGTGTGATAGATCAGAGCATCCTGCCCTCTAAAATTTCTAAGGTAAGGCATCATTTTATGTTTAGACCATGGTGTCTCTCCCTACTCTTCTGTCCTGTATTTGCTCACAGTAACTTCTAGATAATACAACATGTTTCATGAGTTTTAAATTTCCCCCAAATCATCTGCTTTGCTGTAAATGGAGACAAAACACCCTTTCTGGTGGGCCCTTATGATGCCAGTGATTCGTTATTTTCCATTTCATGCACCCTGAACCATTGCAGATATTCAGCTCTTCATTGCACCACTTCATTTTACTATCCTTCCTCGGGCCACTCTGATCACCTCATGTTTCACTGTATCTCATGAAAGCTACTCCTGGCTATTATTCACAGCCTTTTTTGCCCTGCAGAGGATTATGCCACACTGTGTGATAAGGTCTGAAACCTTGACGTGGAGGTGCTGGAAGCAGACTGATTCCTCTGCAGGGGAAGAGAGCACCGGTGTGTGCAGTGGAGGTGTTTTGTTTTCTGCATAATGTGTGTAGCCTTTTTTTTTTAAAGTGTGTGCCTATGAGTGGACAGTTTACGACACTAACACTAACAGCGAGCACTAACAGCCACCCTGCTGCCTCTTCACTGTCACCTTCATTCAATACGCATATATTTGTAGCTTCAGTAGTAATGCAATGCTACATACACACGCCTTTGTACATAGTGTAATGCCGACTACAGCAGTTGTAGCTCGAGCAAACATGTAGGGCTGTAAGGTGCTGAATTATACATGATTTAATTAACCAGATTCAGAAGTTGATTCAGAGAGCACAAAGGAAATGAGATTCCTAACTCTAGATGGCCTGCTGTGCTTTTTCACTGCAAGATTAGCATTGTATTGCCACTTTCTTTTGTCACTGCCTCCTATGTGAATTGAACAATAATAGCTGCTATTTGGTTGCCATTAAATAATGAACGGAAATAAGAGAAATGTGCTGAATTCAAACTTTTAGTGGCCATAGCTTGGCCCCTGAAAAGTGAAGCTGTGGAGAAATGTAAAAACCTTTTTTACTTGCAGTAATCTATTGTTACTTATCCACAGTAATTTGCATCAACTGTTTCAAGCTGATATTTTTCTCACTCACAGAATCAATCTTTGTTGATTGTGAATGATGAATAATAATTAATCAGTTATACTTAATATTCAGTATCTTTACAGTATATATTTACTATTTTACTTTACATTTTAAAAAGCAGAAATTGATATCCTCTGTATCTGTATTTTCTAAAACAATTTCCCTGCTGATTGGCTGGCTGGAGGAGCTTGGCTGTTGAGCTGGAATTGTGATCTGACCTTTGCCTTTTCTGTGTAGATGAATCAGAGACTGGGGGAGGCTCAGTGACCCTCATTTCCCAAGCGCTGTCTCAAATGGCACAGCTGATGCCCAGGTATCTGCAGGATAATGTGATTTCAGTTCATCGTAGACACCATTGCCATGCAGACAATGGCGCAGGAAAATGAGGCCGTTTTCAAAATTGCCATGTAGGATGCC
Source organism: Mastacembelus armatus (assembly GCF_900324485.2). NCBI lineage: Eukaryota > Metazoa > Chordata > Actinopteri > Synbranchiformes > Mastacembelidae > Mastacembelus > Mastacembelus armatus. Next base: position 13,546,481 of record NC_046633.1, on the reverse strand, counting down.
AGAGCTGTCCTCCTCTAGTCAGCAACATTTGTCAAATTCAGATTGAATCAACTATGTTGTGCTCACACAGGCGATTAGGGAAAATAGGCTGCGGTTCAGCATCTCACGGCCCAGGCAGTCTATACAGCTGCTGTCTCGTATTTTACTCCTAAGCCTTAAAGGTTATGTGACTCTTCAAATTAATGGCAAATCTGTTACAATGTATCGCAACTACTGGATTGCTACTGCCTTCATAAAAGTGAAACGGTTTCATTTAGCATGCTCTGGATATTTCTAGCCTCTTGATATATTGTAAAACAAACAGAGCAGCAAGAGAACCTCTACAAGAACTTAATCCCTGGAACTGAAACTCCTGCTGCTATTGTTCCAGCTGCTATCACTGCAGCTGTAGTATATCCTTTTCTCCCTCCATCCAAAATAATGAGAAGTCCCTGCATAATGTACATTTGGAGCTTTTTCTATATTCAGTGTGCCAAACATTCATTTTTCCACATGTTGGATCCTTCCACTGTCATAGACTATATTTGGATTCCTCCTTAATTTAGTGTAACTATGCTAATATGGCCCCCAATTGTCCAGCCTGGCTCATCAGTAGCAATTACACTGTTTGTTTGACTAGTGACAAAAACTTGGAACCTGTCTGTGAAAATGGTTATTTTGCCATTAACCGTTCCAGTGCTTTATCAACCCAGAGCTGGCTGTGCTCCGAAAGTGCACCGTAAAACATCTGCAGAAGAAACAATGCAATTATAGAAGCCATCTGGAACAATAACGTAGGACAATAGATATGATTAACACTAACGCAAACAGATGGCAAAGTTTTAGATTGCTGTTCGACAAGCACATAATAGGAGAGAACCTTAAGTCCAATTATCAATGGCAGCATTCTGCCTTTGTTGAAGACAAAGCAGAGGCTGTGCAGGAAGATACAGCATATCACAGTTCACTTCTTTCATGCAAGTCCGCTGCCGCTAATGGTGTCTTTAAAAGGACAAAGCAGCATCCAGGTAGACATACAGGATTCATCAAGTGGTTGGACTATTTAAATGAGCTGTTAGTTTGGAGCATGTGCTCAATAATAGTGTCTACACTTCATGTTAATGTCACCTAATGACTACACAATCAATTATCAATTAGAAAGTTTGCCCTTATTTGAATTCACTCCATTAGCAGAAGTTGCTAAGGAATCCTAGTTTGATCTAACAAGTTTATTTGATGAAGATGATACTTTTTTGTGCCAAGATTTTGGGAAGAGGACTTTGACCAACAGGCAGAAAGTCTTGTTGTTTTTTTTTTGCGATATTATGCACTGGATAAATAAATTATATATAAAGAGCGTCACTTATATATTATACTTGTTAGCATTATATCTACATTCACACAACCCCAAAAGAATGTTAAAGTTGTTCCATTTTCTGAAATAAATAAATAAAATAAAAATCTTTGGAAACAAAATATTTAACCACTAGCTCATTTCTTGGAGCAAGATCATCCTTCTCATTGCTGTGTAGCAAGTGTAGAACTGAGTTAGTTAGCGTCACTGAGGATAGATTTTTTTCTTTGTATTTATCAGTGAACGTGATATATATGTTTGTCATGTTGGTCTTTGCATGCTACCATCATCTAACCAAATAAAATGAAGTAAATAGATGTGTCAGACATTAACCCCCTGCCCACATTACTATTATATGTGCATATAATTCAGTGAAGATTAGGATTAGAGCTGCTGGTAGGTACGATATCGCTGATGCACACATTCTATAGATGAGCCTGACATTTAAACCAGACATGCAGCTCACTAAAGCTGACAGCTGTAGTAAATAAATTAATATAATTTTGTGGAAATGGATCGTATTGCTGCCAGGTTTGATGCTTTTATAAAAGTAGCATCAAATGCTGCATTTAGAATACACTTCTATTTCTTTTATTTCGATAAATCTGAGAGACAGTATTTCAAACTGTCAGGTGTCACTGTCAATGTATGATTATAATTAGAAGTTGATTTTTGCAATTTCTAATATAATCAGCATTGGCTGATGACTGAGCAGATTATGCCAATTAACAGGCAGGCGCATCCACAAGCAGCCCATTGTTATTGTTGTGGGACCTCTGTGATACTGCCCCTTGTGTCAATTAATTTGTCTTTCTACCAGACCTCAGTGGGTGTTGCCAAGTGGACACTAGATAACTTTGGAAGAATAACTTCATGGGGGAAAACAATGCAGTTATTATTTAGTTATTATTAAGGCATTTAATTAAATATGAAATTGTACCTATAGTACAGATCATTTTAGTCCTTTTTTAGAACACAGATTTCATCTCAGCACCCCTAAAAGATAATACTAATGATCATTAGGCCTATTATTAACTAATATTAGACCTTGCCAATGTGTTGATTTCAAAATTATTTTATCTTGTAATCCCTCATGTGTGTCATGTTTTCTAATGTACTTTGAACCAGACCCAAGGTTGCAGAAAAAAGAGTCTGTATTTATGACAGGAAATAGAAAATAAACAGAAGGCAAAAAAAAGTACAATTAAAGAAAGGGAATTTAGGATTATTTAATATAGTCCTTAGGAAACACAGTAGACACAGGAAGGAGTTGGAGGTGTATTGTGCTGGGGGCTTGAGGATCTAGTAGATGAACACAAGGCAGGTGAGTTATGTAGACTGGAAGACAGGGATCCAGAAGACACAGGGAAGCTGGTGATTTACATTCAGCGGGAAATGGGACATACGGAGGAACAGAGGAGTAGTAGGAGCTGCAAGACAGGAATCCAGGAAACAGAGAACACACTTGAAACTTGAAACTACAACCTGTTAGCTACCCCACCACTTTCTTTTACCCAGTTAAACTAGCTGTTGTCCTTACATTTTAAGGGTTATATTTTGATGACTTTGGTGTCATTTAAAGGAAAAGCTTTCCAGTTTATTATTTCACGCTGTAAAATATGAAATATGACTCCCCCAACATGTTTGATTGAGGGTTCATGTGCTTCATAGAAGCTTGATATGTCTCGCTGTAGTGAATAAACGGCTAAATCAACCATAAAACGAACCGGATTAAAAGTTTTCATGAGGAGGACGATGGTTTTATGGATTCAGTCAGGGATAATACGAGATAATACTTTTGGACTAAAAAGGACTAGCACTATGTTCCCTGGATTCAAACAAAATAGATGATACACAACACTTGATGTGTCAGTACATGTGTGGATTTGTACACACCAGCATTTTTCCTGCATTTGTACTCTGGTTAAACATTAACTGTAGTTGCTGTGATAATTTAATAGTAAATTGCTTTATACAATTTTTATCGTGAGACTTTCTGCTTTCAAATGATATATAGTTTGTCGGACTTTATTCAAATTTGTCCGACGATCGTTGGTAATACATCTGGAAATACAGCCCAAATACAGTTTTCGGTCCACCCCTGGGCCCCGGGTTAGCAATCAGAACTTGGAGCACACAAGAAGCATGACAGGACTGCTGTTACCATCCAAGGACACAGTACAATCTGCCAACAAGGTGGTGAAAAGTGCTGTCTTATATACTGCTCCTCTTGATGACCAGATGGTGTGGCTCATCACCTTGTTGCCTACCCAGCACACATACACATACTCACAAGGAGAGAAACATGGGAGGGAAAACCAAGGAACAAGGAACAAACAGAGGTGAAAGTAATCAAGCATAATGAGGACAAAAAGCTAAAGGAAATAATTACTGGAAGACAGGATATAATACAAAATAAGAGTCCCAAACAGGAAGCAGAGAGTGGATCCTGACACAATATAAAAGAAAAAAGTGAGTGGTAGGGGAAATCCTCACTAATCAGTTCTTCCATACATAGATATATGAGTCATTTGAGAAAGTAAGGTCAAAATAACATTACCTGACTGGATTTCCCATAATAACCCAATATTTTATGGGAATAATGTAAGAAATACATCAATTTATAGATTATAGATTCTGTGACTGGATGTTATATTTGTTATTTTGTTGACAGAGGAGAGAGGATAGTAGAGAGGGAGCGTAGGGTAGAGAGCAGGATGGAGTCTGCGGAAAGAGCACTGGCATAAGGCATTGTATGTCACATTGTTCTTATGAGCTAAGCACCTTCTCAAACTCTGATCATTGAATTGCAGAAAACGTGAATTTGATTGATTCCCAAAAATCAGCAGAGAAAAACCTATATCATTTGATGTGAAGCAAGTGAGTAAAAATAAAAATACCAAAATACAAGAAAACTGGGTATGGAGGCATTTCTTGCAGCAACTGTTTTAACACAGGATTTCTGCAGTATAAGAAAGTAACTCTTGGAGTAAAAAGAATAATAGGATATGTTGCTGTTCCAGACATTTTTTTTATCTCACTTTTCTTTCACACTTGTTCATACACAAACATGCATATGCAGAGAGTAAAGGGGGATCAAAACCTAACTGTACTGTCCCTGTAACATCCATCATTAATCAGCGTACACAGACATGTTTGACAGCAAAAGTACTCATGCTGCACACATCAAAAATGAAGTTGTTTTCATCCACAGATATAAAATGTAACAGGCATCCATGAGTGAGCAGTGAGCCTTTCCAAACACTATTACCTGCCCAAAAAGGAACAAATCAGTAATGTTGACAGTTATCCGACAGCCAACACTGATACACTGCAATGTTATAGACTAGAATTTGGCACCATTATATATGATCTGCTTAAGTTAAAATATATTTATTAGTAGTATTATTAGAAAAAGGACAGATTTTAATGTTGTTATTGGATAACTTAGGGCACTTCAGTATGGGCATGACATTTCCAAATCTGTTCAACCTTAAAAGATCCACAAGTATGTAACTAAGCATATCTGCCTAAGACTGTTGTGTCACAGTAGCTTGTGTTAGCCTTGGAGGGGACATGTTTTATTGAATCCAAAAGTCACTGGCTTTGCCCTTACAGACTGCCGGGGGATGTTTTTCACTGTGAGGTTCACTCATGTGCTCAGCATGAATATGCAGGTTTGCAGCACTGCATAAGATGATATCTGTACCTTGAGATTTTTTCATCTTGGTGCAGTCAGCCTTTAGAAATATTCCTGATACTAAAATTTGTAATTCTTGGTTTAGCATTTGTGTGCTTGCTGACATCTAGACCAGTGTGCTATGACTGGCACCTTTATGTTAGCATCCTACGCAAACAGCATGCTATCGTTTGGTATTTATTTTAGCAAGTTATGTTATGTTATGAGTTTTCTAATTTTTATCATTCTTAAATAGATGTTTTCTCTGGTTGGTTCATGTAGTTGAAACAAGTGCAGTCCCCTGATAAAGACCATTTTGAGTTTTTTTCTTCTTTCTATCTTATTAATAATGTGTCTCAAATCATCATCATTAATGGAGGTGTCAAAATTTCTGTCCACTAAGATATTGCTGACATGAACAGCCGGGGACAGATTAACCCTCAAGATGGCCTCAGGGCAAAAAATCTGCTGTGAGGCCATGATTCAGTTCCCATTATGCTATGTCCCCTATTTAGTCTGTGATAATTTGTGATTGTTTTATTACATGTAAATGTATTTAGCGATATAGACGATGTAAGCAGTGTGTCAGCTGTAATTAGGGAATACACTGTAAAAATACAGGCACTTACTAGTTCATTAATTGTAATTGGTACATAATACCAAACACCTCTGCAGTTAATCATTCTGGCATAAACCCCTTAACCACCAACTGAAAATTGGGTCCTTTCCTGTGGTGCCTAGTTGATAGTTTAGCCTTAACACTGATAGACCACTCAGTATTAACAACCTTCGAGCCACACCATCACCAGTGGTAAAAATTACATTTTACATCACAGTGCACCAAAATTACCTGATCTTTTTAACATGCTGGAGGAGAGGAACATTTGATCAGAGACACTTCAGTTGCTGTGTGTGTGTGTGTGTGTGTGTGTGTGTGTGTGTGCGTGTTTGCTACTTGACAGTCCATAAGAAAGTCAATTAAACTTTATCTTTAGATTTACAGTTTTGCAAATATATATATATACAGTGGGTACGGAAAGTATTCAGACCCCTTTAAAATTTTTCACTCTTTGTGTCATTGCAGCCATTTGCCAAAATCAAAAGAGTTCATTTTATTTCTCATTAATGTACACTCAGCACCCCATCTTGACAGAAAAAAACAGGAATGTAGAAATTTTTGCAAATTTATTAAAAAAAAAACAACTGAAATATCACATGGTCATAAGTATTCAGACCCTGTGCTCAGTATTGAGTAGAAGCACCCTTTTGAGCTAGTACAGCCATGAGTCTTCTTGGGAATGATGCAACAGGTTTTTCACACCTGGATTTGGGGATCCTCTGCCATTCTTCCTTGCAGATCCTCTCCAGTTCTGTCAGGTTGGATGGTGAACGTTGGTGGACAGCTATTTTCAGGTCTCTCCAGAGATGCTCAATTGGTTTTAGGTCAGGGCTCTGGCTGGGCCAGTCAAGAACGGTCACAGAGTTGTTCCGAAGCCACTCCTTTGTTATTTTAGCTGTCTGCTTAGGGTCATTGTCCTGTTGAAAGGTGAACCTTCGGCCCAGTCTGAGGTCCTGAACACTCTGGAAGAGGTTTTCTTCCAGGATATCTCTGTACTTGGCCGCATTCATCTTTCCTTCAATTGCAACCAGTCGTCCTGTCCCTGCAGCTGAAAAACACCCCCACAACATGATGCTCCCACCACAATGTTTCACTGTAGGGATTGTATTGAGCAGGTGATGAGCAGTGCCTAGTTTTCTCCACACATACCGCTTAGAATTAACGCCAAAAAGTTCAATCTTGGTCTCATCAGACCAGAGAATCTTATTTCTAATAGTCTGGGAGTCCTTCATGTGTTTTTTGGCAAACTCTATGTGGGCTTTCATGTGTCTTGCACTGAGGAGAGGCTTCCGTCGGGCCACTCTGCCATAAAGCCCCGACTGGTGGAGGGCTGCAGTGATAGTTGACTTTGTGGAACTTTCTCCCATCTCCCTACTGCATCTCTGGAGCTCAGCCACAGTGATCTTTGGGTTCTTCTTTACCTCTCTCATCAAGGCTCTTCTCCCACGATTGCTCAGTTTGGCTGGACGGCCAGGTCTAGGAAGAGTTCTGGTCGTCCCAAACTTTTTCCATTTGAGGATTATGGAGGCCACTGTGCTCTTAGGAACCTTGAGTGCTGCAGAAATTTTTTTGTAACCTTGGCCAGATCTGTGCCTTGCCACAATTCTGTCTCTGAGCTCCTTGGGCAGTTCCTTCGACCTCATGATTCTCATTTGCTCTGACATGCACTGTGAGCTGTAAGGTCTTATATAGACAGGTGTGTGCCTTTCCTAATCAAGTCCAATCAGTTTAATTAAACACAGCTGGACTCCAATGAAGGAGCAGAACCATCTCAAGGAGGATCAGAAGAAATGGACAGCATGTGAGTTAAATATGAGTGTCACTGCAAAGGGTCTGAATACTTATGACCATGTGATATTTCAGTTTTTCTTTTTTAATAAATTTGCAAAAATTTCTACATTCCTGTTTTTTTCTGTCAAGATGGGGTGCTGAGTGTACATTAATGAGAAATAAAAGGAACTTTTTTGATTTTGGCAAATGGCTGCAATGACACAAAGAGTGAAAAATTTTAAAGGGGTCTGAATACTTTCCGTACCCACTGTATATATATATATATATATATATATATATATATAAGTGAATGTTGCCATCAGTGAGCAGTATTGTAGCCTTACTGTCTCTCAAGTGTAATTCCATATTATGTAGATGAATATTTTGAAACTTTTGTTTGCTATGTGAAAAGACTCAAATCCAGTCATATTAAAGTACTTGTGTCAACATTTTTTGAATAAATGTATCAAATTACTTCTAATCTTTATTAGGAAAAGGAAAATCCACTGAGAGTAACTTTGTTTAAACGATATTTGCTCACTTCTAATGAAAGACAGGTAAGGTCTAACCTGCTGAGCTGCCAGATCAAGTTGGACTTAGATTTTGTTACTGAAAGCTGGTTTTCAACTATATTACAATATCTGTTAACATAAAAGAATACAATGAATATAGGTTTTTGATTGAAGAAAAGTATACCTGCATTTCCTTAGATATTAATTAAATGGTCAATATGGACAATCCATTTTGATTGAAAAAAAAAGACATTTCAGAAACAATGCTTGTTAGTAGGTGTACTATATGTACAGTAGATTAGTATCAATACTATCAGGGATCAACAGTGAATACTGATAATATTTTTAGGAACAGAATTACCATATTTTCTGGACTATAAGTCGCATCAGAATATTGGTTGCTTTTAATAAAAACCCCTCCTACCTGTTTCCCTGATCACTTTAGCTGTAGCTGTCCAGTCATCTGGAAGAACCTCCTGACCTCCCAGAGCCTGTTTCAGCTCCTCCCTGAAGGCCACACAACACTCTTCCTTTTTCAACTTCCACCACTTGGTCCTCCACTCTGCCCTTGTCCTCTTCATCTTCCTCACCACCAGAGTCATCCTACACACCACCATCCTATGCTGTCTGGCTACACTCTCCCCAGCCACTACTTTGCAGTCACTGATCTCTTTCAGGTTGTAACGTCTGCACAAGATGTAATCAACTTGTGTGCACCTGCCACCACCACTCTTATATGTCACCCTATGCCCCTCCCTTTTCTGGAAAAATGTGTTCACTACAGCCATTTCCATCCTTTTTGTGAAGTCTACCACCGTCTGTCCTGCATTCCTGTCCTGCATACCAAACTTACCCATCACTTCCTCGTCACCTCTGTTTCCCCTCACCAACATGTCCGTTGAAGTCTGCCCCAATCACCACTCTCTCACCACTAGGGACACCCTGGATCACCTCATCCATCTCCCGCCAGAATTTCTCCTTCTCTTCTAACTCACATCCTACCTGTAGGGCATAACCACTGACAACATTCAACATCACACCTTCAACTTCCAGCTTCAGACTCATCACCCTGTTTGACACTCTCTTCACCTCCAGAACATTCCTAGCAAAATCCTCCTTCAGGATAATGCCTACTCCATTCCTCTTTCCATCCACACCATGATAAAACAGCTTGAACCCTGCTCCTAATCTATAGGCCTTTCTACCTTTCCACCTGATCTCCTGAACACACAAGATATCCACCTTTCTGCTCTCCATCATATCAGCCAACGCTCTAGTTTTCCCTGACAAAGTCCCTACTCTAAGTCCTACACTCCTGCCCTTCCTCTTGTCTCTTTGCCTACGAACACGCCTTCCTCCTCTCCTTCTTCGTCCAGCAGTAGTCCAATTTCCATTGGCACCCTGTAAGTCAACAGCACCTGTGGCAGTCGTTGTTAACCCGGGCAGCGACCGATCCGGTATGGAAGTCATATTTGTGATTTCACATGTTTGATTTGGCTAAAATTTACATCAGATGCTCTTCCTGACACAACCCTCTGCATTTACCCGGACTTGGGACCGGCACATGAAGACACTAGATTGTGCCCCCCTGTGGTTGCGTTAGTGCACTAGTGTGGAAAAGAAATATATAATTCAATATAACCATTTATCTATAACTGATATGGACACCCTAATTCAATGGTAGTGTGGTAGTTGTTGAGAGGGGAGTTGCAAAAATTGTAATAAGGCCATGTATTTGTGTGTGTATGTGTGTGTGAGAGAGAGAGGGAGAGGGTAAACACAAGTGTCACTGGAATGTGAATGTGGTGTTGCAACTCCTGCATCGGTATGATACAATTTTGTGTAAAATGATACCAGGCACTGATCTGGTTACATTACATTGACTGTATAAGCAGTGACACAAGACAAATATTTGAGGTCTACTCTCATTTGGCTTTCTCAGAATTTGTCTCCACACCATTCCACCGGTCCTGTGTAAGGCAGACTTTAAAGTCCTACTACTAGCTTACACAATTATTCATGGCACTACCCTACTTACCTAACCAGAATTCTTTGTCCTTCTTTCGTCCCTTCCATTCATATTACACTGATCCTATGGTTATTCCATCTGCTAAGAAAAATCTGCTGGCTTCTGAGCTTTTTCTCGTCATCTAACTGTTTTTTGGAATGGCAGATGAGTCATTGGAGTCCTTCAAAACCAAGTTCTCTTGCATTTAGTTAGCCTATTTGCTTTGCATTTGATCATGTTATTCCCCCCTTCTCTTACTCATTTAAGTTCATATGTTCTCTGTATTTTATACCTTAGTATTTAATCTGCATCTTGTGTGTTTGCAAATCTGTGTTGTAAAGTTGAATTTGTATTCACTGTGATGTATTTAGCTTAAATCATTGCTCTGCCTACATGGCTGATAAATAACTACAGCAAAAGGATATGGCATGCAACCTGAGTGTGGTCAGTTACCAGCCAGGTGACTCCATGCATGCAGAGGAATCCACAGTGATGACGATGATGATGACAGGAAATTGCAATTATTGATAGGGAACACATCATTGTTTCTTTTCCTAGACTTCTAGTTGTATTTGTGAATCCATGCTTAAGTGTAGAACCAGACTGGTATTAATTCATAGCCCATATAGTTTAATGAATTACTGTAAGGAGTCTCAGCAAGGTTTACTTACAGTACTTCCATGGATAGGCAGAATGAGCTGCAAATACCATAGCACTCTAAGAACTACTAGTCTTACGATGATTCAATTCCAAATGACATTCCTAATAATGTTCCACAATAAATTTAAAAGAAAATAATGTACAGTTGGGATTTTCACAGTGATCATGATATCTCCAGCCTGTAGCACAGAACATTTTTAATTCAATTTGTTCCACACTCTATAAATTCCTTTTTCTTTTAATTTCAATTTAATTTTAAAACCTTGTTACTCTTCCCTGCAATATTCCATTTTCTTCATTTGACTGTTAGAAACACTATTAAATGGCATCTTTCAGTCGACAAACATTGCCCATGTACTTGACAGGGCTTGTTGACAACCACCCCTGGGTTCTAAATTCCCAGTTCCTCTTCTAAAGAGAACAGACATGACCTGGTTATGTTGCTGCAGAATGAAGTAAAGGCACTCCACTTTTTGCCTCTGTGTCTATTTTAAGGAGAGGTTGGTGGGAAAGCCGAGTTGGCAGATATTTCCAGACTTCATAAATGAGCTATGCAGAGGACTGCAGGGGACAAAAGGGCATAAGATACCCTGTGTGAATTGGATGAGGGCGAGAGCAGAGGAAAAGAGAGGAGAGTTGTATTTAAGAAACTAAGTGATCACACTGACTTCACCAACTACCAGAATATTGTTCTGTCTGCTTGTTTCATAATAAGCAAAGCATGATAGTTCAGAACAGATTCTGACTTTTTGTGGACAGCTTATTAAGGTTAACTTCTGTAGGCTGACATAAGACTTTTTGGAGGGAGATGACCTCAAGCTGAGTTTCAGAAAGTGTTTGCAGATTTGCTGCACAAAAATGTGTTTTGTTTTTGGCTTGTTTAGGTTGGTGTTCTTTTTAAAACCCACAGCACAGTAGGAGGCCATTGAATCCCGGCAGTAATGCAGTACTGATTAATGTGCTACATTGTTGTGATTAGTTTTATCAGTAATGAATAGCATAATAGTTGTTAATGTATAGAATGTAGATATCTGATGGTTTTCAATCATGTTTTTGTCTGACTCTTTTTGTACCATAGTATAAATATCTACACATTTGTTGCGCTGCAAATCATAAAATGAGTGTTTAAATGCCTTACTGTGCAAAAATTTTAAATCCTCATATTAAAGTGTTGTTAGACAGACCTCTTTCATAACATAACATGACTGACCTTTGTAGCAGTGTTTGTAATTATGATTAAAGTATTTCAGAAAGTATCATTTTGCATTTATTGTACTTTGTCTGCTCCCTGCTACTGAAAAGCTCTTTGTAGCCAACTTTGTCAGAGCATGGTGTGTTTTTATGAGTCATTATGATTCATCACGACTCATGATGACAAATTTTGTTTTTTTTTCCCCCCAGAAAAGTTATATTTGCATTTCTGAAAAAAATTACAAAGATGTATCACATTGTCATTTCCTTTCTAATACCTATAGTGATTTTTACCACTTTAATTAAATTAAACCTCAACAGTTAAAAGGGCTATTAAGGTGATTTGTGCTGCCCTGTACTGCAAAATTACTGAAAATATCTCCATTGGGGTTTAGCAGAATTGTTGATCAATAGCAGTGATTCAGTGATTATTTCTCTAGGTGGTGACATTTCTGGGTTTTTAAAAGCTTTTATTTTTTTATCATTGCTATGTTTTCAAACAAAAACTACTCATTACACATTCAGGACACACATTTCCTTCATATCCTTCAGTTTATGAAGCTCAAACAGGGAAGACGTGTCTATGAATGACGTTAATGGACATTTTAGCTATAAGGGTAATACATTAATAATAGCAAAGGACAACTCACTGTCACCTCAAAAAAAGAAGCATTAGGAACTCAGGAGCAACAACAACAGATGTAGATGTCTCTTTTCTTACCTGTGATCAATTAATTTACTTGGATGTTATCTGTTAGCGATGAGTTCAGGGTTGGTGGTCAGCTGTAAGAAAGAATCTAACTTTGACAACGGAGACTATAGTTCTTTTATAAAACTTTCATACATTCGTTGCCATCATTTCCAAAGATTGTCTTAAATCAGTTGTTATAATCAGTAAATTTATATTAAAATGTGTGGTGTAAAAGAGGTTACATGTAGTGATCAACCCACAGAGAATTATCTCCTGACTTTGCTGTTCCCCTTACCCCTATGGAGTTTTCACTTTCAAATCACTACTTTGGTTCCATGGCCTGAAGCTGCTGTATAATGTTTCAATTCACTTTCATCGTTCTCATCAGCAGGGGTTAAATTGGGCCGGGCCTGCTAGAGTTGAACACGCTATTAGAAACTTTCACAGTTTTGTCTTGAATGCCGTAGCACACCAAAGAGAAGGACTGTGTCCCAATTACTCATTTGGCACAGCAGCAGTAACATTAGAAACCACTGTTAAAGAAAACTCATATTGAAGAGAACTCATATTAAATCTCATATAGAGAAAACACTATGTTTGGCTGACATCAAATACTCACACATCACCACAAACACACCATCCTCACTGTAAAGCGGCATCATGCTGTGGTGGAATCCGGCACTAGAAAACCTCTAAAAGTAGAGGGTAAAATACAAAATACAAAATACAGGAAAATCCTGGAGTATAATCTTATTCAGTCCGCAAACGAACTATGGCTTGGGAGATTTATTTTCCAGCAAGACAACAAGGTGAATGTCCTGGAGTGGTCGAGTCAAAGCCCAGACCTCAATCCAATAGAGAATTTGTGGCTGGACTTGAAAAGGGCTGACAGAGCTTGAGCAATTTTGCAAAGAATGGAGTAAAATTGCAGTGTCCAAATGAGCGAGCCTGATTGAGACCTATCCACACAGACTCAGTGCTGTGATTGCAACCAATACTATTACAATGAATACTTATACAATCACTTATTTTGCATTACATATTTTTATTTCATTGACATTATTTTGTAGAAACCTGTTTTCACCTTGACATAAAGTTTTTCTTTGCAATTTTTTTGAGGTAAAAAAAACTTATATTGACCATGATTGATTTAGAAAATCAATAAAAGGGTAAAACATCCAACGGGATGAATACTTTTTATAGGCACTGAAATTAATGATTTTTGTGGGCCACATGGGTTTTGGAAGGCACTGTTAGTGTCTTGGTAAGAACAGTTTTTTGGGAATCTCCGTTATGTTTAAGTTGTATCTGTGTAACTGTAGGATACTAATACAGAGGCTGGTAATGGTCATGAATTAATTATTACCCCTTCAGGATGAAGTAAAAAGTGGCTTAAGATATGTGGGTGTTTTTGTTTACACATATTACAGTTTTTTTAGGTGATGCAGCTTACACAATTAAAAATAATTATCTGCCTGTGGGTGCAGGTGTGTCAAACAAAGCCTCTCATCTTCTCTCTTTGGTGGTCCTCTGAAGACACCTTATTCATTGAACAATGTGTGTACTCACTGGAACACTTGTCCCATGTCAGCAGGAGTTCCTGCTTCTCCTACTCAATTAAGACCTCAAACACAGCTGCTGAGGCTATTCCAGGACAACTTCAGGTTATGGTGCTACCTACACACAGCTAGTTTTCCAACCAGAGCCAGTCCCATACATGGCTTTACTTCAGCATCATTAATGGCTGTAGTTATCCTGTTTCTGTAAACTACATAATGTTCATATCCAAGTTGATGTATTCTTAACATTATGACAGCTGGATGAAGAGCATGCATCACATTGTTGCATAAAATGTCTGAAATGCTTTGGAAATGGTGATCCCTGTGGTTCTCCTATAGGACTGTGGGAAAATTTACAAAGTATCTGTTGTCCTTCTCTATGTGCTGATGTACTTTGTATTCACTGACATGTTGACAGTTGGATCAGAAAATATGCCACTAGCCAGTATACAATAACAGCTATAATCAATCAAATCCACTTTGAATTTTCAGAATGACAGATAAGATGCCTGGAAAACTGACATTTTCAGTATTCAAGTGCAATATTTAATATGTTTAACCATCAATTCATTGGCCATTTAATTAATTTACTGTGTAATAGTACCGACAACTGAAAGCCTCACCTTTTATTGGCAGTCTTAAGTGCTTTTACAGGCTGTTAGGTGCTTTAAGGTGAGTAATTTTCTTATCGAGACCTCATTAGCCAGATCTATCATCACTAAATGTGTTTTATCAAAGGCCATTGGTTCGCTGATAGCCACAGTCAGCTTCTTACAGTATCTTTCATCTTGCTACATTAAAAAAAAAATAATAATGTAGTTGTCCCGTTATTGCAGAAGTGTAACCTTCATATGATCTTTACTTTAGGTTCTCCTGCATCATGTTTTGCTTTACAAATCCAAAGTTATGTTGAAACTAGTCATGTCTGTAGAAGACAGGATTGAACCAGGGAGAGAACACAAGGAAAATGGCGCAGCTATAAATTTTCAAACTCTCCTTTTTGCATTCCAGTAAAAATTAAGATAGCTTCAGTGATAACATCCAGTAACTCTCATCATCAAGCTTTAACAGTCATTCAGTTTGAGGTTTCCAGTTTTTATATATTTTTTCCATTATACACAAAGTTACTTCAGTCATAACTGGAGGGTTTATAGATCAGCTCTCTGCGCATTTCCATCTGTCAAAGAAAAGAAGGCACCCTACGGCTTAAAGACAGTATCAGAAAATGGAAAGGAAAAGGAAGAAACAGCACTTCTCATAAGACAGCAGCTGCTCTGATGTTTATTCACAACAAAAAAAAAGTGAGAAACCTATTGAAAATATGTCAAGTGGCATTCAGTCATGGGGCAGTGGGGTACTCTGCCAAAGGAGAACATAGGTCTAAAATCAGCTCAGGGGCCATCTCCCTCATAAACCTCTGGAGCACTGCCCTTTTGGAGTTTCACTATGCTGTATCATCAACCTTGGACAGATGACTAGTTTGTAACCATGGTGCTAACTGCTGAAAATCCATAGTGTTTTTATAAACTACATGTTAACCTCTATATATACACACAGTATATAATTCCCACAACTACACTACATAATAATGTTCACTTCTTTCCATTACTGATGATGTCTGTACATGACATTACCTGTTTTTATCCTTTTAGAAGATTTACATCTCCTTTAATTTCATTATAAAGAATAATTATCAAATTGTGAGGGGCTCCTCACCATGGAGGGCACAGGAGAGTTGATGGGGACTGTGGAAGGAAACCTAAATCACAGATAATGCATCAGATGGAAAAGTCTGCTGCATTCTGGTACTCTAAAATCAAAGGGAGTTAGTTATTACACCGGGGGCTGCTAAAGTAACCTGCTTATTAACATGGTCGGTAGTTGAAACTGCAGAACCAGACCTGGCAAATTTAAAATAGCATCAGTGGGCCGAATAATGTGCATCCTAATTGTGAGGGAGATAAATACCGTCCTCTAGTTTACTGTTCTTTGCTATTTTTATTACAATTTTTGCTTACTGCACCTGAATTCAATCTAATCTGGTCTAAATGCTTTTCATCAGGCTCTCTTCTCCCACACTGCAAAAACATGTTTGTTTGGTGTCAGTAAATATACAAACAGATGCACAGTGCTCATTTATGCACGCTGTGTATGTGAATCGAGCATGCAGGCCTAATTTGTCATTGTTAGCACAGAAGTATAAATTCAGTGAAGTTCAACGTGATGCTTGCTCAATAAGTAACATTCAGTAAATGATTTCTGGTACTTCTGGGAATAACAGAATTTTGAGATGAGCATGTGAGTGCAAGACAGTACTGTCATGTTGCTGTAATATTGATGTCTGATGCCTCAAAACACACAGGAGAATTGGGTTGGAATATTTCTCTAACATTTCTTTTTTTTTTTTCATCAACATTCATTTGAATATTTCTACAACATTCTCTAGTATTTCTTCAACATGATATAACTCCAGAAATAGTAGAAGACTTGGAACTTGAATTAGCTTCGATCGGAAACAGAGAGGCCTCAATCGACAAGAGTGGGATAGTCGGGAGCTGTCTTTGAACCTGCTGAAAAACTTCTCCCGACCAGTAGAGCGAGAATGGGTTGGGAAGCACGGAAGTGAAATGGGAATTGGAAATTAAGCAGCGACAGCGTGAATGAGACGGCATGTCACATTTTGGTGCGAATTAAGTTTATTCGGACCCACATTGCAGACAAAGCACTTTATTCACACAGGAATGTTCAAACACAAAACTAACTTATGTACAAAGAGTGTCCGGGACTGCAGGGACTGGACCAGAGATCAGGGAAGCTAGAAGCTCCAGGGGAAATCCTGGAGTCCAGAGACATGGAACACTGAGTGACTTAGGAGATTCAGGAGAGTGTGGTGACTCACATGGAAAACACAAATGTAGCAAAAGGAAAACCCCACTTCAATTTGCACCTCAAACATTCCAAGAGGTGGGGGTTCACCATAAACACATCAAGGAACTGAGTAATGATCAAGAAAACTGTCTTAGAACAAGCACTGTAAAGACTTATCTTATCTTTGAACCTCAGCTAAACCTAAACAGGATACTCCACTCAAGCTACAACAACGGGACCAGTGACTACAAGCAGGAAATACATGGATGGGTCATCCTGACCTGACAACCTCAATGCCTCAGTGTCAGACATTAGTTATAATTCATTACTGTTTTGTAATGAATTATAACTGACAGGATTCAACTCAAACTGGAGAGATTATCCCTATGTAAACAAGTTAGATATATGAATTGTCTATATTAATCAATGTATTTCAATACTGTAATCATATCAGATCTGAATTCTGAGTGTTTTTTTCAAGTCGAGAGACAGCTAAATAATCAACTGTCACCAGGGGATTAATTTGCAACTGTCATTGAATCAGTAACTTCTGTATGTGCTTTGGCTTCCTGATAAACTTCTGTTATGAACGTTTGCTTTATTCTAAATAACCATCGTCTTTAACTTAGTCATGAGTAATATAAAACTATCAGAAGAGTCACAGTGGCAGTGAAGTAATCACTCCTTTTAATAAGGTCCTCTGAAATCCACAATTTTGAACAAAGGAGTAATATTTTCCCTGTCTGTAGGCAAACCTCCAAATTAGCTTATAGCTTAGATTTTCCTGCTTCTCGACAAAAGCAGATAAAAGTTGAGATCATCCTTTGTTCACGCTCTTCGGCTTCTCTTCGCTTCTTCATCTCTTCCATCACCATGGAAAGGATCCTGCTCGTTCCTCTCGTTCTTTTGCCCTTTGCCCATTTTTCCATCTTTCTGCAACAGCTTTTAGGTTCATCAACCCAAAGTTCGCCTCGGGAACTCCCAAACTGAACGACATCATGGCGTACTGCCAGCCAGCTTGGGCGAAATTGAAGTCAAAGCAGGCTAAACCTGCCTCTTTCTATTCTCTGAATCTGGTGGTGTCTCACTTATTGCTGCACCCAATAATTTTCCAAATTGTCCTCTCTAAGTAATTACAGTCACTAGTTCCTTTTATAAGAGTTGGTGATCAAAGTGCAATGCCACTTTGACTACTAATAATCAAAATCACCTGGAGGTAGATTAATTCATTTGTCATTAATATTATTCACAGCCATATCTGAGGCAGTTTAAGTCAGACTGAAGGCTGAAACTCATGGACATCACCAAATGCAGGGTTTCCTCCTTTATGATGCATTGCCAGGCCTTTACTGCAGCTGTCTTCAGTTATTGCTTGTTTGTGGGTCTTTCTGCCTTAAGTTTTAAGCAAGTGAAATACGTGCTTGATTGGGTTGAGATCTCCTGGGTTGCTTTTGCAGTATGTTTTGGGTCGTTGTCCATCTGTACCGTGAAACACCGTCCAATCAACTTTACAGCATTTGGCTGAATCTGAGCAGAAAGTATATCCCTATACACTTTAGAATTCATCTGGCTGCTTCTGTCTTCTGTCACATCAACAACAAACACTAGTGACCCAGTGCCATTGGAAGCCATGCATGCCCGTTAACGCTGTCTCCACCATATTTTAGAGAGGATACGGTGTGCTTTGGATTGTGAGCTGTTCCAAGCCTTCTCCATACTTTCTTTTTCCCATCATTCTGGTACAGGTTGATCTTAGTTTCATCTGTCCAAAGAATGCTGTTCCAGTACTGGACTACTACTTTAGATGATTTTTGGCAAAGTCTATTCTGGCCTTTCTAATTTTTTAGGCTGATTAATGGTTTGCACCTTGTGGTGAACCCTCTGTATTTGCTGTCATGAAGTCTTCTCTTTATGGTAGATTTAGATACTTATACACCTACTTCCTGCAGAGTGTTCTTCACTTTGGTGGACGTTTCGGGTTTTTCTTCACCATGGAAAGGATCCTGCAATTATCCACCACTGTTGTCTTCCGTAGACGTCCAGGCCTTTTTAAGTTCCCGAGCTCACCAGTGCGATCTTTTTTCTCAGAATGTTCCAAACTGTTGATTTGGCCACTCCTAACATTTCTGCTATCTCTCTGATGGATTTCTTGTTTTTTCATCCTAATGATGGTCTGTTTCACTTCCATTGAAAGTTCTGTTGATCGCATGTTAGGATTCACAGCAACAGCTTCCAAACAGAAATGCCACACCTGTAATCAGTTCCACACCTTTTCTCTGCTCAACTGATGATGGCTTAATGAGGGAACAGCCCATGCAACCCATGAAATAGCTTTTAAGACAATTGTCCAATTACTTTTGGTCCCTTGTAAAACAGACGGCTACATATTAAGGAGCTGCAATTCCTAAACTCTTCTTTCAAGGTTGATGTGAATACCCTCAAATTAGAGCAGAGAGTCTGCACTTTAAGCCAATGTTAATTATATAACTGTATTTTGAATATGTTTTGGTAAACAGCTAAAATAACAAAACTTGTCTCAGTGTCCAAATATATATGGACCTAACTGTATTTCATCCACTGATCCCTAACCAGAATCAGGTTTGGCTAATCACCTCGTTGCCTAAGAAGAGGCGGAGACCACAAGGTGGAGAAAGCCAGGGCCAGGGCACTAATCAGTCAGATTGAACATAAAGCTAATGAGGACTACCTACAAGAGGCACAGGAAATAAACACAAAGTAAAAGTCCCACACACAGGAAGCCAGAACTAGAACCATGACACAGTATCAGGTCAGGAGGCAAAATCTCACTTCCACTCTCTGCCAATCTTTGTTTCAATCAATCCATTTCCGTTTAACACCTGACTAACTTACACTCATGGACCACTGCTAATTACATCTTAAGCATATGTGTATTGTAAGTTAAGAGTATTGGTCATGGGTTGGAATGTCACTGAAGTGTGAGTAATGCGCTGGTAAAGAGTTTATTCATTAAATTTCTCCCAAATGTTCCCGACCTGAGCATAAACGCCAAGTTGGGAGCAGTGTTAATTTTGACAGCAATATTAAGTGTAATTTAGTTAAACTATTGTAATATACAAAATATTCTAACTTTAAATTAAATAAAAACAAGTTTCATTAAATATATATGGAATATGGTCTTTCCATAAAAGACCAAAAATTAGATATGCATTGTTTATAACTTGCATATGACATTCTTCTTTCTTTAAAGCAAAAGTGCAACTCCAAAATATTTAAAAGAAAAATTGTATTTGGCAGTAATGCCATTGCATCAAACGTGAAATTGATCCATATATCTTCTCTTCATTTTCTCCCAGCTGTTGCCATTTCATTATAGTTTAAGTCAGACAGAAACTCAATGTAGGCTATGCAAGATAATGTTGTGGACTCGTGTACTC
This sequence comes from Mastacembelus armatus, assembly GCF_900324485.2. Lineage (NCBI taxonomy): Eukaryota > Metazoa > Chordata > Actinopteri > Synbranchiformes > Mastacembelidae > Mastacembelus > Mastacembelus armatus. Next base: position 13,526,175 of record NC_046633.1, on the reverse strand, counting down.
GTGCATCCTGCATTGCCAGGTGGATTAGTTACTTTTCAATGTGCATGTGCATCTTACAAGATTAGTTCTGATTGGATCTTTTCCAAAAACGTCCCTCACTCACATTTTCCATTTTCCACGATGTCTGTCGTTAGTTAAGGAAAATGTCAATATATTTTAATTATAGTTTTCTTCATCATCACTTAATTATTATTTAGTTATCGTCTCATTTTCGTCAGTGAAAACTTGTCGTTGATGAAACTTATAACGAAAAAAATTTCGTCAACAAAATTAACACTGGTTGAGAGAGAGCAGGAGGTTCGAACATGGCCCAAAACATGTGTGGCTGTCACATAGTTGCGTGAATGTTTCAATATGTTTTAGTAAACAATTGCCACCTAATGGTGACAGCATGCAAATAAATGAACAGACGTTGAATGGGCATGTTTACCATGGAATCAAGACACACCATGTAGGGGCAGTTGTTCGACAATCCCCAATTTAATTAATGAATCTTTTCAATCAATCCATTTAAAGGTATGCTGCTGAGGTTTGACCACTAGGAGTGCTGTAAAGCAATGTTTCAGTAAGCACGTTGCTATTTTGTGCATACATGCAATTAGAAGACCCCTCAGGACCTTGCCTTTTTGAAATTCCATGAAATAAAAATCTCAGAACTAGTTACACTGTCAAACAAAAAAAGCATGTTATAATCCTATTTCTGTGATTAAATGCTATTGCACTGCAAATCAACCTTCCTGCCAGCAGTTGATGTGCATCTGAGCAGTAGCACTGGTGCACTGGCAGTAAAGGAAACAGTAGCAACATATTTTCTGTTGTCTGGTTTAATGATGTAATTTTGTTGACTTCAAGCAACATGTTTGGAAGACTTTCAGGATATACACCGTTCAATTTTGGTTAGAAACACAAAAAATGTATTGACTGCAACACTGTATTTCTCCACTTACTGCTGTATGTGCTTTGGCTTGCTGATACATGCTAAATATACACCAGGACAAAAGTACACAACTAACTTGCTAATTAGCAATGTAGAAATGCATTTGGACAGGTCAAAAAGAGGTTCTTAATTACCACCATTAACTATCTTAAGCTTTGTAAGCTACAGTAGAGAGCGGAACCATTGCTATCCAGTAAGTTCCATAGTGCTTGACTGTGCATTTATATCAATGAGAAACGCTGTTGTTTTGCACAAACAGCATTTTCCACTGAGGGGAGTATACAAGCTTGATTTGCAGACATAGAGTTACTCACTGTTATTTTTAAAGTCTACCTGCACCCCATTAGCTAGCATGACAGAGGCACAGGAAGAGTGGCACAGCAGCATCAGTGATCAACAAACATCACACCATGAGGTTTTTTTACGTAATCTTTGGCAAACAGTTTTGCTTACAATCCAATATGTGTTCTAATTTCCTAACTTCTTCAGTTTTTTTGCACCTATTTATTTATTTGTACATTATTTCCTTAATGTTGCACTGAAGGAAATATAAACCAAATCTAGAAATAGGTGCATTCGGTACAGCTCTTAATGACAGCTGTATTCTCTAAGGCAGAAATCATGCACCATAAGCATTTAATGTATTTCCACAAGACTGCACTTTACCACAGATTGCGGTTCATTTTGAAGTGGTAGAGTCAAAACAGTTCATCACTTATTTTCTGTGTAGAGAGAAAATGACATGTTTACTAAAAAATGTAGCTTTAAAAACTTATGGTGTGGTGTAGGAATTACTAATTCTTCTGATACTTTCTTTGTAAGTGATTCAGATAGCTTTCGTGCATTCAGGTCAGCTTGCTTCATGATAAATTCATGAATGAAAATCAACATGATGAAAAATGCTTAATGAAATAAAAACTTTTGCTGTTATTTCTGTTCTTCAACCACTGTATATACTTCCATTAGTTTGACTGTAAATGCATACAGTATTAATAAATTTTTACAGTGTCCTTCAGCTGTTCCTGTCATCATGCAGTTTTGATGGCCTTGTTGTCCTCTGTTGTGTCTTTCTCTTTCTTTGGGGCTTTACATAACATCCATTATCTATACCCACTTATTCCTAACTAGGGTGATGGGGATTTGCTGGAGCCTATCACAGCTATCTTTGGATGAAAAGCAGGGGCACTTGCTGGACAGGTCACCAGTCCATTGCAGGCTTTACATGTTACATGTAAAGACAACTAGGCGATTGGTCTAACCTGTTCCTATAATGATCAGAGCAGGAGTATTTAGTCCTGCTCTCTGCCTCAACTAGTTGTTGGATTGTGGTCTTCCCTGTGTTCATTCCTTTTATTATTCCTCTGTGAGTACTCACCTGTTCACTGTGCATGGCTCCCTCCTTCTGTGTTTCCTTGACTTCTTCCTTGTGTGTGAGTTCGGCATCTTCTGGTGTGAGAGAGCACACTCTCCCAAGTCTCCGTGGTCTCTCTCCGTTCCTGTGTTCCGTGTCCCTGGACTCTAGCTTTCCTGTCTCCCTGTGTTGCCACGCAACCCTCTTCGTTCCTGTTCACTATACTCTGTCTCGGAGACTGCGTTCCTGGCCATCCCATGTACATACTTCAGTTTGGTGTTTGAATTTACCCGGGGATAATAAAGTGGCTTTGTCTGCATTTTGGGTCCGATCACCTTTAATACGCACCGAACGTGGCTTGTTTAACAGATACCCTTCTCTCAAATACTTTGAGAAACAAATATTTTTAAAAGGAGTCTTAAACTACCAAGAAATAGGGCAGTTATATTTTATATGTAACATAAGGGATTAAAGAGATACACTGACTTTAATCTGAGTACTATTTATCTTCTGAAGACTTATGTTGATTTTGGCCCTGGAGGGAACTTTCTAAAATCTTGAAATAACACTAATGACAACATTAGGGTTACTGTGTCAGGTCATGTTAACCAGGTTCGCTCAACTCGATCTTAAACATTACAAAGTTTTAATGGAAAACCTGCACTGCAAATCAGGAGAAATGGACATTTATTATTCTTTATTTTGTATCCCAATTAGCTTCCCCAAAGCAGCTGCACAAAAACAATAACAATAAAAACAAACAATTAAAAGTCTCAACGTATAAATAAAACGATAATCAAATAATCAAAATTAAATTTACACACTGTGTAATGGGAAGTGGACTATAGGGACCAAACATCAAGATATCTCAGTCTCTGCTTTACCAGTGTTTTCACCAGCTGCCCCAATTTATTCCTTTTTTAGTCTCTTGCTAGTTCCCCTACTTTATGGAAGTGCAATAGAAAATTGCTGCAGTACTCCTTTAAACCCACATTGCACATAGGGCCATCTACTGTATAGTTTCCTTCATGAGACTTAAGCTAATGCAGGAGGTGCATATGAAGTGCTCCTGTAAGTAAGCTAATAACATCAAATTACATTTGATTGACATTTATGTATATGTTCTCAGGATAGGTTACTGCAGACAATTAATAATTAAAGATAGATAACATAAGGACACAGGGTTTGAAAGGCTTTAAAGGAAAAATTCGCCCTTTTTGTTTTGTTTAAGAGGTTGAGTCATGGCAACTGGACTTCTAGTGTGGAAACTAATGGGGATCCAAATAAAAAATAAATAACTAGAATAATAACTAGAAGTCCAGTTGCCATGACTCAGCCTCTAGATAACTTCACCTGGACAAATGAGAATCTTCTCAGACATATTTGTTTTGTTGTTTGCATCAATAGGCCACCTTTATCAACAGCTTTAGCCTATCAGGGAAAAGCTTATATACCAATTTATTCATATACCATGACTGGGTTGAATATTTAAGAAAATATACCCAAAGAACATGTTATATAAGGTTTATCACACTGACTTTACAGAGACCATGTACAACACACAGCTTAATGTGCTCAGGTCACATCCTACTCTCTCGCAGTTGTCAAAAATTCCAGGACACACTAAAAACCATTAACTGAAGTGAAAATAGGTGAAGCAGGTTGAGATGGAGTGAGTACACTAAAAAGGTAAATTACCACATTTTGTCACATAATAACTCCTGGAATGTATTGGGTATCACACATTGATTATATAGTTTAAGAGTATCCAAGGGTGGAATATTCTACTTTTTATTGAGATTCTGGCTGTGCTCCTTGACTGGAGATAGAGGAGTGACATTTCATTTCACATTTTTGTCCAACATGGAGGTGCTCTAAATGAATTGCCTCCACTATTACAACCACTGCATACTGGTAAATGGGTTATTTCTAGTGCATTTTGAGCAATGGATCCAAGCTCATGTGTGAGGAATATGACAAGCAGTTCTGCAGGGCTGCCAACACATTTGGATGTTAATTGGCCTGGTTCTTGCCAAGGTGAAGTCAGCCATTGTTAAAAGTGACCTTTGGAGAGAGTCTGCAGGCACAGATTTTTCTTTTAAAGGTGTTTTATTCTGAAATCGCATTCATGAACACCAGGGTATTAAAGCATCATTGTGATTATGCTTGATTTGGGACTAAAGCTTGTTTTCCTCATCTGTGACATCCTGTTTTTTAAATTTCACTGTCTCTATATCACTGCAGACATGAATATATCTTTATATGGCTGGAGATTCTACTGTTGTAAACTGAAGGAGTGCTAGGTATCAATGCTACAACATATTGATGTCTTTGTGCTGATTCAGTCATTGAAGTGTGTGAGACCTGAGTGTGTAAGAACCTATTCCCTATTCGCATTTCAAACTGTTTAATTTATGGACTCTGGTGGAGCCTGTGTTTCTGAAATTCCTGTTGTAAGGTATTGTGTTGGATTTGTTTTCCCAAAGTGTCTTTCGCTGCAAGTTCCCCCGAAGTTGTTAAACTTCCGTGTAAACTGCTTCAATCACCTGATTAGTACACTTGTTCAGGTCCTCTGGTCCTCTGGGTGCCGGGCCGTGTTCCCACTGACATCGTCACTCCTGTTCCAGATCTTCTTAGTGGCTTGGCCACCACTGCGTCTTCTGTTCCTGTCCATGGTTCTGCCATCTCTTCCAAGACGTCCAATTCTGTTTGCCTGAGAGACCGCCTTCCCGAACGGCCCTTTGTACCTGTTTTCCAAATTTAGTTGTCCGATATCCAAATCATGTTTTGTAACTTTATGTAATCAATTCAATTCAGTGCCTGCAAAGCAAATCATCCAGTGGCCTGTATCGCTTGGCAGCCACCTGGACTATATTTATGCTCTTTCTCTCTCTGAGCCGCTGTTGTCTGGTGTTTGGGTCATGTTGACCACTTCAGATTCACTCTTATAAACCAAATGTACAAAAACAGTCCAGGCACATAAGGTACATCACCTTCTGTCGCATTTACACCAGTTCAAGAAACCTCTAGCAGAACCGCGCTCAGTTTGGGCAGTCACCTGCTTCGACCGATTGGGGTGAGTGGATAGAGGAGAGAGAAAAGAACAGTAAACCAGTTAAACAGTAGGCTACAGCAGAAAGAATTCAACATATGTCACAGACAAATGTTGCAAATAATCACAGACTGACCTAGACCCAGAAGCTGGGACTGAAGAATGCACACCTACCTACCACTTCCTATTACGATTTTTCAGTTACCATATTCTCAGAAAAGTTACAAAGACAACACTGCTGCCACGAGACTTTTGTGCCAGAATTGAAACTGAAAAACTTTAAATTGAAACAAAAAAATTAGACTTGAAACTGAACAAATATGTATTTTCTTTGTGTCCTCATTTCTGTTCAGCTATTCCACATTCCACATCAGTCAGTCATGTAAATCACAGCTGCATGACATATACACAAGTAAATACACAGTGGTCAGTAATGTGATTAGCAAGTCTTCCCTACTGCAACACAAAGCAGTGTCAAAATTCTTTGTCAAATTCGCACATGGAGGTAGCAAACATAATGTCTGTTAAATTCACACAGGTATTCTATAAAAAATTTTCCGTCACTCATCCCTCCTTCTTTCATAACTCCAGCTAGAAACAAAAATGGACAGGATTCCTCAAGGCAGAGCAAAACTCTTTTTCAGAAATGTTAATTCACAAAGATTTTTAAAACATTTTGTCATTATCTTCCCAGAAGTAATGCTCAGCGCTAGACACTGATGTCATCTTCATGAAAAGAGCTTCTCAATCAGATATGTAAAGAGGTTCAGGGGAGGCATTGTCTTTCAATACAATTCAATTCAATTTAATTTGTATAGAGCCAAATCGCAATGCAATCATCACAAGGCACTTTACAAAAAGACTAACAGAAATCCAACAAATCCCTTATGACCAAGCACTTGGTGACAGTGGAGAGGAAAAACTCCCTTTAAGGAACGAAAAAACCTCCAGCAGAACCAGGCTCAGTTTGGGCGGCCATCTGCCTCGACCGGTTGGGGTGAGTGGATAGAGGAGAGAGAAAAGAACAACAACAATAAACAACAAATAGACACTGAAGGTTGGTGGGGCCAGTAACTGCTGATTGTCTTTGGAATACCCCACCATACAATGACATGTCTGATATGATATGAGTAGGGCTATTGCTACTGTGGATACATCCTGTTTGGAAGAAGGAAAAACCTCGACTCACTTGCTGAACATGCAATATTCAAGCAATATTTCTTATTCTGGCATGGTGACAATTCAATGAAATCAATCATCCAATGTTGAAAAGGGTGGGGGAAGGCTTTGCAATGGCATTGTATTGGCACCAGAGGTGTTATGTGCTGCACAGATACATCTTCTGCAGTACTCAGCTGCATATGTTGCATATGTACCAGTGGGTATTAACGAATATGCACATCCTCCTTTGGATGCATGATCTTTACCATGAGCAAGCTTTGCATAGAGATTGAACTAAGCCTTAGGTAAACAAGGTTTGTCGTCTGGGCCAAGCCATATCCCCAACCTCTCTCAGCCTGATGAAGCCACTTGGATGGGTGGCAAAATGTTTCAGCTTTAAAAGGAAAGTCCAGTTGCCATGACTCAACCTTTAGATAACCTCCCCTGGTTGACTGAGAATCTACATTGGGATATTTGTAGTATCTCCTGTAAATAGTTTTTTTGTGGGTGGGGGATAGTAGAACAGAGGCAACAGCAGCAGTCTTTGTTCAATAGACTTGTGTCAAATTTATCACTTCCACTTCCTGATTTTCTACGAACCAGTCTTTCATACTCCTCTGCTGGTCCCACATCTACCTGTGCTGTGTGAGGGTACCTGCTTGTGTACAGTGTGAGTGTGCAAAGTCTAAGAGTTGTTGTGTAACAGGAGTCTCACCTACAACCTACCATTTGTATGCAAATTGTGAAAGGACATTAACCATCTGGGTGAGCTGTGTTAGATATTCCTCATCTCCCTGTTTCAAGACCTTTATTCCATTTGGTGTTGAGTGTAACACTATATCAAACTGACACATCAAATCTCTAAATAATGTATATGTTTTCCGGTTCTGTTTAGACTTTTTGTCTCCATCTTCATACTGCCTTCTAATAATCTTACTCTCCCTCACATGACATTCTTTTTTCCACATGCAATACGCTTTCCAGTCAGCTTGGAACACCTTGTGTTTCTTTCTGTCTCTTTTGGACAAAGACCTGTGTTGCTCCGCACTCTTTCCTTCTTTTCAAGTTTCAGACTGCCTTCTACAGGAAACCCCAGTTCCCACCATACTGTTAGTTGGTTACAACGTCTGTTGTACTTTTTTCTCATTTCTTCACATAACGGTGACAATTCAGTTGGTAGACCAGGCCTTGGCCAGTAATTTGCTTCTCTCTTAGTACCCAGTCCTAAACCCATTTACTGTAGTAGCCATTCTCTCGCGCTATCTTTCCCTGTGCGACTATCTCATTGCACTGATACAACAGTAATCAATAACACAACAGTCTCTACTAAGACGACGTCTCGTCAACTACGCAACCACGGAGTGAGTTAGAGCTCTTTCTTACCATAATGTTACAGGTCTGTCTGTTTGTACGACGACGTGGCAGAAAATTCAGAGTCCAGACCATGCATCCATCCCACTTCCCACTTCTGACACCGAATCTGTTGTGGCAAAAAATAATTAGGAGGCAGAACTTAGGTTATAGGATGGCAAGCTTAATAGGCAAAGCAGCAGAGTCACAAGCAGAGCATTCGTTCTGCAGAACGGGCCAATACTCATTGACACAGGACATAGGTAATAGTTTTTTTATACATACTCAGCAGTTTCTATCACATGTAAATCACACTTGCAGTTACAAGCATATCACATCCAAATCTTTGGCTGTTAATGGCCAATTTTTCATTGCAATTAATGTACCAGGTTTTGGCACAGAAGGAGGAGGAAGCTAAAGTACCAATGTGTTACAAACAACTGCTTACCAGCTGTATAGACTGGATGTTTGTTGATACATCCAGTCAATACAGACCAACATCAATATTTATTTGTAATTATGTTTTTGGGCACCTGATAAATGCAAGGCCAATATTCACTCTCCTCTTAATTCAGTTTTGTTCATCACAAACTCCTGATGGATTTATCTGGCTTTTTGGCTCCTTAATGTTTACAGTGGTGTTAAAAAGAATTGACCCCCTTCCTGATTTCTTATTTTTTGCATGTTTGTCACACTTTAATGTTTCAGATCAAACAAATTTAAATATTAGTCAAAGATAACATAAGTAAACACATCATGCAGTTTTTAAATGAAGGTTTTTATTATTAATGGAAAACAAAATCCAAAACTACATGGCCCTGTGTGAAAAAATGTTTGCCCCCGAAACCTAATAACTGGTTGGGCCACCCTTAGCAGCAACAACTGCAATCAAGCGTTTGCGAGAACTTGCAGTGAGTCTGTTACAGCGCTGTGGAGGAATTTTGGCCCACTCATCTTTGCAGAATTGTTGTAATTCAGCCACATTGGAGAGTTTTTGAGCATGAACCGCCTTTTTAAGGTCATGCCACAGCATCTCAATTGGATTCAGGGCAGGACTTTGACTAGGCCACTCCAAAGTCATCATTTTGTTTTTCTTCTGCCATTCAGAGGTGGACTTGCTGGTGTGTTTTGGATCATTGTCCTGCTGCAGAACCCAAGTTCGCTTCAGCTTGAGGTCACAAACAGATGGCCGGACATTCTCCTTCAGGATTTTTCGGTAGACAGCAGAATTCATGGTTCCATTTATCACAGCAAGTCTTCCAGGTCCTGAAGCAGCAAAACAGCCCCAGACCATCACACTACCACCACCATATTTTACTGTTGGTATGATGTTCTTTTTCTGAAATGCGGAGTTACTGAGGATCTTTTGGTCTACTTCACTTTGTCAGGCAGGTCCTATTTAAGTGATTTCTTCATCGCGAACAGGTTTGGCAGTAATCAGGCCTGGGTGTGGCTAGAGGAATTGAACTCACGTGTGATAAACCACAGTTATGTTCTAACAGGGGGGGGTAAACACTTCTTCACACAGGGCCATGTAGTTTTGGATTTTGTTTTCTCTTAATAATAAAAACCTTCATTTAAAAACTGCATGATGTGTTTACTTGTGTTATATTTGACTAATATTTAAATTTGTTTGATGACAAACATGCAAAAAAAAAAAAGAAATCAGGAGGGGGCCAACACTTTTTCACACCACCGTATAGGCCCATATGTTCACCAGCTAGTCACTAATGTTGAGTTGTGTGTTTGGTGCTGAACAGATAGCGTACAATAGGTTTATTCAAGTCCTTTCACTGAAAACAGCTGCTGGCTATAACTGGAAACAAGGCTGATGAGAGTGATGTCTGTGAACCAAACAGTAAGATTAAAGGCCATAAAACCAACACACTGACCTGAATAATGCAGAAAATCTCCATGGAGTGGAGGTCAACTGCAGAGTCAGGTGATAATTCTTTGTGGGAATAACCCTATTTACATTACAGTCAGTAGAATTATTGTTAAAATGTGATTCTTGTAGCTCCATGTATTTTGATTTCTCACGTTACTGTATCTACACACATAGTAACAGGAATAGTTTGTCTGTTTAATGAGTAACTAGTGTCAGGGTGATGTGTAGACTGACATAGCCATTTTAAATAATTTTTAATACACCTATGCACATAAACCATGTCATTTGAAAAACCTTAGGTACACGGCCTTTTCAATTTACTGCTTTCCAATGTCCGTTGCATCATTTCAACAGCTTTGCTCAAAATCTTTCTGGGGAAAAAAAAAACGTGGCAACCCAGCAACAGAGACTATGCAGCCAATAAGCTCAGTCAGTCTGATCACTGCAGATACCAGCAACAACTGTCACAACAGAAATACAAAAACAACTTCAGCATTTACCCTGTGGCTGCAATGTTAAAGAATCTTCTAGGCCCCCGACAAGGGCCCAGGACATTAATCACACTCAGTAGGGTGTGGAGGATGTCAGTGGACACTTCTAATGCTGTGGCTAAAGATGTTATATTTAATAGTTTGCCTCTCTTTCTCTTTGTCATCTTTTCCACATTCAAACATCCTCATTTTATTTACCTACAGACACTGTGGAGGAGTATGAGGGACTGGCTGAGAGCAGAAAGGTAAATACTCCCTCTAGTGGGGCGTTACACTGTGTAATGACTGGGGATCATTGGATCAACTAGTTCAATATGGCTCAACATACACAACACTTACTATTTTTTTTTTTTTTTTTTGGTTAGAAAAGACATCATACAGTCTTCTTAGACTGACACTGACCACTTGTTTCATATATTACTGATTTAAATTCCTTTATTTGGCGGTTATGGAAATTTAGAACAACATAATAAATTGATAGACTGTTTAAAGTGCCTATAATTGTTTGATTGCACATCTGTTATAATGTGTAAACAAGACAAAAACTATTCAGTTGTTGGTAATTCAAGGCAAATAAATTATTATGACTATGTCTTCTTCAGATTACAATGCTAATGTGATTATTTTTGTGTACTCATTCAGCAGTGATTGAGAAATGCACAAACCGTGACTGTCATTTGAGGCTGTTTGCCTCACTGATTTGAATGGTGAAATATTGTAAAAATGACCATCGTAATTTGCTGGTTGAGGGTGATAAAACTTTCCTGGCTAAATATAGCAAGTGAGAGAGGATGAGATCAAATATATGCAGGGAAAACTGCCGTGGAAGCCAAGGGCTCCAGAGTGAGAAAATCGATCAAAATGATCATGATGCATGCTTTGCACACATGCACACATCTAGTATTAATTCAAGCGGTATAAATATGTAAATGAAGTCATAACATTTAACAGTGTTGACAAAATATGAGTCAATGTCAAATAAGTTTTAGACACAAAGGGCCACATCACTCACCTAATCTCCAGATAGCCACAGTAAATTCTGACCTACATCATAAAAATGTGATCTCCTTGGCCGCAACAGTGAACCTTCAGGTTTCCTTTTGGGTACAATTATAAACAAATGGCAAATTGCATTGGTATAAGAGTTGGTCACGCAGCTTATATCTTTATTTATGCAATGAAATTCTTATCAGAAATCCACTTCAGTGAGATTGTAATCTGTTCACTAATCAAAATTGTGTCACAGAAACAACTGAATTGGATGTGACCAATCACCTACACTGCTTTATCAAATCAAACTCAGCAAAAGACTCAAACAACCTGCTCCCAATAGACTGTACCTATCTATCCATCTATCTATGATGTAGCGATTTAGTGATCTAGATGTAGCGATTTGTGCTGCCCTGGCAGTGGCTTTGCATCAAGAATGTAGTGGTTTTTAATCCTGCACTGGGCTAAAAAATTCTTACGGATGCACAAACATACAGGTACAGCATCAGATAATAATAATCCTAATAATTATAATCTGTTACATTAGGTTTCATGTATCTAATCAAAGATCTATTAAACATGGAACACAACACCAAAAGTTACCAAAGCAGGAAACACCATGTACAGTTTGCTAGAATTAGTCTCAAATTAACTCATAGTGAATTCCCCTAAACTGTTGAACAGAGAGGTATGGGGTAGGGGTGGTTGACAAGGTGTTGGTTTTCTACCTCCAAAGGTGTTAATACCTTTTGACAATCGCATTTACGTCTGAATGACAACTTCCGGCCTTGTTTTGTTTCAGTCAGGAACTAGTCAGTTCTCAGGACCAGTCATTACAGCTTCTTAAAAATATCATCCTGCTGCCTGTTTTCGCTTAAACTCTTGCCAATTATCTGTTGGAAGATTCATTCATTCATTATCTATACCCGTGAATTCTTATTCAGGGTCACTGGGATCTACTGGAGCTCTCTTTTGGTTGAAAGGCTGAGGTACACCCTAGACAGGTCACAATAATTGACAATGCAGCTGCTCCATACCACACCACAAGGCTCGGATGGAGACACCAATCTCCCACACAAGGACTGCCACGGAACATAATGTCTGTGGCCGTGTTGCATTCTCTTGCAATGTGCACTGCTTTTATGGAGAGAAAATGTGTGTGAGCCCACAGCAACAGGTGACAAGCAAGGAAGAGGAGACGTATTGAGTGCACCCCCACCTATTGATATATGCTGCCACCATCCTGTTTTTTGCCTGGACCCATAATATGGTAGACCTTCAACAGTGGGGAGAAGTGCCTCAGAGCTCCAGTTCGTTTATATGTGCTGTCTCCGCTGACTGCCTGGGAGAGGCACATTCCCTCCCAGCCAAACAGAGAGACATCTGTGAACACTGACACGAGTCGACGGAATGCCCAGGGGAACCCCCGTGTGAGTGTTAGGGGGATTTCCCAGTACCGCAGATCCGGGCTCACAAATCCGGCAAATGTAATAGGCTGAGCAGCACCACTGAGTGAGCTGCTGCCAGCATCCCTAGTAGGCACATAACTGATTGGGCCATGACGACTAGGCGGGGAGCGAAGTGATGCCGTAGGGACGAGACGGTTGTCGCTCTAGTGAGTTCAGCTCCACTCCCAGATACAGTCTGAGTGGGCTGTGGGGAGCTCTTTTTCCAAATTATTGCAAAATCGAAACTGCTCAAATCAGCCAAGTCTCATTTCCTGTCTCTACAGGGGCTCTGGTGCTGTCTTGACACACACAAAAGGTACGAGGAGTCAGTGAGCAGTTGAACAGCAGGCAGTTGTTCTGGTAGCTTATGCCCTGAAAACGAAAGCGCAAAAATTCCTGGTTCCCAATCTGTTGGGAGTTGGGGAGATCCCTGGTGAGTGGTAAGACAAGGAGTCATGTGACTCTGGATCCAAGGCCAGCTCCAGAATGGGCTGGAGCTCATTACCTGGGGCCGGAGATTAACCATGGGAGTGTAGGGAGGAGGCATCTCCTGTACTTGCCTGTACTTTCACTCGCCGCAAATCCTGGTGACATTGCAGTCTGCTGAAGTCATCATTTCAAAGAACAGGCAGCTCTTTAGCTTATATATATATATATATATATATATATATATATATATATATATATATATATATATAGATTCTGCTTGTTCTCTGTCATAAATTCCTGCTCCACGCATCATCTTCTTCTGACTCTTTCCCTTCATCTTGGATGCAACACACAGGGTGCTAAAGCCAGTACTCTTGCAGCGTGCAGGGTTGTCAGTCACCTGGTGATCTACAGTAGCCAGAAACTGTCAGAGCGTGAGAGCACCAGGATAGCACCATATCCTTCAGTCTTTGCTTTGATCCAGTGGCTCCACTGCATGAAAGATACCACCATGCGGATCACCCATTGGTTTTTGGTCTTACAACAGTTCCCTGGCCTAGGTCAAGAAGTGGGGGTATGTTGAGCTGGGGCCATGTGTGAGATAGTTACTTAGATCCAGTGATTATCGTAAGGCATTGTCAGGTGTGTGTGTGTGTGTGTGTGTGTGTGTGTTGCCTGCTTGTGTAAATGCTGTATACAATTCTAATGTTAGCTTCTGACAGTTTGAAACCAAAGAATGTAAGATGCCATGTAATTATTTTGTTTTGTTCAATAAGAAGTTTCAGTTTTGTAAACTACAATGTTTAAAATAAATTCCAGCAAAGTTTGGAAGCAAATTATGACATTTTATCTATTATGAACATCTATGAAAATATGATTCAAATTTGAAATGACATAAGGATCACTTCAAACTAAGTTACTTTTCTATTTCTGTACCTGAGGTCTACTTATTTAAATGATTTAACATGCATGCCAGTCAGGTCCACCAAGACATCCATCAATTCCTTTCACAGTGTCAACAAAGGGATACCATCAGATGAGCTCAATCTCCCTGTACTTATTAGGGGAAAAAATCTAGGCTTTATTCAGTTTATTCAGTTTTTTATTAAAGCTCAAACTAACTTTGTCAAACCCACAGTCAGTGTGTTTTATTGGACACCTTTATAATAATACGCCCCTACAATTGTGTCCTGTGCCATTTTGTGTGTAATTGAAGAAGAACAAAAATAAAATGAAGATTAAATAAATACTAAATAAACAGTTAAAGTGGTTCATCTGTCTAGTGTTCTTCTGCAAATTGACGTGTTACAAAAATGTCTTACATTTCCCCTGCTAAGTGGACTTGGACTTGGTCTAGGCTTAACCTTTTCCATTGTGGCTCTTGCATTTGTTGGCCAGAGTACAACCTTCACTGATTCCTACTACATCACTTGCAGTAATGGGATTTGAGCACTATGAAGACAATAGCTTGTGACATTACATGGAAATGCTTCCAAGGCAAATGGCTTAAAACACTCTGTCCTCCCCTCCTTCTTCCATCTCTCACTCCACCTTTGATTCTCTATTTCTGTCAGAGTGAATAACAGACCAGTTGTCTTATCCATCCCTAAACATCAGCTCCTTGTTCTCAAAGCTGGGCACAGCCAGACATACAGTACTTGTTTCATCATCAAAGCTAATACAATGCCAATAGACCATAATGCACCTATTAACAATTCAAACCGCAGTGTAAACAAGCCTCGCTGCTGCATTTGACACTGTTTTCAAGATTCGTATTTTTGTTTGAGTATGTCTGACCCAAAAATGAGCAGCCAGAACTTGTTGGATTCCTTCAAAGAGGAAATGTCTTGGGAACTAATTTACCAGCTCTACGGGACAGCATTGTTTAAACTTTTTCTGTAATGAAACAAAATATTTTTAGCGAGATTTTTATAGCCTGTCCTATCTTGTATTTTGATGGTGCTGCAGATAAAGCTCAAGGTGCACCAAATTCAAGTAAGGAGTAGTATATACTTTTTTTTCCTGGAGAGCATTTCCAGACAACAACAGTGACAACTTTGTAAGTTGAGACTGTGCATCTGAGGGCTGAGTGAATTTTATACAGATATAAACTTGTGGCAATCAAAGGAAAGTCAGAGAGAAGAAAATAACTGCCATGGAAAATAACAAAAACTGCTATAAAAGTGGAGCTGCTGGAGAAAGGTCTGTGCCTAGAGACACAAAGTAGATGTGTTTTTAACCTGTTTCCAGAAAAACTCCTATTAATGGCCCTTGTCATTACTTGCTTGTCTGGCTGGAGTGATGCTGATGATACGTATTGACAGACAAAGCCATAACAAGATGCTGTGGGCATGATTGGTTTCACAGAGAAGATGAGATCAGAGTCAAGACAAACGTTTTTAAGAGTCACCTGCTGACTTTAACAACACTTAAACTTCACAAGTCTCCTCCCTTGTCTCCCAGCAGAGTCCACTGTTAACTTTACCCCAGAGAGAGACACCGTCAATGTACATCCCATATTTCAAAGTTTAAAGGTGTATTTCATTCTTTATGAATAAAACTCAAATATGATACATACACTCTCCCTGTCTTTTACCCTTTTCTTTTTATACTGGGGTCCAATGACCATATTCTTTGATACTTATACTTCTACACAATAAAGGGACATTTGCATTTGATCATCATTACACAATGTTACATTCAATAAAAGGTTATTCAAAGGGAAAATACAGTATAAGCTGTAGCTCTAGAACTAGCTGAGTGCACAAGCTTGATAAATGCCATGCTGTAACTGCACAGTTTCCCCCAAAAATATACTGTTTTTGTACCATTATTCGCTGTCACATAACTGTCTGCAACTGGGGATATACCTCCTCTAAAGTTGCTTGATGTTCTCACAGTAAAATCCAAAAATAGTAAGTCTTTAAAAAACCTCCAAGACATCTGAACTGGCTTCAATGTTTAGTAGTTTAACTGTAAAAGTTTGCAACTGTTTTTAAAGCTTTACATTTTGTTTTGTTTTTTCACCTTCTACAGTTTTTTTTTCCAGCCTCAGCTTTGTTTTCTTCTAGTTCTACCTTTTTCCTCTAAATATCTAATGCCTTAGTGCAAAGCACCTTTAATAATCCTGTTAACAAAACATGCAGTACAAATGAGGCTACCTTGCCTGGGGCCTGTTTCAGAAAGCGGGTTGAACAAACTCCAAAGTTAACCCAGAACTTTGGGTTGACTGACCTGACATGGGAAACTCTGAGTTTCCGGTTTCAGAAAACCAGATCAGAATTAGTTCAATCAACCCGGACTTAACTTACCTTAAGTAAAGTGTGTGCCTGATAGCATATAAAAGCCCACATCAGTGGAACACAGATGCAATGATTCACCATGGCAACAGAGAAAAAGACACTCCGCATATTTTTCCCCAGTGGAATTGGGAGTTTTAATCGCCTCGTATGCAGAACATGAGCATGTTTCTTAAAAAAAGCAATACCAACACCACAGCAAAAGAACGTGAGTTACCCATTGACACAGTCAACTGTTTTTACTTTCTGTATTAAAACTCTGTTATAAAACTTTTTCAACACTTTCTAAATTTTTTTTAAACCTCTCGTGTTCCAACATTGATGTGCTCCTCTGAGCGTGTTCATTATCCATGCAGGTGCAACCCTACAGGTGTCAAACCAATGTGGCAGCAAATTAAAATGAAATATAAAAATCTCCTTCAAACAGGTAGATATTATTATTATTGAATTATTTATCATTACATATATAGGGCTAGTAGACTATGATATATCCCCTGTAGGCTAAAATAAATATATCACAATGTTCAATTTCCATATTCATATTTCATGTCCATTTTTATAGCTAATAGGCTGAGGCCCAGAAAACAGGTGGGGGTCCAGCTCCACCACCTCTCACAGAGGCTGAGGAGATGGTCCTCAGCCAGAACAGTGGCCGACCCATGGTAGAAGGCATTGCTGGAGGAACCTCATCTGTCCCAAGCACCTCTCAGGACCCATCAGTCTTTGTAAAAGCTTGTTTTTCTATCCTTTGTCAGGATTTTTTCAGTGATTCAACATATCAATGGTGTTACATTGACCTTCTGTAGTGGTAAAAGACTAGTCCTCACTTGATGAATACTATCGGCTACTTCTTTGTAATGTTTTTAGATATTCTCAGACAGTATAGACAAATCATAATGTACAGGGGGGTTTAAGTTTGAGCATTTATGTGGGCTCCACGCTTAAATTACCATGATATTGTGGGGTACAATTTAATCTATTCTTTGTCTCCAAACAGTGACTGATGGTGCAACATGTTTGGTTGAGCCTTCTGCCATGACAGAACTCCATGGGCCTACTGTTGGAAGTATTTTTATTCTTCTTAGTGCATTGTCCTAACAGAACAGAATGGAAATGAATAATTCATGAATCTTGCACAGATCCAGGCCACTTTGCTTCCATGTTCGTTTTCACGTGATGCATCACATATGACCTTAAGCACACAGACAAAAAAAATCTGAATTAACTGTGATGGAATTATCTTTTATAATTAATGCTAAAGGCCACTATTTACCTGTACATTAATGCTGTGGAAGGACTTCATATTGACATAATTGCCTTCATTTACAGAGGGAGCCATGATAAGGATATGAGTCCCATCTATGCAGCTGATCAAGCCTGAAAACCATAAAATATACAATTGATTTGTGCAAATCTACAGGCTGGATGTGCCAATTGTTGCTTGTAGTGATACCTGTAATGTAGATTCCCTCTTTGATAAGATGCATGGGTCTGTGACTAGGGAAGACAACAAAACTGTACACCAGACATCTGAGCGCAAGGGTCACATTGTTCTGATTTTGGAGCGTGTCCATGACAAGTCATATGGGCTATATAAGGGTGTTAGGACTCTCTTCTGGGACTTCCACTGAGGACCTTTATCTTGACACTGTCTTCCCTGCTCAGTCTTTGGCAGCTTTATGTTTCCTAATTATTTTAGCCTGTTATCTTTGGGTATTTATACATCTGGTTTTCCTTTGTTCTCTGTCAGAGCACTAACATAGTTAGGTTTATTCCAATTCATGAAGGATAGAGCCTCAGTTTCACACCGAGTGGCGACATTGTTTGCTTCGTCAAAGAAAGCTGCTTTTCTTTGTGGCTGAACCTGGTGAGCCCAGGTAAATAATGATTAATTATATACTGCATTTGGGCCCTGTGCCTCGCCCTTCCCCATCCCACCGCAAATCATACCAGGGGGTGAGGATATCATGAAGATAATGACGCGAACTGGCAGAAAACGGTATCACTCATAAAGTTATTCTTTAGAAAAAGAAAAGACATCTAGATGGGATTTGATTATCCTCACGACGTAGAATTCTGCGAAGCAAAAGGGCACGCCATATCTCCTGCCTCTTCTTCAGTCTGAATGCCTTATAAATAATAAGAATAAAACCTGCCAGTGAGCAAGTTTGGTTCACAGAGTAAGTTACCGCGGTAACTGACTCAGAGTTAATCTGAACCTGCTTTGTGAAACTGAAATCCCTGCATATCTCTCATTTCAAGGTTAACAAACTCTGGGTTTTCACTAAACCCACTTTTTGAAACAGAGCCCTGTTTTTGCTGCAGTGTACGCTGTGAAACATCAGGAAATTACATAGACAGCAATGACAAAAAACCTAAAAGAGCAACAGTGGTGGCTGAGGATGAGGATTCAGGCTATAGCTGAACAGTCTTGAAAGGTGTAACTGTCATCTATCAAGCTAAACAAGAGATGCTGCTGCTGGAACCAGCCCACCTTGGAAGTGAAATCTGCCCCAAATGTATCTATTTTAAAGTCTAGGGTGAAAGACATTTCTTTTTTGCTTTTAATTACTATGCTACTTTTTATTTAATTTATAAATCACCATTTAAACTTGCCTGTAGTTTATAAAACATGTCTGCACTCACGTTAAAATTGTCTCTGTGTTTATTTTATATATTATATTATTTTCTTAATTCTTCCATTTTAATTTGTATTTTAATGATTTATGATTTCTATTTCCTGTAGTGTTTTCTGTCTAAGGTGAGTGTGACCCTTTGTCAGTTTGTTTAGTGCAAACCTAACACAACATTATTTGAGAAGCAGCAAAAATTTTATAAATTGATATGTGCAACATTTTACCATGCTCTGCTTAATGTTTTCCTGATCACTGCTTTCTGTTTTTATCATGACCCAAACTAGATTCATAACAGTCAGCTGGTCCAAATTAGATATTATTTATGCAGCAAAGCAGTTTTATTTGTAGACCATGGTTTAAGAACAAGTCATAGTTTATTATCAGCTTAACTGCCCTGAGATCATGTTCATCCTGTTCCTACTGCTGATTGCACCCTGTGTCATCATGAGCCTGATCAGATAAGAAGCTAAACAGGCTCCATAGTTCAAATCGAATGAGAATCATTTCTCCAACTCATTCGTTTTGTGAGCAAATGGGCTTGAGCCGATTCCTAGCTTTCTCCTCAAATGCCACATGACTCATTTTTGAAAGAAGCATTATGACTACCAGTAAGCAAAAAACATACATTGAGGGAAGAAAACTGGCTACAGTATTTCTAATGTCATTTATGTGTGTCCATTGAGTTGGGTTCACTGCTTGTGGCAATGTGTTAATTAGTGAAATGACGATATCCATTCATTATTTGGATGACAGGTTGGAAAGAAGAAGAAGTTATATTTTGCAAAACCCACATCTCAGTGTATAGAACTTGTTAAAGTTTGGTTGCTGTAATTTTCAATCAATTAATCTATCAACTTTTTTTTCTAAATGATTTATTGTTTTGGCTATTTGGGGTAGCACAACAAGCTGTAAACACAGTATTCATCAATTATTACTTAATAAATTTGCTTTATAATCAATCACTTGCTTAATTATGTATATATCCATGACACAAGGACCAATATTAGGCTCTATATCATTTCCTCTACTGATGGGAAACTCGATTCTTTTTACTGACTTGAGTTTATATGAGTCACTCACCAGGTTTTTGAGTCATTTGAGTCACTGAGTCAATCACCTAGAGTAATAGTGGAGTAATAGTGGATAATAGTGGAGTATTGCCATCGTAAACCAGCAACTATATACAATCTAACACATTTTACACATTTTATCTGAACCTCTTTTAACATGATTGCCCACAATTATTTGAAACTGAAACTTTAGTGACAGTAAAGCTTACATATTTGCCACATTTCTTCTGCTACTTAAATATTGTCAGAGTGATTTGTAAATTTTAAAACAGCACTAACTGTTTTTGTCCACTAGGCGGCTTTAAAACTGTAGTAATAAACAATCCTCAATAAAGTTGCATGATGCAACAACTTCACTATACAATATAGCTTAAGCCTCGTCTGTAAAATTTAAAAAGATAAAATATTTCATATTAGTTTACTATAGTATAGTATAGTATAGTATAGTATAGTATAGTATAGTATATTAGTGTTCATCAATCTTTAAATTATCTATTTTCAATAAAGACCAGAGTAGGTCTTTAACATCAATGTTACCACTTGAAAATGATGACTAAAAATAATTACCTTGTGCTTGTATCTTCTCATCATCATTCTTCTTTTTTTTCCTTTTTTCTGCACCTGAAGGATAGATTTGCTTCATTTTTGGTCCAATTTACAAAATAAATCAAGGTACAGAAAATGGGCAGGTGGCAGGAGCGAGCAGGCAGGTAATGAGGCAAAGGCCATGTATATCAGTGACAGCAGCACGCTATGCAACGTAATGACTCGGACCACTAGTGGGGGCCCCCTAGTGGTGACGGGCCCTAGAAAGCTGCTTAGTTCGCTTATAGAGAGGGCTGGCTCTGTCTAAAGGCTGGATGCCATTAGACGTTAACACTTTTTTGGCTATCTAAAAGTGCCCTTTAATAGACCTTCAATACAATTTTTGCCACTGCTTTCAGTTTGTCAATCTCGCCTCTTGGCAACACTGGCATTTACCAGTAACTTGGTGTATTGTTAAAATACTGCCAACTATTATGTTAGAAGTGTAATGGGGGTCTAGTTTACAAAGCAGATAAATTAATTTGTTGATTTACCACATCACCAATCCAACAAGTAGATGGGTTTCACTCTGCCATTTCTTGTCTGCCTATGTAAACAAAGATGAGCGATGGTCTTTGTGTGACTAACAGATCTTACTGTGGGGGTCTTTAAGTACATGTTATGTGAATTATATTTCAAATAAAGTATAAGCTTATCTTCACTTTTAGAATTGCATCTCATAATAGTCTATTATTCATGGCTTTTCATGCTTGATTATTAAATAGCACTTCAAGGTTCTGCAGGAGTTAGCCAGTAGCAACAAATGAGGCAGAGAATTGAGAATTGATTTCTTATTGAGCAGAGAAAACACCCTCCCCTCCTAAAGCCTACTGTGCTAGGCACTTCATGACAACTTTATGCAGGGCTTACATATTTCACTGCCATTGTGTTTTCCACAAGAAACAAAGAAATGGCGACACAGACTTGCTCTTCTGTGGATTTTGTGATGCAGCAGTGAATGCTGGTCTGTGGGGAAAAGAGCTAATAACAGCAGTGAAAGCACAGAGTTTCACTCCTGAATTATGAGTCCCTTAGTCCCAGAGCTTTTATTGTAGCCTTTATGACACACAATATATGCTGGTACCCACACAAGCATATGTACATTTGTTAACACACCTACAGATGCTATAAGATATGCTGTGCACACCTTCCTTACAAAAGTGCTTCAGCTTAGCCATATTTTTAGGATGTCTGGTGTGAATGGCTTTTTTGTGCTCACACTGACATACACACATATCGGGCATATATTTATACATGTACATATCCATTACTGTGCAGATGACACTCAGCTATATCTACTTATGTAACCTAATGAATCAAATCAGTTAGCTAAACCTCACACATTCTGTGAGGAAATAAAGGTCTGGATGACTACTTCTAATTTCAGAGGAAACAGAATTTATTGTATGTGGGCCTAAAAACATCAGAAAAGATTAACTAATAAAATAGCTATTCTAGATGGGATAGCTCTTCCCTACAGTACTACTATAAAAAAACTTGGAGTTATTTTTGACCAAGCTATGTCCCTTAATTCACACATAAAAGAAATCTCCAGAACTGCCTTCTATCACTTGCACAATATTGCCAAAATTAGGAACATCCTGTTTC
Organism: Mastacembelus armatus; assembly: GCF_900324485.2. NCBI lineage: Eukaryota > Metazoa > Chordata > Actinopteri > Synbranchiformes > Mastacembelidae > Mastacembelus > Mastacembelus armatus. The sequence continues at coordinate 13,503,880 of NC_046633.1, read as the reverse complement.
AAAATAATACAGGAAAAATAGTCTGCATTTGTTTTTTCAAGGCTAGATCACTGTAACTCATTAATATCTGGATGCCCCCAATATCTCCATAAAAAGTTAATCCAGAATGCTGCAGCCAGAGTCCTGACAGGAACTAGTGAGAGAGATCATGTTTCTCCTATATTAGCTTCTCTTCATTGGCTCCCTGTAAAATCCAGAAAAGAATTTAAAATACTTCTCCTCACATAAAAATCCCTTCATGATCAAGCTCCTTCATACCTTAAAGATCTCATAGTACCATATTATCCCAATAGACCACTTCGCTCTCAGAGTGCAGGTCTACTTGTGGTTCCCAGAGTTTCCAAAAGTAGAATGGGAGGCAGAGCCTTTAGCTATCAAGCTCCTTCTGCTTCTGGTGAAACTAGCTCCCAGTCTGGGTTCAGGAGGCAAACGCGTCTCTACTTTTAAGGTTAGACTCAAAACTCCCTGCAGTTTACAAATGTCATCATCTCATCATGGACTAGACTGGTTCTTCATGAGTGGGTTAAGGCTGAAGCATGTTTCTGCATGTACAGAGGAGACTTTTGTATACCTTTTTCTTTCATACTCACCCCTCAGCAGGAGCTTGCTCAACCCAGTTGGCACAGACTGATGGAGATATTTATGTGTGTTCCCACAGAAGCCTAGTTGCAGATTAAGGCAAAACCATTGGTAGTATATAAACGCAATTTATAGTAGACAGGACTGGAAGACTGGTGTTTAAATGCCATGCATTCTAGCAAAGCCACTATTGATCAGAAAGAAACCAGTCATTTGATGGATGCCTAGCTTAATTACAACAATTAGCACACACTGGAAAGCTTTCTGCATACCTTGGTTGACAGAAACGTACATTTTACTGGAACTCCTGAGTGATGTCTATTTTCCTCTTACACCTTCCAAAAATATAGAGCATCTATAGCTAACCAGGCTAAGGATTTTTCAAAGAGGAGATGTAAAATATAATTTATAAGAAGAGATGGATTTATCCTACAGTAGTGAATGTCAATAAGACTCAGAAAAGCAAGACAGTCAGAGCTGGAAAGAATCATATCCAGAGCCTCTGCTGAACAAAATGAATGCAGGCAGGTTGTGTGATTTGCAGTCTGCAGAATTTCTGTAATCAATGTTCTGGTTTAATATCTAAGTTAACCAATATTACATAATTTCTCCCCCAAATCAAATCATTATCTCACAGATGCCTTATATGAAACAGACATTTTAAAACCTTACAAAGGCATAAAGGATTTTTTCATCAAAAACAATCAAAATGCTAACTTCCTAATGGAATCTATTTTTTTCTATGTATTCACAATATCCCCTCAAAACAGATAACGAAATCCCCTCACAACACACATCATCAGCCAAGGAACACAATGATTCATTGTACACTACTTCATGTTGATAGCTTGATATCTTGACTGATTTTTCTTTCTTTGCTCACTTAAGAATGGCACAAAATGTTCCTGCTTCAAGTGAGAATGTTTTCTATTATTGGTGTGTGTGCATGTGTGCAAGAATGAGAGGAGGGTTGGCAGGGGATTCCAGGCAGCATGGCAGAGCAGGTAATTGTCTCCCAAATATGTGTGTAGGCCCATGGCTAAACAGGGTCTATCAAGCAGGCGCCATGGTGATTGTTGTGCAGCACTATTGTTGTTCCATTTTTCATTCCCCTCGCAACAATGGAGTCTTCCCTCCACATTTTGCCACAGCAGTTGGATGAGCCAACTTATCTCCGATTCATCCAATGGGAGAAAGTCCCCAAATGCGAAAACCTTTTGAGCTTTATGCTGTTTGGCTCCCTGGGGAAAATTAATAACTGAGAGAGTAATGCTCTCAAAGCTAGCAAGACAGATTTAATGCCTCACCTCAGAACACCTTGGCATGCATGTTTCTCTTACCCCCACCCTTGGCCCATGCACTCTTCTTCCTCCCTTCCTAAACTGCCTCATGGGGCCTGTACTTAGTGTTAGTACAATACAGAGGACTTGAACTCAGAGCCCTGGTAAATGCTCCATGAGAAAAGATCAATTTTTCATGAACAGGTCCTTGGGGTTTTAAGAGTCAGGCAGTAGCAGGCACAGTGGTCTGCTCTCAGCAACCTATTAACAAAAGAAACACTGTGATCCCACAACACAATGTAAATCTGTGAGGATTTTCTTTATGGTGAATGTGATTTCTCTGATAAAGCTGCAGAAACTACGTTGGAAGGATAAAAGCCACACTTTGTAAGATTTCAAGAACTTCATGTCTACTACTTAACAAGTTCAGCCATAGTGTTAGTATTTACTTTGTTTAACAACTTTGAGGAAAATAGTGTGACTATGAATACTGCTATTTTCATATTTTTGGTTTCATGACTTGACTTGTGACTTCTGGCCAAGTATGGTGACCCATACTCGGATTCTCGCATTAAACCCATCCAAGGTGCACACACAGAGCAGTGAACACACACACCGCGAACACACACCCGGAGGAGTGGGCAGCCATTGGTGTGGCGCCCAGGGAGCAGTTGGGGGTTCGGTGCTTTGCTCAAGGGTCTCACCTCAGGCGTGGTATTGAAGGTGGAGAGAGCGCTACCTATTCACTCCGCCCCACCGACAATTCCTGCCGTTCCTGACATTGGAACCCCCAGTGTATTCATGCAAATACAGTATAGATATCTAAATTGTTAGCTCAGAAAAATGTGTATGTTTTTTCAAAAGAATAAAAATTTTAGAAAATGGACAGAAAAGGATTCAAAAATAAATATCACATCCTTTAAATGGCAATGTTTAATGTGTAATGCGTTTCATGTTTGATGTGTCTTTTGCAAAAACAAATCCAAGCCATTTAATTTTAGCTGGACTTTGGTATTGTGCTTTCAATACGATGATATCTGTGAGTTTCAAACATAAATATACAGTTTGTGTCTTGTGGACACAAAATGTCTGTGATATTTTGGCTCAAATGACAGTAAGTACATAATATTCACCTATAGTTGTACTAAATAGTGGAACTGGTAGCAGAACAGACGTCTCATCACCCCAGTTCTTTCTGTGGGTGAATTCTGAAGTATCACTGTGGACACTTTAATAGACTTTTCAAGAGGCTCTTTTTAGTATTAATTTCATAGCTGCATAGCTGCAGGAGGATTTAATTTGTTCGGGTCTGTTATGACTCTTTGGGTCACAGTGTGAGACTGGAGAAAGTCCAGTTTGGTGGCTACACAGCTAATTGTGTATGAAATACAGCATGCCTATTTCAAGCCAAATGATGTTTCTCCCTTTTCATCAGCTGCATTTTCAAAGCAACAGGGGTCGCTGAGTGGCACTGAAATCAATGAGGCATTAAAAACCTATACATTTCTGTATTGTTAAGTACATGCTTTAATACTTCATGTTCAAAGCGTCCTCTAATTTAGCATGTCATGTGCCATGCTAGTGGATAGCATATCGCCAGCATACATCCAGCATACTAAGACAATGGTAGAACCTCTTTGAGAACCCAGAGCATGATTTTTTTTCATGAGTCTTTTTTTAAATATCATTCACTGGAGCTGAACAGGGAGAAGGAGCAATCACCCAACTGATTAGATTAGTGGACATGGGACAGATAAAGTGTTGGTCACTGATTGAGAGAAAACGGAACACAGGCCAAAACCTGCTACTGTGGATCACATTAATTGTGCTTTAAGTCTCCCAGCCTGTAGCTTAGCAAACCCTTCTTCCCAGGAACACAATTAATATGGAAAGTCTGGTTGCCACATCCTAGTGTGCTCATCACTGTGCACACACAAGAATACTTACAAACACACACACACAAACACACGCATGCATTCATGCTGCAGCTCTGGGGGTGATTAGAATGTACGTTAGGTGCCTCACAATGAGTTTTAGCACAGTCCACATCAGTCCTGCCAGTCCAGAGGGCACAGCATTAATCCATTGCTCATTGCTCATATCTTGTTAAAAGTCTCTTATAATGTAAGTGCACAGGATCATAATAACTGTTGTGGCTGTTGATCAACAGCTGGTTTGAATTGTTGGACTTCATTCAAGAGTCAATGACACCTTTCCCAATTAAAATATCTACTATTGCCCATCCATCAATAAAATGAAAAGGGACACAATAGTAATATATGTGTGTATGTGTGATTGGCTCAGATCAGAATGGTAATGAATTATCAGTATCTCCTCCACAATACTTTCTCCTGAGCTAACTTGTGGACGGTATAGTCAGATGGTTTTGCACCAGGGAGTTCTTAAAAAAGTTGTAGCTGACCTAACAGGTAAGAATGCTGCACTGAAGGGACAAGACCGGAGATGTTGAGCAGAGAGGAGTCTTGGAAGTCTTAGGCTCTTATGTTTACATGTATGAGCTACATGAGAAAATAGCAAAACAGACAAAAACTATATGAGCACTGCCTGCTTTATTTTGCATTTTACAATCTACCAGGTAAGCAGCTTGGCTTGGTGTATTATCTGTTATTTGTTCTTTCTTGTTTTGTTGTTACACAAGAATGTTTACATCAGATCTCACATGATATGCATCCTACTCACACAATAGACACATCATACAAGTTTCAACCCATTTGTGACCTAAACATGGCAACCAACCCAGTTGTGCTGTTGTTATCTGCGCAGGGAGTAGACGCAGGAATTTGAATCAAGCATCACTGGTAGAAATTGGAGAAGTCTCAGGTAGTGTTCTGGTGGAAAAAAAAAAATATATATATATATATATATATATATATATATACATACACAATCTATTATCTTGAAGTTTAATATATATATATATATATACATATATATATATCTCAAAGTCAAATTGGCAATGCCCATGCCTTTTGCAAAGTGTCTCGCACTGATTTTATTATGTGACACAGTGGGAAAAATTGCATTACTCAGCATGTTAAATCACAACGGCACAACAGCACAGCTGAGGCACAGAAGGGCACACCGGCCATCATCAGTAAAGGACATGTGGCGTCAACCCCTATTGCCAAAAAAGAACTGAAACCACTCCCACATTAGTCTGTAAAATGTGATGCTATAACCAGTCACAAATTAATATTAACATAAAGACACAGGAGGTACCTGCTCATGGAGCTGTCCAAAGGTTGTAAACAATCTACCTTTACCTTTAGAACGCTGTAATTAACGTGATGCATTTTAATTCTTTAATGTCTAAAGACAAAAAACCCCCTCAAGCTTAAAAGACACGACTGTTTATATCTGAACAGATTGTAAGGAGTTGTTTCTGGACTTTAACTACCATTCACATAACAACCCACTGCCCTTTCAATCCTCAATTTCATCCTCATCCCTCTCTTCTCATTCTTGCTCATTAAAACCTTCCCCATCACACCAGTTCCTCCCCATTAATTCTCATGCTGGCCTCTGGAACTTTCTCAACTCAAGAGTTTTTGTCACTTCATTTTATGATCCTCGTTTCTCCTTTTCTCCCGTTTTACCCTCCTTTCACAGGAGACTCACACATCCTCCTGTACCAGTTTTAATTCTTCTTGATCTCGGGGCAGTCTCCCTCTAATTCTCCGGCAGCCTTCAGTATTCTACCTGCAGGACAGATTTACACGGACCTCGTTTCACACTGAATCAAATTCTGTCAGCTTTTTGGATCTAATATAATATCTGTGCTGCAGCGCATCTTCCTTTTTTCCAAAAAAAAAAAAAAAAAAATTTTAAACCTCGTACAAAGTGCAAGTCTGTGCGAATTTGTCAATCCATCTGAAGTTGATTACAAGATGAAGTCAGAAGCGAGATTTATGTCCTTGAAGGGTAGGAAATTAAAGGTTTATGATGCCAAGTTTAAACAAAGGACTTTGAAAGGATAAACAAATGAATAGAGAGATGAATGGATGCACATGGTGGATTTCGCAACATTTAAAACCAGATCATAAAGTGTAGCGTTCTGAGAGAAATATTACATATTTTGTTTCAGAACAATGATCAGCAGCAAAGACTGCAATTTTTAAATATAAACATGCATATTCCGGTGCAGTGTAGAAAACTCTGAAATTTAAAGTTAATAGTTTTTATTTTTATCAGGAGGATAGTCTTGTGACTGTGAGCCACTCTGTCACTGTCCTTGTGGGTGACTCTTCCTTCTGATGCCATACTACACTGGTCACACTGACACAAACAGCTACTGAAAGCTCCCTTAGAAAGTGTAGAAAACCTATCAGACAGTGTCAAGTGAGACAATTAGACGCTCTATCTTAAATTTACTGCCTGTCCAATAGTATAACATGTCAACTGTTGGCTAGCCGATCATTGTGCTGATGATCACACTCATAAACACGCCGTGCGTTGCTGAATAACTAACCATCTGATGTGAGATGACATTTTTTTAGATAAGAACAAATGGGGTCTTGTCCCTTTTTCTTCTGTCCACAGCCCTCTCACCAAACAGTTTAAAGTGCTAAGAGGTTATTTCCGATCTCCACCATGTGCTTTCAATGGGAGTGGTGAAAAGGTTAATGAATTCAACACTGTAAGCCATGACTCTCCTTACAGTGGGCACAGTGAGAGGTGGCATGTGCACAGGGCTTCAGCGGCATGCTAATGAAGGGGCAGTGATCAAGGAGAGTGTCGCTGCCCCCTGAAGGTGGAGATCAGCAGGTGCAAGACTTGTGTGAAGGGCCAATGAAAGGCAGGATGAGGAAATGTCAGATTTCATTTCATACAGTGCCTTTAATTATATGATCACTCTGGACTCATAGATGTTTTGCTATTTATTGGTTAAGAAATAGATTTCAGTTATCAAATGCTTCAGTGGAGAAGTATCACATTTTTTTTACAATTTAGAAATGAAAACGAGATGATATTTAAATAAAAATGAAGTGATGACGAACACTAAAATATATTGACGTTTCTGTTAACTAATAAAAACGAGAGGAAAAGATCCAATCAGAATTAATCTTGTGAGATACACATTTGAAAAGTAACTGATCCACCTGGCGACTTGGCAATGCGCGAGTCCACGACATCATCTTGCACACATTGGGTGTCTGTCTGACTCAAACTATAATGAAATGGCTACAGCAGTGAGAAAAAGAAGAGAAGATATATGGATCAGTTTCAAGTTTGATGTCAAGACAAACAAGACCTTGTGTAAGCCGTGTGGACCGGAAATTGCTGAGTACAACATCTGCAAGTGAATCATCCTGAAATTCACCCAAAGGTAAGGACATTTTTGCTCATGCTATTTTGTGTTCTGTGCTGGAGGCTACTAACTAGAGAAGTGACTCCGTTAGATCGCACCTTTAAAGTGATTGACATGCTAAAGATAAATAGTATTTGTTGCTGTTCTCAAATTGAACCGGTTATTCTAACAAAGTGAAGAGCGCACGTTTGAAAAAAAAATGTTAATTTTTATTTTATGTAAGATAGTGATGTTACGTTTGTGAACGAATCTGCCTTTTAAAGTTTTAGGTAGGCCTAAACTACCTCGTCCCCTTAACGCACTGACTCATATTTGTTGTTCACTAATGTCTTTGGTGTGACAGCACAGCGCTGTGTGTGTGCGCAGGCGCAGCTCTGTCAGTTCGTGGCACGTTCATGAACGAAATATTTTGGTTTACTATAAAGAAAAATGAATGTCATATGCAGGTTATAAACTTGTTTTTATTTAATTTTAAGTTTGAATATTTTGTATATTACAATAGTTTACACTAAATTACACTTAAATTAAACCCAATATATTTTAGTCGACTAAATCTACTAGTCGACTAAAATCTTATGTAAACTAAAACTAAAACAAAGCAGATGACTAAAATATGACTAAAACTAAAATTGCATTTTAGTCAAAAAACTATGACTAAACGAAATTAAAATCTGCTGTTAACATTAAGATATTGTTTAGGACTTTGACGCTTTCCTCCCTTTTATATTAAAATAATAGAATCTCTATGGTCAAACAAAAGAAACCCTTTACAGATACCGCCAGTGGCTCCAGAAACTTCTGATATATGCTTATCATTCATTTTTTGATTATTTTGGCAGCAAAATTATGAAAATTATAACTGCAGTCTAATTTGCACAAATGCACCATGGTAGCATTCATGTAAGATTAGAAAACACTACTGCAAAAAAAACAGCACTGTTAGATCACACTCACACTAGCCAACAAACCAAAAAAGATAAAGAGAAAAGAAGAGGCTTAGAGAAAGAAGGAGGAGCAGTTTTAAATTTGCCACTGTGCTTCTGTATGCTGTGTGTGTGTCAATGAGAGAGACAGAGCAAGAGAGACAGGGAGGATTTGTGTGTGTCTGTGTATTCCTGTCTCAGTATCTGAGCTTTGCATCTCACACTGCATCTCAACAAGTTGACAGAGGGCGTCAGCAGCAAGGGACCTGAACCAGTGACCAGAAACAATCCCCAGACAGACTGTGTATTTCTGTTTTCCCTTTTCACATCCCTCCTCCCTCCCTTATAAATCAAAGTCACATGCAGGCCAGTGCACAGCTCCAGTACATCAGGTGGAAGAAAATCCAATCTCTTTGATTGGGATATCATTTGCATAGTGTACACAGTCGCTATTATGATTATGATTAAAACAATCACTCCAAATCCACACTTACAAAAAGTCAGCAGAGCAGAAATCACATTATTGCTGTGATTGGCTGTAGATAACTTTAGCCATGCATGACACTGAAGAATAAATTCTTTGCAGATGCATGTTTGCATGGCATTAGGCCATATCAGTCAGTAGTGATGTAGTGTATGGTTCAGGATTCAGAGTCACAGGCCAGCAGCTTTGTGTTTACCCAGTAGTTATGAAGTCTATGGAATCAGTGCAGGGGCAGGCTGTGTTTTTCTACTCCCCTGTGCAGTTTTTGCCTTCTGCACTTAAAATGACAAGCGGCACGTCTCTGGCCCCTGCAGCTCCGACCGGGAAGGCGTCCAGTCAACAAAGAGAGGGTGAGGGAGCGAGGGAGCAATAGGGATGGATGCACCATCCTTTATTTATGGAGCTGGAAGAAGCAGCCATGACTGACATCCTAGGATAGCAGAGAGGTCCATCTCCCTCCACCCACTGCCTCCTGCAAACCTCCGGCAGTCTCACACCCAGGACGCTGTCACAAATACACACCCACATAAAACATCAGGGCTGTCGGGGGCAACCCTCCTAGCTCCTCCTAGCTTCAAAATGTCACCTTGTCAGGATTGCTCTGTGTTTGACAACCTTTGAGTTTGCCAAGCTATAGAAGAGCAGGTAAACTTTTGAGTTTCACCAATAAAGTTGAAACTCAACAAATTTTGGAGATACACGTTTATGATATGACAACTTTGAGTGTACACTCAGCACACTCACTGACATGCACACGGCCTCAGAAAGAGAGGCCTGGATATGAAAGTGAGGCATAAAAACAGTTACATATGTCTTGAGTCACATTCTGACACACTTTCATCCAGTAAGAAGCATTATTCTCCGTTGAACTTCAGTATAGGCTATTTCTCTTGTTCTGTGCTGTCACACACTGCTAGCTTTAAAACAGCTGAACCAGTGTCCATGCTGCCCCTGTTGAAGCAAAGCAAGTGCACATGAAAGCCTTTGCTCCAGCAGTGCTCCATAAATATTGCACCACACAAACATGTTTGGCCAATTTACGTGTTTTCCTTTGTCTGACAGCTCCATCAACAAGCAACTGGTTTGTTTCAAATCACATAAATAAAATATCAGGAGGAACAATATATGTGTGGTTTTTTTCTCTGCTGCATGGCATGGATATGTTGGACTACAAAGAAATGAGTGACAGCTCATACAACTTTGATTTTATCTGTTGTAGAATGCAAAAGTGCATTTTATTCCACGGAACACCATAGCGCTGGTCTTTTTCTTAAAGCTATATATAAACTTCAAAGCAATCGAGAACGATATATAATACCCTGGAAATAAAATGCAGAGGCTCCTTTCTTGAGCTTGCCGCAGAATGTTTAAAATTTAAACATGCTTGTCGCAGTTTTTACAAAGCGCCTGACAAATTATTAGCAACAACTGTGAGAACATGAAATGCCTCCCCAGATCGAATGCTTTTTTAATAGTGTGGAGATGGTACATCGGTGAAGTGTTAGCTTTGTTTGGTGAGAGATCACTTCACAGAGCTTCCCAATTGGTCTGACAGCTGGGGAGAGCTATGTAATATGTGCCTTAACAGTTGAAATATCTAGCAAAAGGATGGCAGTACCTTTATACATCATGTTTGCTGATCGATAAAGGAAAGAAAGCTGACACCTTCTTAAGAGTTCCACTTGTCCTGAGACTTTGAAAGGATCTGAAAAAAAACTCAGAGTGAGCCGCTTGGAGGTTCAACAATAGGAATAAAAGAACTGTTCCTTGAGGTCAATGGCAAAACTTGATCAGCTGTTCACCCATGGCTTGCAACACACAAGGATCAGTAGCCCATCCTTGGGAGCAATTTGAGTCACAGAAGCACGAGCACTGTCAGAGCAAAGAAGAATTTTTTCTTTTTCATGCAGTGTCCCTTCTTTTATCTGCAGGTTTGTGGTTTGTAGTGTGATTTGAGTTTTACTGTGGAGACACAGGCTCTGAACTGGAGAGATACTGACAGAGATCAGGCCAAAGCTTGCATGGCAGTTACAGTGGTGCACACAGGAGGTGGTCAAGTATACAGTTCTGTGAGCAATGAGAGGAAGAATTACCAATTCAACCTATAGAAACTAGAAGCTTGTTCGTTTCTAGCAATGTCAACCAGTACATTAACGCAGATGTTATCTCTTTTAGGGGGAGCCCAAAATCCCGTAGCATTTCATTTTCAAAAAAGGCATTTTAAAAACTTATTTTTAATAGTTGTATAAATGTTTTTTTTAACAAAATGTAATTTTCTGCACTGTCAGTTGTGTGACTAAAACTTTATTTATGCATCACACACACCACTAGCACTGAAATTATTCATTAGAGTTCATTAACAGAAATCAAATCTACACCAATTGATTATTCGTTATGTCAGTTATGTTTTACACAAAGTAAAAAGTCAAGATTCTAAGATTTGAATATTAATTGGTTTTCTTAGTCAGTTTTGGTAGTAAACTAAATACCATAGACTATACAGCGGGTTCTAACAAGCAATTAATGAAAAAAATCCTCTGCAGATTAATCAGTAATTATTTTACTTGAAACCCTAGACAAAATCATTCAATAAATTTTTATTGAATTTATTTTCATAAATACATTTTCGATCTATCACGTAATAGAACTAACACAGGTCACAGGGACTCTAGTGATACATTAGTGTATATCAAGTTTGACACAAAGAGACTATGCCCAACCACACCTACAAATACTTTAATGTGCACTGAATAATTAGTGTTGTAAAGGAAGGGAAATATGTGACTATGAAAGTTTGGGGTGGGGTTAGAGAGGAAGGATAGATTTTCATTTATTCTCAGTATTAATCAAAATAAACAAATATGAGCATAAGTCTGACTGAAAATGTTAAATACTACAAATATGACCAGTTTTCACCAAGCATTCCACAACAGTGTAGGAAATCCACAAAACGGAAAATCCTTACTATTTAACAGTAATAACTGAAGGTTACTGTTACTGTTTAACATTACCCATGTTTCCTAGTAATGCAGGCTTGAAACCATCGACGCACTTCATTGTTGTAAGACACTGTTTAAAAAGAAATAAACTAGTGACCTGTAAGAGCAGCATTTAAGTTAAACTGCATTGGTAAGTGTTGAGCTGGTGCAGCCTTTAAAGTGGTCAGCTTAAGACTTTGGTGCCTCCAAATGGCAGAAACTGGCAAGTGCTAGAAATTATACATTCCACCAATCTTCAGACCTACATTTGTTTACCAGAATATAATATAATATACATTAATGTCCTGAAGATTTATCTGTCTTGATGAACGTGACTATGAGCCCTATTATAAGTATGATAAAAACCTTGTGTGTGTTTTCATGCAACCACGTGTCTATCGGTTTAAACAGAGGTGTGTAGGTTACATGATGACATATTAGACAGCTTGTTCATTCTTGACCTTGGTAACAATAATAATAACTGAAGGTCTAATTACTATGCTTTTTTAAAGTTCAAAGTTTGTCTGTCTCTGTTGCCATGGAAACCGTTAAGCTGTTATCATCTGACCTAAGACACTTGGTCCTAAACACGGTTTTTAGTCTGTTCTGTATTCTCTGTGAACATGTTCATTCATTCCCATATTAAATCACTGTTGTTAAACATATTTAATATGCACCAGCCAGCGTGTACCTACTGTTATTGGTAAATGTATCTGTTTGGGTGTTTCAGTAAAACAGAAAGGGGAATTATCTCAGTTTCACTTTGCTCACCCTGTCAGCTGTCTTTTCAAAACGACATCTGTTGTTGGTTTGTTAGTAAACTGTTCCAGTGTGAATCAACAAGCCTGTCATTGTGCTGTCAAAATAAACACAAACTCACAGGTAGAATTTCCCTTCCATTAAAGAAAGAAAAACCCATAATGAAATAACTTGAAACTGACAAAAGTAATAAGTAAAAATTTACTGAAAATGAACTAAGGAAAATCAGACATTGCTTTTGAATTGTGGTTCAACAGAAGCATTTAGGAAACAAACTAATGAAACTGGCCTGGACAAAAATGATGGTACCCATTTAATATTTTTATATTTTGTTGCACAACATTTTGAGGCAATCACTGCAATCAAGCAATTTCTGTAACTCTCAATGAGACTTCTGCACCTGTTGATGGGTATTTTGGCCCACTTCTCGTGGGCAAACTGCTCCAGCTCTCTCAGGTTTGGAGGGTGTCTTCTCCAGACTGCATGTTTCAGCTCTTTCTACATATGTTCAATGTGATTTAGGTCAGGGCTCATAGAAGGCCACTTCAGAAAATTCCAAAGTTTTGTTCGTAGTCATTCTTTGATATATATTATCCTGTTGGAGGACCTGTGACTGAGACCAAGCCTTCTGACACTGAGCAGCACATTTCGCTCCACAAGGCATTCAGATTCAAGACACCCTGTGCCAGATGCAGCAAAGCAGCCCCAGAACATAACCAAGCCTCCGCCATGTTTCACAATAGGTAGTATTCCTTTCTTTGTATGCTTTGCTTTGCAGTTTTGCATCTGTGAACATAGCGCTGATATGATTTGCCAAAAAGCTCCAGTTGTGTCTCATCTGTCCAAAGGACATTCTCCCAGAAGCTTTGTGGCTTGTCAAATATTCATTTTGGCAAATTCCAGTATTGCTTTTTTATGACTTGCTTTCACCAGACCCTCCTGGGTCATTCTCCATTAAGTGATGGATGGTGACACTGTTGTACCTCTAATCTCTTTGGAAGTTGTTCTGAGCTTTATGTGGTCCATGTTCAGTGTGGTACACACCATGATACCAAACAGCACAGTGACCACTTTTCACCCTTTAAATAGGCCGACTGACTAATTAGTTTGAATTAGTTTGAAGACACCTGTGATGCTAATTATACGAGACACTTTAGTTTAACATGTTCCTACGGTCAAATTATTTTCCATCCTTTCTAGGGGTACCATCATTTTTGTCAGTTTCAAGTTATTTCAGTGACCACTGGGTTTTTCTTTGTTAATAGAAGGGTACTAACAATTTTGTCCACGTGTGTACATAGACAGCATGAGCACAGCCTTAGCCCTCAGAGAAAGGCTGAACTTATCAAGGATCTATTCTTTCCCACACTCTTGTGCTCTGAACCAGGCTAGGCCTAGTCTGATTTCCCTGGAGGGAGACCACAGCAGCTCTGATATTCTCCAGCAAACTTTGTCTCCTCAGCAAACTTAATGCTCAAAAATCTGTATGTGTTGGTTCAGCTGTACACGCAGAAGCTTGTGTGGCCAAAAGGCAGAGACAGCTCCACCCAGTCAATAATACATCCAGCATTTTCTTTTTTTTTTAACCTGTCCTGTGCAGGTGCTTGGACAGTGTAAGGATCTGGATGCCTTGTTTAGCCAACAGTTGCATTTCCAAGAGGTCTTCAACCAAGTCCTCTTGTTGAATAGATCTTGTGATGATGCCAGCTACAGGACAAGTCAATGGGTTGAAGGAGAGAAGGGATAGGGATAGAGAAAGAGAGTAGATAGAAAGATATAAAGACAGATAACAGAAAACAACAATGGCAGGGGTGCATATACAATATAAACAATAACATTGCTTACACAATGTTAGCAATATAATGTGAAACAAAGTCACTGATAATGCATTACTATTGACAGTGATAAGAATGCAATACAATATTGTTAATAATAATAGTAATAACAGTAATAATACCTATAATGTTAATGTAATTTACAGTGTCAGCAATAATAGCAACCCAAGACCAAAGCCCGCCCAATACCAACCCACCCAGCTGCCCCACCTGGGGACAGCACGATCCCTGAAGACCCAGGACTCAGCCCACAGACCCACCCACATCCAGGAAGTGAGGTCACTATCCGACACAAGGGGCCCATAGTTGTCAGAAGTATCACCCGTGCAGTGCATATATACATTAGAATTTTTAAGACCCATTCTGAGTATCATTTGTCTTGTGTAGTGTGTTCTGTGGAATATTTTGTATTGCATGAGCAGTAAATCAGGGTTTTTAACTAATCATTTCGAATCAATATAAGCGTATCCAATTCCAGAAATTTTGATCTCCGCCAATGGATAGATCTGCCTCCCATTTTGAGGTTGGGAAAGAAATCACATCATCAGTTTTTGATATTAAAACATAAATTTTGGATAACACAATTTGATAAATTTGCTTACCATTGAAGGTGGGCATAAGTCAAGTAGACTACATTTGAATTTTGCTCAAATAATGGATTTCAATTGTTGGTATTCAAGAAATTTAATGCTGCTAATAACATGCTGTGTCACTAGTTCATGGAATGGGATAAAGGTTCCATATTGGATAATGTGTTCAAGATACTGTTAAGCTGTGTGTGTGTTCGAAGGAGGAGAACCCACACGCATATACCGAGACAAGAAAAAGTTTATTAGGAGTTAGGGTTATATGAGACGAGTGGCGTCCAAATCCGGTAATGAAAGGTCTCTTGAGCAGTGGAGCTGGAACGTGGACCGGATCACCCCGAGGGAGTCCAACTGACACTGTCGGTGAAAAGGTAAGCCCACGAGATGAAGAAGCACAGGTGGCAGAGGTAAAACTGGTGACTTGCGGAGAAATATCCTCGTATTAAACAAAGGTAATTCAAATTGGTAGTAAGCCAAGGTGAGACACTACCGTGTAGGTAGACTGATGAACTAGCGGTCTGAGTGAGGAATGAGTGGATGGAGGCTGTAGCTCACTGGTGGTGACCGGTTTTAGCTGGGATACATGAAATACTGGGTGGACTCTCATGGTTGAGGGCAAGGCTAAGTGGACCGCTACTGGGTTGACCAGGTGAGTGATCTTGTATGAGCCGATGAAACTTGGGGACAATTTCTTCACATCAGACCTCAGAGGAATGTTTCTGGTAGATAACCAGACCGATTGTCCTACTTGATACTCCGGTGCGGCGGTCCGACGACGGTCCACCACGCTTTTTTTCTGTGCCATGGTGCACCAGAGGGCCGCCCAGGTCTGGACACAGGCCCGTTTGCAGCACCGGAAGTGATGCTGAACAGAAGGCACAGCGATTTCCATCTCTTGAGAAGGGAAGAGAGGAGGTAGGTAGCCGATCGAGGCCTCAAAAGGCCTCCTCCAGGAGGAGGGGTTGGTGGCAGTTAGACACCGGAGAGTGGCTTCCACCTCCTGGTTTGCTCGTTCGCATGGAAGCCGGAGAACAGGCTGACTGATACCCCCAGTACCCTACAGAAAGCCTGCCATACTCTAGACGTAAACTGTCCTCATCCTGGGGGATCCCACGTGCTCCGTGAGGCGTCTGACCATCTCTAATGCTGTGGGGAGTTTAGGAAGAGGAACAAAATGCACCTGCCTTGGAAAAACAGTCGACTATTGTGAGGATAGTAGTGTTACCTTTCGAGGGAGGCAGACTGGTAACAAAGTCCAAGGCAATATGACACCAGGGCCGCCTTAAAGGCGGTTTTCCATTCATCACCCTCCCTGATTCGGACCAGATGATATGCGTTACGGAGGTACAATTTGGTAAAGATTGCTGCCCCGTGCAACGCCTTGAACACCGAGGAGAGCGAAGGCAGAGGATAGCGGTTCTTTACGGTGATCTCATTGATCCTGCGATAACCGGTGTCTTTCTTTTCGACGAAAACAAAATCCTGATCTGACTTCGGAGGACGATGGATGGATTGGCAGTAGAGTTTTTGACTGGGCTACTTAACAAGATCTTGGCGAGTGAGAGGATGCCTGAGGAATGGAGGAGAAGTGTATTGGTGCCCATTTTTAAGAACAAGGGAGACGTGCAGAGTTGTGGAAACTACAGAGGAATGAGTCACACAATGAAGTTATGGGAATGAGTAGTGGAGGCTAGGCTGAGGTCAGAAGTGAGCATTTGTGAGCAGCAGTATGGTTTCATGCCAAGAAAGAGCACCACAGATGCAATATTTGCTTTGAGAATGCTGATGGAGAAGTACAGAGAAGGCCAGAAGGAGCTGCATTGTGTCTTTGTAGATTTGGAAAAAGCGTATGACAGGGTGCCGAGAGAGGAGCTGTGGTTTTGTATGAGGAAGTCTGGAGTGGCAGAGAAGTATGTTTGAATGGTGCAGGACATGTATGAGAGCTGTAAGACAGTGGTGAGGTGTGCTGTAGGGGTGACAGAGGAGTTCAAGGTGGAGGTGGGACTGCACCAAGGATCGAGCCCCTTCTTGTTTACTGTGGTGATGGACAGGTGGACAGATGACGTTAGACAGGAATCTCCGTGGACCATGATGTTTGCAGATGACATTGTCATCTGTAGTGAGAGCAAGGAGCAGGTGGAGGAAAATCTAGAGAGGTGGAGGTTTGCTCTGGAAAGGAGAGGAATGAAGGTTAGCCACAGGAAAACAGAGTACATGTGTGTAAATGAGAGGGACTCAAATAGAACGGTGAGGTTACAGGGAGCAGAGGTGAAGAAGGTGGAGGATTTTAAGTACCTAGGTTCAACAGTCCAGAGCAACGGAGAGTGTGGAAAAGAAGTGAAGAGACGTGTGCAAGCAGGTTGGAACGGGTGGAGGAAAGTGTCAGGTGTGATGTGTGACAAAAGAATGTCAGCAAGAATGAAAGGAAAGGTGGACAAGACAGTGGTGAGACCAGCAATGTTGTCTGGTTTAGAGACAGTGGCACTGAGAAAAAGACAGGAGGCAGGGCTGGAGGTAGCAGAGCTGAAGATGTTGAGGTTCTCTCTGGGAGTGACGAGGATGGATAGGATCAGGATGAGTACATCAGAGGGAGAGCTCATGTTAGATGTTTTGGAGACAAAGCCAGGGAAGCCAGGTTGAGATGGTTTGGACATGTTCAGAGGAGGGACAGTGAATACATTGGTAAAAGGATGCTGAGGTTAGAGCAGGAAGGAGGCCTAGAGGAAGACCAAAGAGGAGGTTCTTGGATATAGTGAAGGAGGACATGAGGATAGTTGGTGTGGGTGAGGAGGATACAGAGGATAGGGTTGAATGGAGGCAGATGATTCGCTGTGGTGACCCCTGAAGGGAGCAGCCGAAAGAAAAAGAAGAAGATTGCACATATTAAATTAAGTGTAATACACATTAATTTTAATAGAAGGTTTAGGAATACTTGAAATCATTTGTGGGCTATTATGTTTTGTTTAAGATGGGAACAAGGAGAGGAGGATATGTATTGCATGGAGTGATCACATTAACCAAGAAGCAAAGGAAAAATGTGAGTAGTGAGCAGTGATGAGTCAGGGTTAGTGATGGGATGAGAGTGCTATATTATACAGCTATTAATCCAATGCCCACAATATATGAACCACACACACGTACACACCAAAATAAAAACAATGCATGCAGGATTGCACAAGGCGTTCATGGTGACTGTTAATACTTACCAACTCAAAAGCTGCAATTTGTAAATAGAAATATTTAGAGGTTAGGTGGCTTTCATGTAAATCACTAAATACACAGCATACTGTATCACTAGTAAAAACAATTTGAATTTTTACTTGAGATATAATACGCTTGTTCGGCGTATTTAGTATCACTAAAGTCATAAATTAACAGTGTTGTCTGCATCTAACAGGTATCTAATAAAAGGACAGAAGAAACTGTTTTTGTATGACTTGTTTTACATGAGCTATGGTTATTACATAAAAGCTATTGTTGCAATGATATAGTACAACAGCAGTGTTATTTCAAGTTCCACACAGACACATGTACTTGGTACTTGTAGTTTATACTTTTTAACTGCAGTGTCATCTAAGCCTGGACAATGACAAAGGTCTTTTTTTCCAACCTTCCAGTCGAATGATGCGTGCTGGCTACTGTTCACTGAGGCATGATTCTTTGGATCGTGGGGTAAATGCCTCTGGAGCTGATCCGCATGTTGATATACCAGGCATGAGGCAAAGCAAGTTGATCTTGGCTGCTTTTCTATTTTGCAAACTAATATTATTTGCAGTACACAGTTCATTGAGGCATTTTGCTGAGAGCTTACTGAAGTGTGTGTATGTTTGTGGAGTAGCATTTCTGTCCTGTATCCATCCATCCATCTTCTATACCCGCTTTTTCCTGAAAGCCAGGGTCACGGGGATCTGCTGGAGCCTATCCCAGCTCTCTCTCGGGTGAAAGGCAGGGGTGAACCCTGGACAGGTCACCAGTCCATCACAGGGCCACATAGAGACACACAAAGACAGACTCTGTCCAGTATGAAAAGGTGAAATAAGTCAAATATTATACTTAGTTAAAGTCTATATGCAGTTCAGTCATATATATATTTAAATTTAACTACAGATAATAAAATTGTTAATTATGAGGAACAACATTATGTTATGTGTAAACTAGCCTCTCGTCCACTACATTTGAGTTTGTGTACAGATGATACACTCATTCTTAGTTATTATAGCATAAATTTAAAAAGAAATAGACAATTTGAATATCTATTTTACCATACTAACATCCATGTTGACGAACAGCGCTTAACTGCATTTGGAAAAAACTTTTATTGGCGTTATCACGGACTAATAGTCAATATCACACTATCCAAGCCTATTATATTTACTTTCGCTCCAGACCGGAACCTTTCGCAGTGGTCGTATTTTTAGGATTGGAACCTGCTGAATGGGTGCACTAAGCTCCTCTCTTTGTCTCTCCATCCCTCTCTGCTCCTTTTTCTATCCTTCTCTCCTCTACTCCCCCTTCTACTCCCCTTTCCTCTCCACCTCTCTTCTCTCATTCCCCCTTCTCTCCTCTTTTCCATTTCCTACTCCTTCACATGTATATGCAACCACTGAATGTCACTAACTTTGTGCCTTCTCTCTCCAGTAGTTTGTGCAGTTGTTACTGCAGTGTGGAGTTACTGGCTCGATCAACTTGCACATTGTTAAATTGTTGTTTAAATTGTTGTTGTTTATAACAAATAAATTGAATTGAATTAAACAGGGCTAATAAGACTAGGTCTATACTGTACCTGAAAAGTGCTGTTTTTCATTTCCACAATCTCTACATGGATCATTGGTGCAGATGCTGTGCTTATGCCTGAGACATACAGTTTTACTGCTATCTCATGCATCAAAGTTTAACATAACATAACATAATATAACGTAACATAACATCTGTGGAGATTCTCAGTCGTCCCAGTGAAGTTATCTAGAGGTTGAGTCATGGCAACTGGACTTCTAGTTTTTAGGTCAAAACGAAATGTTTCACTACTCATCCGAGTAGCTTCATCAGTCATCAGTCTGATGAAGCTACTCGGATGAGTAGTGCATGAAACTCTTGATACTGTGGCCCCTCTGAAAAAGAAGTTAGTGAATCAGAGGAGATTAGCTCCATGGTACAGTTTACATATTTGTACCTTGAAGCAGGCATCACAAAGGCTGGAAAGGAAGTGGCGTTCCACACATTTAGAAGAATTAGCCTGGAAAAACAGCATATAAAAAAGCTCCCCATGAAGCCAGAACTGCATACTATTCATCACTACTAGAGAAAAATAAGAACAATCCCAGGTTTCTTTTCAGCTCTGTAGCCAGGTTGGCAAAACATCACAGCTCTGTTGAGCCCAGTGTTCCCTTAGCTCTCAGCAGTGATAACTTTATGAGTTTCTTTACAAAGAAAACCATAACTATTAAGAGATAAAATTCATGAGATGCTTCCTATAGCTGCCATAAATGAATCTTCTACAACAGTAGCTCTTGAATCATCTATAAGACCTCAGTTATGTTTAGACTGCTTCTCTCCCATATATCTCTCTGAATTCACAGTTGCTTCATCTAAAACATCAACATGTCACTTAGACCCCATCCTGACTAGACTGCTTAAAGACACCCTGCCATTAGTTGCCTCATCTTTATTAGACTTGGTAAATGTATCTCTAGTATCAGGCTACGTACCACAGGCTTTTAAGACTGCAGTAGTCAAACTCTTACTCAAAAAACCTAGTCTTGGTCCGGGAGTCTTGGCAAATTATAGACCAATAACCAACCTACCATTTATTTCTAAAATCCGTGAAAAAGCTGTTGCTAAGCAGCTATCACACCACTTACATAGAAATTAACTATTTGACGATTTTCAAATGTTAAAAGTCACAAACGATCTTCGCTTAGCCTCAGATAATGGACTCATTTCTGTACTTGTCCTGCTAGACCTTAGTGCTGCATTTGACACTATTTACCACAGCAGCTTATTACAGACTGGAGCATGTAATTGAAATCAAATGAACAGCATTAAAATGGTTCCAATCTTATTTATCAATTTGTTGATATTCATAATGAACCTTCCAAAGTTAGTTATGGGGTTCCACAAGGTTTTGTGCTAGGGTCAATTCTGTTCACCTTATACATGCTTCCTTTAGGCATTGTTATTAGGAGGCACTCTATTCATTACCACTGCTATGCAGATGACACTCAGCTTTATCCAAACCAGTTAGCCAGACTTCTGGTGTGTCTAAAGGTCATAAAGGCCTAGATGACCAGTAACTTTCTACTTTTAAACTCACAGAAAACAGAAGTTATTGTATTTGGGCCTAAAAACCCCAGAAACAGCTTTTTTTAACAATATAGCTACTTTAGATGGCATAGCCTCCAGCGCTACTGTGAAAAACCTTGGAGTTATTTTTGAACAAGATATGTTCTTTAATTCACACATAAAACAAATCTCTAGAACTGCCTTCATTCACTTGCGTAATATTGCCAGAATTAGGCGCATTCTGTCTCGAAATGATACGGAAATCATTCGTATCAAATCATCTATGCATTTGTTACTTCAAGGCTAGATTACTGTAACTCATTACTATCAGGATGTCCCAGTAACTCCATAAAAAGCCTCCAGTTAATCCAGAATGCTGCAGCCAGAGTCCTGACAGGAACTAGCAAGAAAGAACATATTTCTCCTACATGATCTTCGCTTCATTGGTTCCCTGTAAAATCCAGATTAGAATTTTAAATCCTTCTCCTCACACAAATCCCTTCATGATCAAGCTCCTTCATACCTTAAAGACCTTATAGTATCATATCATCCCAATAGAGCAGGGGTGTCCAATCCTGGTCCTCGAGGGCCACTGTCCTGCTTTTTTTCGAACTGTCCCTGGTCAGTCCATTAGAATCTGGAAGATACCATCTCAGATGAAGGTGGAAGTGAGGGAAGACAAAGTGAAATGGTATCCCCCAGCTTCTGATTGGCTGAACACACCTGATCCAGGTAATGAGTAGTGGGTAGCTCAGGGATAGTTGGAAAACAGTTGCCCTCAAGGATCAGGCCACCCCTGCACTCAGTCAGCGAGCGCAGGTCTACTTGTGGTTCCCAGAGTTTCCAAAACTAGAATCGGAGGCAGAGCCTTTAGCTATCAAGCGCCTCTCCTGTGGAACTAGCTCCCAGTCTGGGTTCAGGAGGCAGACACTCTGTGTACTTTTAAGGCTAAACTTAAAACCTTCCTTTTGGACAAAGCGTATAGTTAGGGCTGGCTTCTTAGTTATGCTGCTATAGGCCTAGACTGCCCGAGGACCGTCAGTGCACTGAGCTCCCCTACCCTACATTACCCTACCCTAATCCTATCCTCACCCTCCCCCACATGCATATTCCACCATTGAATATCACTAACTTCGTGCTCTCTCTCTCCCCTAGTTTGTGCTCTCTCCCTGTCTCTCTGTCCTCTCTCTCTCTGTACCTTCTGCAGGTATGCCTGGTCCTGCAGTTGTATATTGCTCATGTGCAGTTACTGGCCCCACCAACCTTCAGTGTCTATTTGTTGTTTATTGCTACTGTTCTTTTCTCTCTCATCTATCCACTCACCCCAACCGGTCGAGGCAGATGGCCGCCCAAACTGAGCCTGGTTCTGCTGGAACTCGCACTTCAAGCTCGCCAAGTGCTTGCTCATAAGAGATTTGTTGGGTTTTTTTGTTTTTTGTAAAGTGCCTTGAGATGATTGAATTGTGATTTGGCACTATACAAATAAAACTGAATTGAACTGAAATGACATCTGTGATTGTTCACTCTTAACCATTATTTATAAGTGTTAAAAACATATAAGCCACAGAAATTCGGAAAACGGAAAACTCCCTGGGAACATAATAAGGTCTGAGACCAACTGCCAAAAGCTCAATGTCCTTACAACATATCCTTTCCTTAATGATAATATGACCAAATATTATTATTAATAATAAGTCATATAATAATGCATTATTATATAATAAGACCTCAATAAAACACATTATGCTACACTCACAAAATACTCTCTGGGTCTTAACCAGTGCCTCCAGCTTTTTGTGTAGCATCAGCTCTGTTTTCACCTCTTCAGCATAGCTGAAATATATTCCAGATTTGTTCCATTGTAAGGAAAAGGATGCCAACTCTTCTATAGATTATTTTCCCAATAGTAATATCTATAAATCATTAACCAAATAGTAGTCAAAAATATATCAAAAAACAGTGAAAAAATGGTGAAAACTTTCCTATCATTTGCTCATGTACAAATTCTAGAATAATGGGTATAGTGTCAAACGAAAGTGCAGCACTAAGATCTAAGAGGACAAGTACAGACGAGTCTATTGTCTGAGGCTAAGAGAAGATTGTTGGTGACTTTAAAGCTTAGGGGGTTAAGAATGTTAGAGTGAAAAGTGACTGACTGTAGTTTGTTGGGGGGGTTACGTAATAATAATAATAAATAATAATAAATTTTATTTCATGGCGCCTTTCAAACTCTCAAGGTCACCTTACAGAGAGAAAAAGGAAGCATACAGCATGAAATACATAGAGTGCATTAAAACAACAATAACAACAATGCATAAACAGAGGGCCAGAATGTAAAGGCAAAAGTGCAGAGCATCCAGGAAGTGGGCGATGTACAGCAAAAGCAAATTGAAACACAAAAACCCAGATGACAGAACAACAAATATGAAACAATATGAGACAATATGAAATAGGCAGAGGGTGGTAGAACATCACGGGCTGCATTGGGAAGTTAAGAGAGTTAGGTGGAAAACGCTATATGGAACAGATACGTTTTGAGTGATGATTTAAAAGTTGATAAGTCCGGAGACGACCGGATGCGATGAGGGAGAATGTTCCAAAGGCGGGGCGCAGTGTGGCTGAAGGATCTAGCGCCCATGGTGGCCAGGCGCACTGTAGGGGTGCAGAGGAGAGTGGAACTGGAGGAGCGGAGAGTACGAGGCGGAGAATAGATATGAAGTAGATCAGTGATGTATGGTGGGGCAATAGAGTGGAGGGCTTTGTAGGTGAGGAGGAGGATTTTATAGTTTATACGGAAGGACACAGGGAGCCAGTGAAGTTGTTTAAGGACAGGGGTAATATGATGTGAGAATGGAGTTCTGGTGATGATTCGGGCAGCAGAGTTCTGGACAAGTTGTAGTTTATGAAGTGATTTGAGAGGTAGACCAGTGAGGAGTGAGTTACAGTAGTCCAAACGAGAGGTGACAAAGGCATTAACGAGTATGGCCGTGCTATCGATGGTGAGTGAAGAACGGATGCGGTTTATGTTACGGAGATGGGAGTAGGCCGACCGGGTAGTGGTATTGATATGCTGAGTGAAGGAGAGAGTACTGTCTAGGATGACACCCAGGCTTTTAACTTGGGGGGAGGGGAGGACAGTATTGTTGTCAATTAGAATGGAGAAGGTGCTGGTTTTAGAAAGGGTGGATTTGGTGCCCACGAGGAGAATTTCAGTTTTGTCGGGGTTGAGTTTCAAAAAGTTATGGGTGAACCAGGATTTGATATTATGTAAGCAGGTAAGGAGGGAGGGAGGGGGGAGGGCAGAAGATGGAGCAGCAGAGAGGTAGAGCTGGGTGTCGTCTGCATAACAATAATAAATTGATGTTATGTTGCCTAAAGATATGTCCGAGAGGAAGGAGATAAATAATGAAGAGGAGGGGCCCCAGGACAGAGCCACAACTGACAGTAGAGGGCTGAGAGTGGAAGTTCTGGAGATGGACGGACTGGGTGCGGTCAGAGAGGTAGGAGGTGAACCATGAGAGGACCGAGCCGGCTATGCCGATGGAAGCAAGGCGATGGAGGAGAATATTGTGTGAGATGGTGTCAAAAGCTGCAGTTAGGTCAAGGAGGATGAGGATGGAGACAAGGCCAGAGTCTGCGGCTACTAGGAGGTCGTTGGTGATTTTGACCAGGGCAGTTTCAGTGCTGTGAAGTTGGCGGAAACCAGATTGAAAGTGTTCGTATAGGCTATTGGCGGCAAGGTGGGTATGGACCTGGTGGTGGACAACTTTTTCAAGAATTTTAGAGAGGAACGGGAGATTGGAGATAGGGCGGAAGTTGTTAAGGTTCGCAGGATCGAGACCAGGTTTTTTTAGGAGTGGTGTGATGATGGCTGTCTTGAGTGATGGGGGTACGATACCAGAACTGAGGGAAGTGTGAATAATGTGGGTAACATGAGGAAGGAGAGAGGGGAGACAGAGCTTGACGAGGTTGGTTGGTAGGGGGTCAAGTTTGCAGGTTGAGGGTTTGGATTTGAGGATCAGGGAAGAGATAACCGTGGTGGGTGGAATGATAAAACTCGAAAGCAGGGAGGATACTGATAGACAGGGTAAGGTACAGTGGAGGCAGTTCGCAGTGTCACAGATGGGGGGAAATTGCTGGTGTATATTTTCGATTTTTGATGAGAAGATATCCAGGAAGTTATTGCACAAGGTGGTGGAGAGTGAGGGGAAGAGAGGAGTATCGGGAGGGCCCAATAAATTTTTGACAGTGGAGAAGAGGGAACGCGTGGAGCCAGAGGCGGATACAATAAGAGAGGCATAGAAGTCAGATTTTGTTTGAGTAATGGTTTGCTTGTACTTCAGTATGTGGTTTAGGTATAAGTCCTTGTGGGTGGATGAACCTGTTTTTTTGAAGAGACGTTCAAGGCGACGGGCTTGGGTTTTGAGGAGGCGGAGTTCGGGGGTGTACCATGGAGCAGAGTGCGTAAAGGATACAGATCTAGTTTTGAGTGGGGCGAAGGTGTCGAGTAGATTTCGTAGCTCACGGTTGAAATTGGATAACATGTTGGAGAGGGACGGTGAATAATTAGTACATGAAAGTTTGTTGAGAGCAGCAGTGAAGGAGGGGAGGTCGATGTTCTTTAAGTTACGGAAGGTGATGGTGCGGGAGAGGTGGGATTTGAAGATAGGTAGTTTGGAGTTAAAGCAGACTAGTTTGTGGTCGGAGAAGGAGGTGTCGAGGGTAGAACATGACTGAGCTGTGACGCCAGAGCAGCAGACTAAGTCGAGGGTGTGGCCTAGAGAATGTGTTGGGGAGGTGATGTATTGTTGGAGCCCAAAGCTGTCCAGACAGGAAATGAAGTCTTTTGTTGTGGTGTTGTTGGGATTGTCGAAGTGGATGTTAAAATCACCAAGAAGAATTATGTTGGCTGACAGAGAGATGAGGTTAGCTAAGAGGTCAGACAGTTCATCCAGGAAGGTCGGGTTAGGTTTTGGTGGGCGGTAGATAGTGGCCAAGAAGGTTGGTGTGTGACCATGAATACGTGCTATGAGAGCTTCAAAGGACTGAAAGGTGACAGTGGGGTGGATGGATATTTTGTATTTAAGGTTGAACAGTATGGCGAGGCCGCCACCACGTCCCGAGAGGCGTGGATGGGTGAGATATGTGAAACCAGGAGGAATAGATTGATTAAGTTCAGTGAAGTCGTTGGGCTGCTGCCAGGTTTCAGTTAAGCACAGGATGTCGAGATTGTGTTTTAGAATAATGTCAAAGATGAGGGATGCTTTTTGAGAGAGGGAGCGAACGTTAAGTAGTCCAAAATGAGTGTTATGGAAAGGTGTAGAGTCCATGTATCTGGGGATGTTAGCTAGAACAGAGTGGTTGATCAGGCGTATACCTGGTTTCCTCGGCTGAGGTCGGGAGGATGACCAGATGGAGGGGATTGGTAGTATGGAGTCAGATAGTCAGGCTTGTGGGACAGAATGGACAGGTTGTCCAGTGTTAGCGTGTGGGGTACAGTGAACTGCATGTTGAATGTTGGTGGAAAGTATATGGGAGCCCAGGCGGTTAGGATGCAGACCATCTCCTGCAAAGAAGGCAGGTCGGTTCCAGAAGAGGTTGAAGTTGTCGATGAATTGGAGATTGTAGGACAGGGAGACAGACTTGAGCCAGGTGTTGAGACTGAGGATTCTACTGAAGCGGCCAGAGCCTCTTCCAAACGTGGGGATGGGACCAGACATGAAAATAGTCTTACCACAGTTGCTTAGGAGGTGGAGGAGAGAGAGAAAATCCTTTTTAGTTAGTTCAGACTGGTGGAGTGGCGTGTCACAAGTTCCAATATGAACAATCATTCTAATGATGGAAGACGGAAGTGTTGGCAGTAATCCAGGAAGCATGGCCAAGATGTCTGAGGTCGTAGCTCCAGGGAAACAGTGAGTAGTGGCGTTGAAAAAGCGTACATTCCTTATAATTGAGTCTCCGATGATTAACGTGGTTGGGGGGAAAAGGGGGCGTGGAGAAAACGCCAGTAGTTGGCCGTTTGAGTCGTGTCGTCTTGCTGACTGGCGGGGAGGCGGGGCGGTGACATCAGGTGCTGAGGTGGAAGATGGAGGCGGCAGTTCGGTTGGTCCGTAACTAGGGAGCCCGTGAGTGTGCCTGAGCACGGCCTCGCGAAGGATCCTACGGCGCACTGATGTAGTAGCTGAGCGGGATGGAGACTGTTTTCCGCCGGGGCAACGGGCTTCGCGAGGAGCACTTGGACTAAGGCGGGGGCAGCGGGTGTCGTCAGAGGGGAGCGAGAGCAGGTGACGGCGCCGAACAACATTGGCGGGTGACGGGGGTTGTTGGGATACCGGATCGTTCCGCTCCGGTACGTGATTGACGGATGAGACAGTATGTAGGTCCGGAGTGGCAAAAGACAGAGGTGCAAATCGATTGGAGAGGTCTAGGGAGGGACGCGGAGACCCGTGGTGGTATTTTTTCCGCCCACGGACCGCAATCTCGGTCCAGGAGGACCGAAGACATGGTGTAGAAGAGGAGGAGGGTCGTGGACAGGTTGACGGGTCCCATGGGGCAGTGTCCTGGAGAGTGAAGGTAAGTGTGGAGATCTTCCTCGACTGCTCGAGGGCAATGTCCCTGAAGCTAGTCAGTATGGAGTCTTTCTGTTGGAGATCGTGAGAGAGGCGGCGTATTTCCTGCTTTAATTTGGTGATTTCATTGTTTGCTAGATGCAGTAGTAGATTGGCATTGTCCGAGTTGGTATTGTCAGGTAGTGTTGGCGTTGTTGTTGTTGTTGTTCTTGGTGTCGGTGGCGTTGTAGGTGCCTCGCTGGTTGTGTTGGTCGCCATCTTGTCGGTGTTGAAACATCAGCTGTGATGTTACGTAGGGGTAACTTTGGTACTGTTCAGCAGGCTGACTGCAGTGGGGAACAAACTGTTCTTGTTGCGTGAGGTCCTGGTCCTGGTGGACCGTAGTCTCTCGCCAGAGGGGAGGGACTGGAAGAGTTCTTGTCTGGGATGAGAGGGGTTGGCTGCAATTTGGTTGCACGTCTGTGGGTCATGGAGATGTACAGCTCCTGGAGAGATGGGAGACTGCAGCCAATCACCTTCTCTGCAACGTGGATGACACGCTGCGGCTTTGCCTTGTCTTTTGCTGTGGCTGCAGCAAACCAGACCTTGATGGAGGATTTCAGGATGGATTCGATGATGGCAGTGTAGAAGTTCACCAGCATCTTTGAATGGAGGTGAAACTTCTTCAGCTGCTGCAGGAAGTAGATCCTCTGCTGAGCCTTCTTGGTGAGCGAGCTGATGTTCTGCTCCCACCTGAGCTCCTGGGTGATTTACTATTGTTAATAGACATTGCTTAGTCTCATCTGTGCTTTGAGGAGTCTGAGAGTCTGTGTTAACCTGTGACTCTTTTTTTGAATTATGTGTAATGTATAGATTACTGAGGTCACAGGACTACCCTTTGGGAGTTTTGACTGTCTGCTCATTTATCATAACTACAACAGGACTCATGTCATTCAGCCACTACTACTTCCACTGTCCAAATGAAGCTTCCACTTTTCAAGTAGAATACCACGTTTACATCATATAGGCCTTACTGACACTGTAGTTATAGGGAAATGGCATGTTTTCAGCTTCTGATGTGTCAGAAATGGTCTCTCAAGTGATTGTAGTCTAAAGACACCTATGTCTGGAAGGCCCAGTCACCGGTTAATCAGTATTCCTGGCTACCATTACACCATGAAGACAAAAGCACACTCCAAGCAACTCAGAGAAAAGCTTATTGAAAAGCATAAGCCATGGGATGGATACAAAAAAAAGGCACTGAACATCCCCCAGAGTTCAGTTAAATCCATCATCAAGAAATGGAAGAAATATGGCATATGTCTAAGTCTAACTAGATCAGGCCATCCTCATAAACTCATCCTCATCCAAGGGGGGTGAACAATTTTTATAGGCACTGTAGGTCAGCTTACTGCTCTCCCTTTGTTTTATGGGAAATACATAAAAATTGTGCAAGAATTTAAATTTCATTTTCACCTCAGGATTATTCTCTTGTGGCTCTAGTCACGCAAGTATTTAAAACTTTTGGTGTCATAAATAATCGCATTTCCCTCAGTTGACAGAGTCAGAAATCTATCTCCCCTCTGTCATGCAGCCTGCAGCTGTTGCAGACAGCTGTGGTCAGATTTTCTCATGGGTATGTTTTAATTATTATCATGCAAAGCCCCCCTCTCCCTGCAGAAAGAGCGGTTTTCTATGATAACAATTAATGTGTTGCTCCCTGCAACAAAGTCACTCCAGTGTCCTTGAGGGCCAGCTGCATCTTCACTGCAGAATAATAATAGTTTGATTTGATTTGGTGCTGCGTGGCTGCTTAGCTACACAAATGCTGGTGGTGAGCCACAGATCTCATTAAAAGGGTTAGGAAATGGCAGTTGGAAGCAGATGCTTCTCAGGAATCCAACAAGTGATTTCCTCACCAAGGAATTTAAATTTGATGTTTATGCCAGAAAGCAGATAAAAACAACCAGAGCAAACAGTTGTATTAAAATTTGTATTATTTATTAGTATTATCAAAAAATTAGAGAAATAAAAATTTGACAATAAATATGTCAGCATAAATAAATAGTCATGTCAAGCAAAAAAGAAAGAAAATAGATGTGTATTCCAACAGTGCCCTTCTTACACAGACTTGCTGCTATAGTACATTTGTATATATTTACATTACCTAACTATCCATAGCATCTTGACTTTTGGCCTCTTTACTTATTACCTCCTAGCTGTTAATCATCTCCCCTCCCAGTGGCTCTTCCCTTGTAACTTTTATTTCCCAATCCTCTTCAGTACAGGAGTTCAGTGAAAGCGCTGCTCTCAACATTCTTGGGCTTGTTTCAGTTTTCACTTGGTCTCAGGGAATCTGGTCCGGATAAGTTTCTTCTTCAGTCAGGTCTCCCCCTCTTGTACTTTCACTCTGCCCTTCTTTTTCTGTCAATGCACTCCATCTTACGGCTCTCGTCTTTGTTTATCCTTGGAAAAGTGATGAAGAAAACTGGGGATTAGGCCAAAGGACCAATACAAAACATCTGGAGGTTTGTCCAATAAGTCACATATAAGCACATAAGCACATTAATATGAGGTGAGATATGTTAAGCCAACATTTTGTACTTCTTTTATCTTGTTTCTATTATTTTGCAGAACAAATAATAAAGATTTCCAAGACAGGATTATAGTTATATGAAATAGAATCTGATACTACATCTTGGGATTAAATCAAACATTTTTAAGTTGACTTGATTTTTCTGCCATCACCCTGCATGAAAAAAGTGCTAAATCCATTTAAAGTTGCAGATTTAGCTGGTTACTGTAGCACTGCTGTCTACTTGAAAACACATTGTATGCAGATTTAGACTGAGTCGAATGACTGTTGAAGCTGTTGTGTAGTTTTTAAAAACAATTCTTCAGATTACTGATGTCACGGCATAAAGAGCAATCAAGGCAACGTACTTCATCCAGTATTATAAGAATAGCCTAATATTTAAAAAAGAAAACATATCGAGTTCCAAAGTTAGTCTAGTTGAAGGTGATAGTGTGTGTGAGGTGATGTGTAGGTCTTTTGTATGGTGTAACTTACCTTTCCCAGCATTTCAAAAAAGCCTTAGCCAGCTTTCCCTCAGTGTTCATACAGATTTTCTCAACGGAGTTGTCTGGCCAATTCATGCTTATGCTGAAAAGTAGAAAGTAAGAAATCAGAATGATAAAATAAAAGACAGACATCTACATATTTCAATGTTCTTTTAAGCTTACATTAATTCAGTTTTATCACATCCAGGCCGTCTCTCAAGTACTTGGAAATCTGTCATGTTGCCTTTGATGAACTTGATTGTGTTGGGACATGAACAACGTCCATGAAAGTCATGAGCTGCAGAGAAAAAGTAGAAAAAGTTAGAAAGCAGATCAGGCCTGTGGCAACAGAACAAATTACACATAGTCACTTTTAAACCGTACAACAGAATGAAACAGAAATTCTTAATCCTTTGTAAGCCACTTTAACAATTTAACTCACCTTCATACAGCTGTATACAAATTACAGCCACTACAACCATCAGGAGGGTGCAACTTTTCTGTGATCTTTGCATTTTTCTGTTTCAGAGATGTCTCTAAGGAGAAAGTCAGAGCTCAAGCAGGCAAGATCCACTTGAAGTGCAGAGTCAAAAATGAAAAGCTTCTCCCCACCTCTTTCCCTTTTATAGGCACTGCAGAATGGCTCTATATTTTTCCAGTCAAGCCCACCCTCTGGAATTTCCACCCTCCCTCTGAGGAACCCAGACAGAAAGATGAGGAAGGTAAGGGGTACATAACACAGCATGCTCAATAAGTGGATTCCTGATTAAGTAGACGGAGTAAATCATAAACAGTGACTGGACTACATATATAAGTGGTTAATACAGCACAAGAACTGCAGATATACACTCAGAACATAACAAAAGTTGGACTAGAAGTGTAGCTTTTAAAAATAATACTTCGAGGTAGAGATTTTGCAAAAAAGCAGTTAAGGCAAGGTACTTCATCTCAGATGTTCAGTGTGCCAGCTGAAAGGTGATGTCATTTGTGTGGGTCTTTCGCCTGGTGTCACTTCCAGCATCTCAAAAAAAGCTTTAGCTATGTTTCCCTCAGTATTCTTTCTCAGTGGAGCTGTCTGGCTTGTCCATGCACCACAACTTACCATTGCACTCCTCTGTAAAGCTGATTAACAACTGATAGCTTACAGTATAAAATGAGGATAAAGCATTCATTTTTTGTGTAAATGAAAAAAAAAAAACGACTGGCTTGTTCTCAATAATGAACAGTGCTCATGAAATTGTTAGTTAGAAAATCATCAGAAAAGTTTGTCTAATCAGAAGAACAACTTTGTGTTTTTGTATCCCTGAGTATCCCTCATGCCTGTTAGCAGTTTATTGCCAACCAATTACATGCTTAAACTGTTTGCATACTGCATGCATGCTGTGGCAAGTATCAGCTTTTTCATGACTGAACAACCCGCTGCATGTGAAGAGATCGCTTTCCCATGGCCCACACAGTAAATAAATTTCACAAGAGATAATCATCTGTCACTCACTTAGTCTTTGCTGTGCCAAGAGCAGACGTCTACATTTCCCGGACACAAGATGAAAAGGTTCTACATGCAAAGAAGTACTATACATGAAAGAAATCAAATAAATTGCAGATTCACTTTAATTACACAGAGTCCATTGATCAGTTATCCACCTATGTGACAGAAAACATTTTGGGGTTGCCAACACACTTATTAAATACAGATCTAGTGATTCAGAATGTCACATTTTTTCACTGCGATATGCTTGCAGTGCCCTGGCAGTGGTTTTGCATCAGGAATGCAATGGTTTTAATTCTGCAACTATCCTTACTTTTCCATTTTTAAAATCTTTTTTACATGCTTGCTCATGTTTGAGTTGTGGCAAACCTTGTAAAACAGGAATGTGGGAAACAACACAGAGATGGAAACCTATCGATGGCCTTGTAGAATTGCAGGGTGTAGGTGATGTTACCCTGTTGGAAAAGAAAATGCTTGGCAGCCTTTTAAAACCAGATTGCAGTATCCTCATTCGAAATGGACTCACAAATTAGTAATGAATTAGTGATGTATCCCTAAACCATAACCTTGCTCAACAATACCTTTTCTGGTTATGTATGTCTAAACACCACCACAGACAGGTCAAGTTCAGAAATGGCATCAGCATCAGGACAGGGCAGAATGGTATAGATATTTTATAGACAGTCACGACTACAGTAATAAAGTTTTAAAAAATGACATAAGACAAACACATAGGTAGATGTAATCAACAAGTCCAAGGTTGGACGTCTGCGTATTGCTCAGAATTTGAGATTGCCCAAACCTCCAGCACATCAAACACACAGACTGCAAATGCCTAAAAGTCCTTTTCTTTTTAATTGTTTTCTTTTTTTTTGACTAACGTATAACATAACAGGACCAGCAACATTTCTTGGGGGTTGATACAAGCTGATACAAGCATATTTCTGTTGTTACCTGGAAACAAAACGTGACAAATTAATTGTCGGTCTTGAGAGTCATGTAAGAACAGCAAATAAGACAAATAAGGAAAAGGAGACATTTGCAGCATGCACTCTCACCACAGAAATTCTGATGCAAAAACAACAGGTTGATGTCCCGACTGAGCTAAAGTCAAAATCACTCAGAAATAGTCAGGGCGTCATCCCATCTTGACAGCTGCTTCCTGCAGCCCAGCCAAATATGTGACTGCGGCACAAAAACTAATGACAAAGCTACTGTGACATTTAGTACCTCATTAGGTGTTTCAACTGGATCTCTGTTTTAATTATTTTTATTTTATCTACTTTTTCACTAGAATACAGTTACGTTCTGCTGAAAGGAACGAAATGAACAAAATGACTCAAAAAAAGATTTGTTCATTTTGCTGAACGAGATTCAAAGAACCGAATCAGTAAAATGATCCGAACTTCCCATCACTAAATTCGAGGGCAATTTAGAGTCACTGATCAACCTGACCTCAATGTGCTTGGACTGTAGGGGGAAACCAGAATAACTGGAAACAACCCAGACAGACCAAGGGAGAACATGTACACTGAAAGATCTCAGGTGGTCAACACATAACACAAAATTCCACCCACAACAAAACTTGGAAAGAAACTGGAAGAAATTGTGCCCTCAAACTGCTCTTGAAAAAAGATAAGTATTAACCCCCACATACAAATGCACCTTTAAAAATTAGATGCAGGTACTAGACTGTATCCAGTTTGAACTCAGAAGACTCAGTCATACATGTCATGCTAGAGGTATAGCAGTCATGCTGAAATTAACCTGAACAAGGTAACAATGTGTCTTGCGAAATAATAAAATTATGCAATGTAACTGTACTGTGACTGGTTTGATTGCCAGCAAGCATTTCAACTCATCCTGTCTATAACTTGAACATTTCCTGTGTTTTGTCCAAAACTGTAGTGCATGTCAAGACTGGAGACTGGCAGCTTGCAGCTATAATACATGTCTGTATGTTTAGGTCTTCCTTGCTGTCTTTGTTTGCGGTTTCTCAGTTTCAAACTGTAGGCTATTCCTTTCCTCGCTGTTTGATGTGTGTTTGAAATCTCCCTCTATCTTCTTACACTATGTTTTATTTCAGCCATATTTCATTCCACATCTCAGAGGGTTTACACATCACGCGCGTATCTTAGAGATATTACAACCAAACTTTAAATTGAATGCAGCAAATGTTTTATATGTTTCTTTTGACATGCTGTAGTATATCTTATTGCAGGCTGCAGATTAGAGTAACACACTTTTCTAAATTAATGAGCTTTTGAGAATAGATGATTTCTGCACTTCAACATCACCATGGATTCAATTAAGAATAGATCCCATTTTATCAACAAACACATTGCTGAACCAGCTTTTTACTATAAATGTTGTGCAATAGTCAGTATAGATAAGTTATGGCTCATTAGTCTTTTCTTCTCTGTATACCATGGACTTATTGATGATATATGAGTTAGGTTGTTTCTTTAAAATATCATTATGTTTCTTTAGGTTTGTTTTTAACATTTTTTAAAGGAATATGTCACAGTCATGTTCAGCTTGCTGTACACGGCATTGCGCAATGTGTCAGAGCAATTTGAGGTCAGTTAGAGTAAGACTCGCAGGCTTGTTCTGTGGAAATTTCCCCAAGGAGGTCACTCTGCTCACTCTCTCACCCTCACCACATGTTTGTTGGACACAGCTCAAGCTATTCCTGCCAAGACCCAGCTGGAGAAAGTTTCCATAAAGTCACAAAACTTGAAGGAAAAAGAAACTAAAAGTAGATGGGTGAACAATAAGCAGCCTCTAAAGATAATGAATGACAGCAGTGTTTAGTGACAGAGAGAATGTTTACACACTAAAGAACAAAGTAATTGTTGAAACTTAAGTTGTTTCATATGCTTTCTCACCATAGTTTTATTTAAAATGCAACAAAATGTCTTTAAAGATGCCAAGCATAACAAACGTTTAAATGTACACATACAGTATATTGTAAACTATGTACATTTATACAAAAAAATTAAGGTGCCTTATTTCTGTATTTGCCCATCTCTAGGACCAGCCCAAGCCTAGTCAGAGCCCTCGGCACAATATGATGAAAAAGGCAGGATGTATGTCTTAGAACCCATAGAAATTTCACATTTTTAGTAAATTCTGGGGAGGGAGTGGAGTGTAGCTGAGAGGCTGTTTCCATCTATTTAGTTTTTATATATTTTATGTAAGCCTTTTGGGGCCTCACCAAGATCACACCATCAATTTGTTCTGGAGCCCCCTATTGAGCGGCGGGTCCTGTGCAACCACTTAGCTCACTGAGTGATTATTTATTTGTTCTGCCCATGACATTTATTCCTTCTCATCTTTTGTTTCATGTGTTGTTCTCATTTAGAACTTCAAAGGGAATGCAATCACTTTTGGAAACTAGTACTCAATTACTTCTTACACATAAATGAATCATGCAACATGGAGCATTTAATTAAATTAAATTAAATAAATCCTGTCATGAAGGTTATCTTTTTACCCATTAATCCCAGCCCTCTGGTTCACAGAATGCCTGAAAACAGACTGTGCAACCAATCTAACAGGTGCCAGATCACAGTGATAAGTCACAGTTTGATGGATTGTTTAAGATGAGTGAAACATCATAGGTCAATATGAATCCAAAGTGTGCAGGTCCTCAAGGAATTTAGAAATATAAATATACATGTAGCTCTGATGCATGCCATTCAGTAGTGGTGACCTCTGAGGGGCCCATGGAGATAATAAGGACTTGGATAAGGGAGAATACTTTGACAGTGTCTACACACTCCTTCATGTTGTGGAATCACTCTCATCAATGGTAGGAAGCCTGTCCACAGCGGAGAGGAGGCATCCCGATTTCATTCTGCAAAGGAATGCACAACCTTTATGGCTGCTATTTAATTATGCTATTGACCTGAACATTAAATGTGCTGCCTTTGTTTATCAAAATGGATATCCTGTGCTCTTATGAGATATATCCTCACTAATAAACAATGATAAGCTGTTCAAATGTTTAGCTGATTTTGATGCCATAATTTAAATTTGAAGTGTGTGACTGAATTTAAATGTACCCTGAGAAGCTATAGAACAATGGGAAAAAAATCAAAACGCCCTGTGTATCACACTGTACAAATGTAATTAAAATTGCAAGAAATTAATTTTGTTATGTACCTATTTATTTTAAATATTCATTAATATAACACACTTACATGTCACTATAAAATGTTCTGTACAAACCAGGTGACTGATAATTACACAGTAATGATTTGTATTCTATTAGATTGCACAGTTCTTGCCAAGAAACTTTGATGTAAATTATGAAGAGCACATGAGAGTCCTGTGATGGACTGGCGACCTACAGAAAATAGGTAAAAATAGAGTCTGAAATGAGGGTCCTTTCTATAGAATTTTCATTCAAACACAGATTCACCTGTAATGTCTGTGATTCTTCCTGATTTCCTGTCTGACAGTGCTTCCTAGTTCTCCTCCATATTCTCACCCAGGATGCCAGGAGTCTTTGGGTGTCAAATGTGCTTTTGCTAAGGCTCTCAGCATGTACAGAACATGTTGCAGCGACATGGAGGTGTGAATCTGTAAGTGCTGTTGGAGGATAAGTCAGGCCAGGGGAGCTTGTATAATTCATCGCCCAGACAAGGCTAACAGAGACATTTATAGCCATGAGGCTGCAGAGTGACAGTCAGTAAGACTGGATGTGTGTTGGGATGTGCCTTGCAACTGGAGGGTAACTGTGTGGTCAGGGGGTGACAATGTGATCAGTGAATGTGTTATCGATGGGGAAATATCATTATCTCAATATACAGCTGGAACTCTGCTTTTATTGATTTTCAGTTGATGTTGTGGTTGCAGTATAGAAGTAATACAAAAAACTATGAATTTTAGACAAACATGCCTCCTATTAAACCATGGAATGTGTTGTGAAGTTAAGTACTGTGAGGTTTTGTGTCATCAAAGATGTAAATAAATGTTGCATAAATGCAAAAACGCATAAAGTGCAGTATTCAAGGAACAGTGAAGCATTTTTGATTCAGGAGATAAAACACATTACTTGTTTTATGTTCACTCCAACCTCTTATCAGTTACAGTGGTTGGTCCTGGTCAGCATAGAGGGGATACTAATTTGTTTGCTGCGGAAATACTATATTTCAAAGAAGAGTGTAGAGGCCAGGTGTTCAGTTGGTTTCGAGGAGAGATGAGACCTTTAACTTGTGAAAAAAAATATTCCTAAGTATGAAAGCCTTTATTTAAACAGGCCATTGGGTACATATTCTGGCAGGTTTCTACCTATTTGGCTCGCTTGATGTGTGCAGTCATTACACAGCAAATGCATCTAAAAGCTAAAACAAAGGTAGTTTTTCTCTTTATAATCAGTGTTAAACCAACTTCAAAACACAGAGAATGTCTTGCCTAGGGCACCTAAATGTCCAGAAACAGCTCAGCCAAAACACGCTGAATGTACTGTAGGTTTTGGACACTCCTCCCCTGTCATGTAGAGATGGCTTACCATCACAAACCATGACATATAGGAAAAGCTATATCAATAGGAATGCGTCAGCAATATGGGACAGAAAAGCTTCAACAAATCAATACAAGCAGCTAATAAAATAGTATCATCTCCATTTTATGGTAACATGATTATTGACATTTAGACCTAAGGAGCAAACTGAAGAAATAAGGTCTGTGGGTTTTAAAGGAGTGGAAATAGACTTATTCAGTGTCTCATTGCATGACAAGAGTGATTGTGGTGTGTATACCTAATATGAAATATGAAGCAGGAGCCTGGAGACTTAGTGTAGCATAAAGACTGGAAATGAGGAAAGCATTTACCTGACTTTGTTCAGCAAGTCGCTGTGCTAAAGCGCATGAATAGATCTCCAAGGATGTATTAAAATTTTCTCTGGAACCCAAGATCCCTCACAGGAAAGGCAGAAAAAAGCTGACTTACGTAAGGCCTTGTGTGTTGGTGGTAAGTCAAAGTGGAGTCTTAACTACAGTAAAACAGGTCAAACTGTTCAAAATTAGGATGTAATGACATAAATGACAAATATTTAGTCACCTTATATTGGACATTACACACAGCTCAAGGCAATTTCCAGTAATTCTAACATCCTCAAAAAGGATTTTGTAGATCGGATTTCTTCATTTTTTTTTATATTACATATACAGTATTACACACAAAGACTGATCTCTAGATACAGGAAGCACAACTAACAACAATTTCTTTTCAAATTATAAATATGGGTGTTAGACATTCTGAAACTATTTAATTTGAGATCTATTCAAGAATTGAAGAAATCGAGAGGTGGCAAATACTGTTTAGAGTGCTGTACACAAATTTGTTTGTTTAGTTATTATTATTGGTTTAAAGAATAACACAGCCAACATTGCAGCAGTTGGTCCTTGTCAGAAAAAATAAACAGATGAAGTCATTGGTGATCCTACTGGCAAAGAATTTGCATGCCTGGTAGCTATTATAGCGGTAGAAGTCAAAATGGTATGTTATAGGATTATGTACAAACATACAAATGTTTCATAAGGAATGGAACACATTCAAAACATTTTAGACCTAGGATAAATACAGTACATGTACACGTATTTTGACACTAACTTTGTTTTAAATTCCACAAGGCACACTCCAAACTCTAGATCCATACTAACAACAACAGTTACTTGGCAAATTTTGTTTTAATAACTTTAATAAAGAGCCTTCTCATTTTCTCTGTAGAAGAGAACAATATGTGTTTATTGCTATTTTTAATGAAAAATTGATATAAAGACATATTTCAATACAGATAGAGAAAATCCTGATGAATGGAGTTTCCACTGGGTGGGTGAAATGGTTTACCCTCATGGGTATGCATGAAGCACAGAGAGTGACTTGTTATTTAGGATTTTAAACCGTCGTCAGATATGAGGGGATAATGCTGAAAGAATGCTGCACAGCCTTCCATTAGTAATTCACAGGCTTTTTCTCAGAGACTTACTGAATCCCTTCAGATGTGCTATTTTTTCACTTTCATTTGTCATCTGTGCATATTTGCCGTTGTCAATACTCTACAATACTGTTTTGTCTCACTGCATGGATCTAAATAGCCTCCTGGCTAATTACAACCACTGCAAAGCCTGCCAACATAGTCAGAGTGTCATTTTGTTCAGCGGAAGTGGGATGGTCCCTGAGAGCATTTCCAGTAAGTACATTTTAGTCACTGTCTAGGAAAACCTTCTAGGAATTTAGCATCACTGTCAGCTGTGGTCAGTGAAAGTTAGTCTAGCTAGGCCGCGTTTTCAGTAAGTCAACATACTGTCAGAAAATATGAAACATGCCCATATTTGTCTTTGCCTCTGAATTTCCTTTTTGGCAATGAATAAAGTTTATCTTATATAAATTATAAATAATCCATAGTCCACATACAAATTAAAAACAAGAAATAAATAAAAGAAAAATAAGAGAAAATCAAAGCAAACAAAATATAAAACCCAAAAAACAAAAATATATAACTTATTAAATTAGAATGATACTAAGTACAGTATATGAAAAATGTTTAGTATAAGTGATGAGCAAGCACAAAAAGCATGTTTGATTCATTATAATTTTTTTTTCTATAGGTAACTAGAGCTAGATAGATACAGATAGATAGATAGATAAAGTGATGTTATTGTGACTATAAGTATCTTTTCTTGTTTCACATTTTTCAATCATCATACAAAAATTATATTTTATTTTGGATTTATAACACAAGAATAAGTAATGTGTAATATAAAAAAATATTTTTTATATGGTTATGACAATCTCTGGTACTGGGTTAACTATGCCAGGGCTTTCATTTGGCCAGATCGCAGCAGTTCCTGACATCCAAATCACACGTGAGCTTTATAAAGTGTCCAGCACCATTAAAGCTGTCCCTACATTTTTGATTATCAGCAAAAGTTCAAATATTGTCTCTTCTGGAAAGTCATCTGGATTATTGCTGTCCAATGCAATATTTGCAGAAGTAGCCGGAAGCATAAGGTGGTATTTTTCAGTAAAGCTAAAAATTGTCACTCAAGTCAGTCAGCCACAGTTGTCTGAAAATGTTTAGTCACACTGAACTTCGCCCACAAAAAGTATTTAACTGATGTTGTTTTGAGAAGTGACGTCCATGTGCAAATGCTATGTAGTCATAATTGTGCTGGAAGAAGTATGGTAGCAGAAAACAAGATGTTCCAGTAATGCATTCCAGCCAGAGCTGAGAGCTGATAAACAATGTCTATGAACTGCAGCACTTAGGGAAAGTGAGTCTCAATAGGAATAGCAGACACAAGTGAATCCTTTGTGTCATATCCATAGTTTCAACATTTCATCCCACTGCTGTTGCCGTTACAGTAAAAAATGTGAAACATGATTTGTTTTTAAACAGAAGTGTTAGTCACTATATTCAGTTGATCTGGAAGCTGATGCTTCATTGTAAAAGTGCGATCATCCTTTTCCCTTTAACAGACATCACCTGCTATATGGTTTACATTTTAAAGTTTTACTCTGACCCCTTATGGCTCATGACATTGAGATATTATTTCAGTTCATCTCTTACATAATTCCCTCTCCACCATGAATTGTGAAATATAAAATGCAGCACAGTCATTAATGCAATAATGGTAATAAATTTAATATGGCAGTTTATCCTCATTAAAATGTGGTTTTATCTGAGCCCAGATAGTTTTTAATGAAAATAAATGACAGAAATTTGCATTAAGGCTGGTAACACAGCCGCTCCTCATGCTTTCCTCACTGAGACTGTTACCTCAGATACAGCTCCACTGAGAGCTACTACAGTATAAAATGGTGAACACTAAGCTTGCATGCTAATGTGCTATTTGAGGTGCATTTATTTGTCAACACAAACCCTGAGATTAAGGCCAGGCCTGAATATAGATGCTACTGTGACTAAGAATATACTGTGAAACTTAGGTGCTGCATCAACACTGGTATCGTTGTTTAGTAAAATGATATGAGTGTCAAAAAGTGAATTGACAACACATTACCCTTTAAATTTAAGGACATTCTCAGCTGATGTTAATTTTGTTTAGTGAAGAATTTACTAAATGCTTAAGGCAGATCAGCACAGCCAGGTGACATCATTTTGGCAGACACGCCCCTCCGCGTCACGCCCACCCAAAATGATCTAAATACTTTTTTGCTTTCTTGCTGAAAGTTTGAGTAAAGCATTGATACTACTCTTATTTGTCTAGAAAGGCCAGCAGTTAGCTTAGCTTAGTGTAAAGGCTGAAAACAATGGAAAACTGTTACTAGGTTCAGTCCAAAGGAACTCAGCTTACCTACGGGTTACTGTAAAGCTGACTAATAAACACGTCTAATTTCAACACTCTTAAGTGTCTGGGAGCTGAGGAGACCAGTTGCTGAGGAGTTTGGTGTCTTCTGGGGGAGTTTCATTGCATGAGTAAAGAAATGGGGGGGGGGAAGGTTATCACTGTCACATGTATTTGAGAAAAGACTTGAAGGCAGGAGAAAGGCTGGGGGACTTTTCCATCCATCCATTTTCTATACCCCCTTATTCCCAGGGTCACGGGGGTCTACTGTAGCCTATCCCAGCTCTCTCTCGGGTGGAAGGCAGGGGTACACCCTGGACAGGTTACCCTGTCCAGGTCAGACACACAGAGACAAACAACCTCACACACTCACACTCACTCCTATGGGCAATTTAGAGTCACCAATCAACCTGACATACATGTTTTTGGACTGTGGGAGGAAACCAGAGTACCTGGAGAAAACCCACACAAGCACAGGGAGAACATGCAAACTCCACACAGAAAGGCTGAGTTGCGAACGCACGACCTTCTTGCTGTGAAGCAACAGTGCTAACCACTCAGCCACAGGGGATGTTTCTTAAATTACAAAAAAAAAAAAAAAAAATCCTCAAAACTAGATGCAATTCATATTTGACAGCTTTTATTTAGAAAACCAAATGTCAGAGAGGTGAATTCATGTAACAAATTTGAGGATGACTTAAAACTTACTTAACATGTCATCCTTAAGCAGCTGTTGAATAAGTATAAGAATTTTAATATAATTTGACTTTGGCTTTTGACAAGGCTGAAAGGTGGCTTGGTGGTTAACTGTTGAAGGGCCCAGGTTTGCAACCCACCAGGGACCTTTCTGAGTGGAGTTTGCATGTTCTCCGGTTTCCTCCCACAGTCCAAAAACATGTATGTCAGGTTTATTGGTGACTCTAAATTGCCCATAGGAGTGAGTGTGAGTGTGTGAGGTTGTTTGTGTCTATGTAGTCCTGTGATGGACTGGTGACCTGTCCAGGGTGGACCCCTGCCTTTCACCCAAAGAGAGCTGGGATAGGCTCACACAGATCTTCGTGACCCTGGTTAGGAATAAGTGGGTATAGATAATGGATGGATGGATGACTGACAAGCTACTGTATAACTGCCTTGGCTATGTAGTGCCCCCCGCTGGTCAGAAGGGATTACTACACACTACTTTACCTCATCTGTAAATGAACACCCTGGTTCAATTGTGCAGTACATAACATTAAAAAAAAAGATGCATAAGAAAATGAATGTTACCAATTGCTCAGTCCCATAACACAAACATTAAAATGTATTATTAAAAACAAATCATAAAATCATATTATTAAAACTATATAACTAAAATCTTCAACTCAAGGTGAAGAAATGGCCCATTTTATGCATTTAAACCCAGCATGTTCAGTTTCCATGGCATCACATCACAATATTGAAAATCAGCCACAGAGACAAAACATCTTTTGCTTCCACTTCTATCATATTCCTGTGTGTGCCTCAGACTAAAACAACTCACACTATACATATTCTTTTTTTCTTACTTTGTGTATGTTATTAATAGAAAGTGCTAAGGTCTATGGATTCATTAACCAAAGGCCGATTGTTTGTATGTGAAATTCCACAGTTCAGGTAGGAGAATCTGTCCACGGGACAACTATTAGTTATGTACTCCATGAATCTGGTCTCTATGGTGGCAAAAAGATAAGCTATTGCTGAAAGAAAACCATAAGAAGTCCTGTTTACAATTTGTAACAAGCCATGTGGGGGACACAACAAACGTGGAAGAAGGTGATTTAGATATAACCAAAATTGAACTTTTTGACCTAAATGCCAAATGCTATGTATAGATAGATAGATAGATAGATAGATAGATAGATAGATAGATAGATAGATAGATAGATAGATAGATAGATAGATAGATAGATAGATAGATACTTTATTCATCCCCCATGGTGGAAATTCAGAAAAATGAGACAGTATGCATTGTAAGAAAAAAAAAACATATGATAAAACTATGTATGGTGGAAAACTAACAATGCACATCACCCTAAACACGTTTTCTTCAGCAGGGAAAGTGAAGCTGGTCAGAGTTGACTGGAAGATGGATGGAGCCAAATTCAGGGCAATCTTAGAAGAAAAACTGTTACAGTCTGCAAAAGACTTGAGACTGGGGTGGAGGTTCACCTTCCAGCAGGACAATGACCCTAAGCATACAGTTCAGGACAGAACAAAGAGTAAGCAAACATGTTATTGATGAATGGAAAAAGCTAAGAAATGAAATACTTCTAAATAGTAGTGATAGTAGAAAAGAACATGTTTCTTTCTTTCCCTGGCCTTGCATCTTTTCATGGCATCTTATGTGGGCGGGACTTAGATGCAAGTGAGGGAAAGCTGGCTGCAATTAGTGGAATTGGGATTCACCCTATAGCTCCTCAGTGTTCAAAAACATCCATTTGATTATCGTTTTTTTCTTTTATCCCATAAAGTTGTCACTCTATTTGGAATATTGTTTAAAATGGTTTTGCGTGGCATATACACTCCCCTCCAAAGGTATAGGAACGGTGAGGCCAATTCCTTTATTTTTGCTGAAAACATTTGGGTGTGACATCAAAAGATGAATATGAGACAAGAGGTCAACATTTCAGCTTCTATTTCCACTAACTACTAACTAACTTAGAAGATTGCACCTTTTGTTTAAACCCATCCATTTTTCACGTGAGCAAAAGTATAGGAACATGTGACTGACAGGTGTGTTTTGTTACCCAGGTGAGTCCTATTACCTTAATTATTCAAACAATAAATAGTGCTGAATGTCTATGCTCAGTTTCAGATTTGGGTTTTGCCTGTGCAGTCTGCATTTATTATTAGAGGTGTAACCAACATGAAAACCAGAGAGCTGTCTATGGGTGAAAAACAAGAAATTGTGAAGCTGAGAGAAGCTAGAAAAGCAATCACAGCCATTGCACATTGGCCATAGCCAGTATAAGCATTTGGAATGTCCTGAAGAAGAAACCACTGGTGTACTAAGTAACAGATTTTGAACACATAGACCAAGCAAGACACCAAAAGTTGACCGACAAATTGTGAGAGCTGTAAAGAAAAATCCTAAAATAACTGTTAGTGACATCAGCAACCACCTCCAGAGGGCAGTATTGAAGGTATTACAATCTACTGTAAGAAGATTTTATGAACAGACTTTATGAACAGAAATAGAGAGGCTACACCACAAGATGCAAACCACTGAGTAGCAAGAAGAACAGGAAGGCCAGACTGGAATTTGCCAAAAAGTACAGAGATGAGCCTCAAAAATTCTGAGACAAAGTTTTATCGACTTATGAGACAAAGATTAACCTTTACCAAAGTGATGGAAAGGCTAAAGTTTAAAGAAAGAAATGATTTGCTCATCCTAAACATACAAGCTCATCTGTGAAACACAGCGAAAGTAATGCCATAGCTTGGGATTGTG
The DNA here is from genome assembly GCF_900324485.2 of Mastacembelus armatus. Classification (NCBI taxonomy): domain Eukaryota; kingdom Metazoa; phylum Chordata; class Actinopteri; order Synbranchiformes; family Mastacembelidae; genus Mastacembelus; species Mastacembelus armatus. The sequence goes on along the minus strand of NC_046633.1, from coordinate 13,458,963 downwards.
TGGCTTCTTCTGGGACCAACTCCTTAATCTTTGCTGATGATGTAATACATGATTACAGCAGCAAAATGAGCTCTGAAGTCTACAGAAACATTTTGTCTGCCAAAGAAAGATGCAACCAAATTTAACTGGGAGATCCTTCATCATGCAACAAGATAATGACCCAAAACACACTGCCAAAACAAAACAACAAATTACTTCATCAGGGAGAAGAAGTGGAAGGTTTTAGACGGGCCAAGTTTTAGACGGGCCAAGTTTATCTCCAGACTTAAACCCACATACACATTACCTGCTAAAGAGGAGACTTTTGGAGTAACCACCCAAAACAAACTGAAAGAGACTGCGGTGAAAAAGAAGAATGCAAAATCTAGTGATGCCACTAGGTCACAGGCTTGATGCAGTTATTGCAAGCAAAGGATTTGCAACTACATCTTAAGTCTTATCCATCCATACATTTTCTATACCCGCTTATTCCTTAACCAGGGTCACGGGGATCTGCTGGAGCCTATCCCAGCTCTCTTTGGGTTGAAGGCAGGGGTACATCCTGGACAGGTCAAGTCTTATTCACTTCAATCTATTTTAATTCTATCTGTTCCAATACTTTTGCTCACCTAAAAAATTGGTTTTCCATTAAAAACAATGCAATCTTCTAAGTTGTAATGAAATACCTGGAAATAAAAGCTGAAATGTTGAAATGATCTCTTGTTTCATGTTCATTTTTTTTATTTCAAACCCAAATGTTTTCAGTCTACAGCAAAAAAAGAAAGGAATTGGCCTCACTCTTCCAAAACTTTTGGAGAGGAGTGTAAATTAAGTCTCTGTGGATTACCCTAAATGGGCAGGGGTTGTTGTTTTTTATGTATGTTCTCCACCTAATCAGCTAACAACACATCTGATGGCGAACATGTACGGAGTTAATAAGAAGCCTCAAACTATCCTCTTCTACAGCTGGTAGCTCTTCTTTAGCCTCGGTCTGCCTGGAATACAGAGGAATTTATGTTAGATAGCATACTGAAAAAATGAGGGAGGAGAGGTGGAATTCATAACTGCCTGAGAAAGAGATATGCTAGCCTGCTACCATTAATCTTACCTATTTAACCCTCATGTACTGTTCGGGGTGTTTTCATCCACCAAGGGTCATTTTTCACTCTTAATTTAGCCATAACTTTCACTGTGTTTCAGCAAATGCAATGATTTTTGGTTTAGATAGGTCAATAATACACTGTGGGCAAATTCACTACGCTTCCGCTATGTTTGGGATGAAAACATCCACTGAAATAAACTATAATGATTTAAGGCCCCAAGAACTACAGCTGGTACATCATCCCTGAATTTACCTTCAGGGATGAATAAAGTTGTCATATCATCTCATTTTATTTCATCTCATAAGGATATTTCTGCTGCAAATTATATACTTGCGCATACAGCACAGATTATGATACATCCAAACTCTCATGGCAAATAGGGTATCAAAGTTATGTGCCTCACACTGAACTGGTGGCTCCAGAGATCACTGATGCACAGACAAAGTCCACCTGCTTTACATTTCCCTGAATCTGAGCACTTACAAAAGTAAATCTATTTATGTCAAACAAACAATTAGGCATGTCTGGTTGAAGCCAAACCTCGGTGAAAGAAAGTGCCTTGCATAGGCCTGAATTTTCAACCTTATTATTCAGTGACTTGTGCACTGTGCAAAAACACTACCCTTTCGTTATGTTCAGGATGAAAACATCCACTAAAATAAACTGCTGTAAAAATATCCATCCAATATCCATCTACGAAACAAGCTTCCTAGCCTGTTTCCATACTGTGTACGCATTCCACTAAAACCCGGTAGGTCCCCGTCTGACTGAGACTCGTAGTATCTTAGAAGCCTCTTGCCGTTATCGTGCGTGTAAGGCACAGGCATCATCATCTTTTCTGGCTATTTCAGAATCCCCACCTAACAGGCCTGAAATGTAGTTTTACAATAACCTTTCCGTAGAGAAATGGGATATTCTCGTTCTGATTGTTCTTTAATGTAATTTCAGTATTGTCTATGGCGGTTTTTGAAAGGGACATGTAATGGGGCTTGTCAAAGCATATGTATTTTTCCTCTGCCCTCGCCTGATATATTAAAACACCGCCCCTTTTTCTGGACACGACTGAACAACACAAACCCAAATTAAACTAGTTATTGTCTTTACATTTTAAGGGTTATATTGATGACCTTGGTGTCATTTAAAGGAAAAGCCTCCAGTCTATTATTTCATGCTGTAAAATATGAAATATTACTCCCCTGCCCCAGCTGTTGGACTTTATTCAAATTTGTCCGACAAACTTTTTTAATGAATCTAGAAATACAATTTTGGTCCCAGGGCTGGGACCGGGTGCATCTGAGCAGAGGCACATGCATGTCTCCTACCAGCTGATGATCCACAATATCTGAATACACAAAAATATTATACAATCCGGCATGTATGTCTGCGGGGTGGGGTGCCGCATGTGTTTTGTCCCAGGGAGGAATGGACACTTCTCTTTCCGGGTCAAACCCTAGTATTTCGCCAGCCGGCCTTTAAATTTCACAATCTGTCCCTCTGCTCCTAAAATATATACTCTGTGGGAGATATGACTGTACCGCATTTTTTATGAACAATGTGTGTGTAACAGACATGGAGAGTTGAATTCTTGTGCTATTCTATCCACAGAATCATAGTGACCCACAGGTATAGACAGCATAAGGTTCTTGTTACTTAGTATCCTTTATTAATATTTTTGCATCGTCTTGGAAAAAGCTGAGCCATGTAGCAAGGTACTGGATTTCACTGATTCCAACCTCGTAGGGTTCATCCATCTGTATCGGTCTGGCTAATTGTGTTCTGTAATTCCATATCTTGTTATTAAGGTATAGGTGAACTGATGCATTGCTGGGCAATGTAACGTAAAATCCGGTACCCCTCTTGTCCATCCGTCCTGCAGGTATCCCTGGTCCTGGAGCTGTCTATAGCTGATGTGCAGTTATTGGTCCCATCGGCCTGCACATTGTTTAACTGTTATTTATTGTTGCTGTTCTTTTCTCTCCCCTCTATCTGCCCAGATGGCAGATGGCCTCCCAAATTGAGCTTGGTTATGCTGGACATTTTTTCTGTTAAAGGGAGTTCTTCTTCTACACTGTCACCAAGTGCTTGCTAATAAGGGATTTGTTGGGTTTTTTACGTAAAGTGACCTGAGATAATTGTATTGTGATTTGGTGCTATTACCAATTGATTTGAATTGAATTGATTAAATTGAAAAGCATGCTAAGACTAACCAGCAACATTCCTCTCGTGGTGAATCGAGGTGAATATCAACTCTTGCCCTTTAATCAGTGTTACAGAGTCCCTCAGTTTAGGAAGAACCAGCTGAAAAACTCTTTTGTCCATCATTGTATTTGGCTGCTCAATCAGCACCAGGTTGGGGCTTAATGAGATCAAACTCCAGAGAATTGGGTTTTGCCATGGTATGTTATTGTATATGTGATGTAAATGTAATTTTTGATAGTGTTTTATGTTTTTATGATGTACTTTTGACGGAGTGCCCCTGGGACACAAAAAACTTTTAGTATTGACTGAAAATAAAGGTTTATTGTATGGTATTGTAAATAAAGCTGGGTATTAACTTTAAAAAAAAAAAAATTACACAATGTTGTCTCATCTTGATTGCAAAGTACAACTTTATGCAAACGCTTTAAATACTGATGCTGCTGATTGCATGGCAAAAATAACTCCCTTGTGATTTTGAGTGCAATTTCATGGAGGTAGGGTGTGGATACTACAGTTACGTTTTTTTCTTTTTTGTATAGAAAAACCAACCCAAAATAAAACACAGACTCTGGAATGATAAACGGCCCTTTACTTTGCTTGGAAAAATTGCATAAGACTCATTTTGAGAAGAAAAATTGTGCCTGACTTGAAATATTCCATTACTCTGTCTGTCCTGTGTGGGAAAGTGCAGCCTTCACACAGAATGAAGGGAAGTACTGATTACAGTTGTAATTGATCCAACCATCTGTGAAGACAGAAAGACAGAATGAATTGGATATAATGCCAATATTTAACATGTTGTCATGTCCTATACAGAAAACTATGTGTAGACACATCATGGGTGGATGGCAGATAATCGACAGATAGACAATGGACAGATGGATAATAGATACAATGTCTATAAAAAATTAATCTTTACCCTTTTATGATTTTTATAAATAAATCATGTTCAGTATAATTTGTTTTTGACAAAAACAATTACAGAAAACTCTTTAATCTCAAAGTGAAAACAGGTTTCTACAAAGTAATACAAAATAAAGGAAAATATGTAATGTGAAATAAGTAATTGCATAAATATTCACCCCCTTCACGTTAGTATTTAGTAGATGCAACTTTGGCTACAATAACAGTCTGGACACTGCAATTTTACTCCATCCTTCTTTGCAAAATTGCTCAAGCTCTGTCACGTTGCGTGGGGATTGGGCGTGAACAGCCCTTTTCAAGTCCAGCCACAAATTCTCTATTGGATAGAGGTCTGGGCTTTGACTCAGCCACTTCAGAACATTCCCCTTGTTGTCTTTAAACCATTTCTATGTAGCTTTTCCTGTAGGCTTTAGGTCATAGTGTTGCTGGAAATTAAATCTTGCACTCAGGTGATCCCAGTTTCACTTTTTGAGAGACTACTAGCACCAATTAGCTGAACCTTTGTCAAATTAGGTCATTCATTTTAAAGGGAGTGAATATTATATATCACTTAACATATTTCACATATTTTTATTAATTGACATTACTTTGTAGAAACCAGTTTTCATTTTGACATTAATGAGGTATTTTATAATTTATTTATTGACCATGATTGATTTTAAAAATTAATACAAGGGTAAAACTTCTAAAGGGGTGAATACTTTTTATAGGTACTGTACATAGATAGATAGATAGATAGATAGATAGATAGAGAGATAGAGAGATAGAGAGATAGACCGATAGATATGCGGATGGATGGATACTGCATGTGTGTATTTTACCTGAGCTGAATACTGAAAGACATGGGTTGGTGTTGTATGGAGAAGGCTCGGCAAAAAATCCCTGATAAAACCAGGAACCATCAAGCCACATCCACTCGCCCTAAAGTGAGACAGTCATAAATGATCATTTCATGGAACTCCTTAATGGATGCATTCTATGGCTGAATGTTGTGGTGACACAACATTATTTAAAGCCACTGTGTGTAAAATTGATATTTTGCTAACATACAGGTTTGTTAGTAGATAAATGACTTCTAGTGAGCCCTGTTCTGCTGTCAGGTTGACAAGCAACACAGATTTGGGCAGAGACTTATCATGTGTATTAGCAAGCTTTATAGGTGCTGCTGTTTTGCATGAAAGAAAGGTTAACTGTTTCTTTTGTTTGCAGTCTTTATGTTAAGCTAGACTTTTGTTTTATCAATTCACCTCAAGGTAGAAACCTCCCAGCCAAGTCGCAGAAATGCCATTAACAGGGACTTGCTGAAAGAGGAAGGTATACTCCTGGGGGCTGTGGATGGAGACCAGGCTGGCCTCGAGACCAGCACAGTTAGCCTGAAGGAGACAAAGACCAGGGAGGATGAAAGATGGAATGGAGCAGCAGACCGAAGTGAGCACAGTGTATCAGTAAAGAGGGACAGAGATTTACAGAGAAACATAAGGTTGAATGATTAGAGGAGAAGGAAAGGAAACGATTGTGGGAGGGAAAAGTGAGTTACAGAGGGGGTAATAATTTGGTGTGGATAAAAGCCAAGAATCTACTGTACTGGACTTAAAGACCCTCATTTCCAATAACTGAACATACTGAAACATTCTCAACTTTTACTATAAGCTGATACAGCAAATATGTTTGTAAAGACTTGCTTATTTATATGTCAAACAGACAGAGAGTAATGTTAGCTAGAGATTTCCTTAAGCTGTGTTTCTTGTCAATCAAGTCTTGTGTGAGATCAACAATAAAATGAAGCTAACTCAGTCAGGACCACAGAGCGAAATTCACAAAAAAAAAAGTCAAACTGTTTTTCTTGTTAATGTGAGTATTACAATAGCAAATGATGTCCAAAACAGAAAACTGACCTGTTTAAAAGTTAGGTTGATTGAGAACTGAATGTTATTTATGACCAATCTTGATATGAAACACTTTCTAATGACTTATAATGAGTTATATTGGGTATTTACATCAGCTTCAGGCCAGGTGAGTGCTTCAGTGTTGTAGTAGTAACAGCGGCCCTGGAACCTTGTCCAGCCTTCAGGACACACAATCTCTTGTGCTATGAACACCACAATGAGAGAGAAGAAAGAAAAACCTCAGACATGGCATACAATTTATAACAGTCCTGTGAGTCCTTGGACAGTTCACCTACAATAGCTTTTTTTTTTTACTGCTGGCAATTACTTCTAGGTGGACTTGTTATACAGCAGTCACAATTTTTGGAAAGAATGATCCTTCCTTAGAGCCAGAAACCAGAGTATCATGTTGCAAGGTTGTAAAGCCTATCCTAATGTCTTCACAAATCTTAATTTGATTTTTTTACAGACTTATTTTTATATTGACTATTCTGTCAGATAAATATCAGAACCTTTAGAGGCTCCAATCATAAAAGTGTAACAGCGACCCTTGTGTCATGTGTTGGTAAAGTAGGATAAGTGTATCCTTAATTAAAATTAGTTTGTGAAAAAGGTTCATTCTGAATGTCTTCAGTTTCCTGTTCCCTATGAAGAATGTTTTGTGTCATGCAAAGAAAAAAATGGACTTACAGACTTTGGAGTTCTTCACACAGATAGAGGGATAGAGAAAATTGCATTGGGAATTGCTCCATGAGTCTGTGGAAAGAGATGATCAGAAAAAGGCCCTGAGTATAATTTAGCAGAGTGTTATGTAATTCACCAAATACTCTTTCTGCCTGCTGCAGACCATCAGGCAATTTACTACTATAGTCTCTAAAGCCCATTAATTTAATGTTTTATTAGGGTCCCTGGAGCCTTGTGTGTGTGCTTCTTACTATAAGAATTGAGCAATAGGCAGGGATTGCTGCTGTCTGGGGACTCACTGCTCCAGCTGTTGTTGTAGAACCAGGAACCATCAATCCATAACCACTGATCCTGGAGAAGAAGCACAAAATCATCAGCAGTGCTTTGCTGTATAGTAAAGATTAAAGATTATGAACATGAATAAAAAAACAAGATATAATTATAGTTAATTTACTCAAGAAGGATATTTATTAAGTGAACACTCCATTGGCAGGTGCAACACTAGCTGCCAAAGGTTCAACTGAACAAACAGTTGTTGTTGTATACTACCACTACTTCCTGGTGCTTGGCTTGTCCTCAGTGGACATGTTTGTTTTTGGATTAAATAAATACCCAAAACCCCATGGAGTCTGCTAAGCTTAGCAAGAAAGGCTAACCAATGAAATTATGTTTAATTACAGAGGGTTAAAATTAATTATTAATTAAAAATATATTAAAATATATTTTGGTTATCACAGGACGGACACATTGAGTCACTCACACTCATATTCACATATATGAGCAATTAAACTAAGCCCAAACTGCATGTATTTGGAATGTGAGAGGAAGCTAGAGTACCCGGAGAAAACCCATGCAACCACAGTTAGAACATGCAAACTCCACACGGAAAGGTCCTGGTTGGCCATGGGCTCAAACCCAGAACCTTTTTGCTGTGAGGCAACAGTGATACCCTTTGCTCCACTGTGCCCTGGGATCAAACTGTCAGATCATTTAAAAATATATGCATTGAAGTTTCTATCTTATATTGCTCTGTAGTTAGTGTATTTATTTATTAGTGTCTGACTTTCCCTGCCATCATTAGGCATCGGGTGTCTGGAAAACACAAAATTCAGTTGTCCTTAACCCTTAGGAGTCTACCATCATGCTGGCATGATGAAATCACATGTGACTCCTAACGGTTAATGCCTTCATTTCTTTGCAATGCTGCAGAACTTTTCCATAATGTTCTGGTTTGTACTTTACCTCTAGGTAGAAACCACCCAGCCAAGCATTTTGAGCTGTATAACTGTTAGTGAGCTGATGGAGAAAACCATACTGTTGAACACTGTGGACGGAGACCAACATGGACTGAAGCAAGACACAGTTTGTCTAGTGAAGAAGAACAGGACAGAGGGACAAAAAGAGACACATTAAGGCACAGAGTCACAGTCCTGCTGGTCTATGACTCATGTAGACAGACCCATACTCATGTAGAAAGATGTGAGGTTCAAACAGATGATTATCCACTGAAAACATTAGAAAAAAGGTTTTCTTCAGCCTGCATTATGTGTAACATTATGCACAACAAACCACATCACTAAATGGATGAGGCTCCATTCTAATATTCAAATGAATGCAGACACAACCCACTACTAAATTATTAGTGAGATTTTAACTTCAACAGATGAACCTGGTGTTTTTTTCATAAATTGTGTTTGGTGCTTCCGTGTATACCTGAGCCTGGGGCCAGGTCATGGCCTCATTCACAAAGTAGTAGCAACGCCCCTGGAACACCTGCCATCCGTCAGGGCACATCTGGCTTGATGATGCAGGTGTTGAGGTTGTAGTTGTCATTGTATGTTGTATTGGTGTTGAGGTTGTAGTTGTCATTGTATGTTGTATTGGTGTTGAGGTTGTAGTTGTCATTGTATGTTGTATTGGTGTAGTCATACAACAAGTAACACTTGTTGTAGTGTGTGTAGTTGGAGTAGTGGTGGCTGTATAAGTACTATCTAAGACTGTGGCATTCTCCACACTCTCCACTGTGTAAGACACAGAAGGAAGCACTGTGAAAACAAGAGTTAAAGCATTAAGAAGTGTTGTACTATAAAAAGACAAGACTTTGTGTTGTTTTGTGGGGCACCTGTGCCTCAGGTGCTAGAGCAGAACATCCATAAACCATAGGGGTGGTGGCTCGACCCCTCGGTTCACTAGTCCGTATGTCGAAGTGTCCTTGGGCAAGACACTGAACACCAAGAGTGTGAGTGATTGTGTGTATGACTTGTTTAACGGACAAAATAATGTAGAAGTGCTTTGAGTGAACTTAAGTGTAGAAAAGTGCTATGCTTTCATTTAACTCCTACGTGCTTACATGTTACATTGCTTTCACATTTAAATAACTGCCCAAATGCTTTGCAGGGGCAATGTTCAGTGCAGGTGTTGCTGTAGATGTTGGCACACCTGCAGAGTGGATGATAATCCTCTGGGTTCATTACAACTCTTTGTAGTAATGTAGTAATACAAACAACATCTTTCACATTATAATATATCATTTCATCTATTGCTAATTATAATAATGACTATTGATTAGTGGAGCTTACTGAAAGGTAACTGGAGATATATATCTCTGCAGGAAAGAACAGATGTTCATTCAAACCTTCTTGATTTTGCATTAAAATGCAGTTTCTATAGAGACAAAACTGTTTCAAATAGAGCAATCCCAAGGCAGTCAATATGGTAGGGTAATGTGAGCGACATACCTGTTGCAGTCCTGACAGAGACGAGAACAGCAAGAAGAACACAAAGGACAGGAGAAGATTTCATTGTGATATTGTGATGACTGACACCTTCCGAAAATATTCATCAACTAGCTCTTAAAATTCACTTCAGCCTTTCTTGTTGCTCTGATAGAGTGAATGCAGCAAAACGGATCTACTTGGATCTGGTGTATGACAGATGGTTCGCCAAAGAGAAACTTCAACCTGCTCTAGGCTTTATAGTCCCAGATCAAATGTTAACACATTTCAATCTAATGTGTACTAAACATGCATTTGATAAACTAATCAGCAAGTCCACATTCAGATCTCAATTTATCAGTGTTTGTTCAGGCATTTTCCCGAAAGTGTTGCACAAAGTGTATGTACTTTTCCCAGGAAATTTGACATTCTGAGACATGACTCAAATCTCGTCTCGAATACTATGACCTATGAGTTAGCTTCAGCACATATAGTTTGAAAATGAGCACCAATAGCAGTAAAAATGACCTGAAGTAGTACATGCTGACTTCAGTTGCTGGAGCTGCTAATCAGTGAGTGAAGGTCACATCTGAAATCGCAATGTTCTTGAAGGTGGACCCGATGGGATTAATTGTATTTGCTGTAGATACACTAGTAATATGTGAATAAAAAACTTGTTTATATAATAAATGTGATTTCAAATGTGAAATAATTTGATTTTGATAATGTAAAATCTGAATGAAAATGTCCGAAATTTTAACTTGATAACATTGATATCCACCTTTGACTATAAATGGTCTCTGATATAAATTTAAAACAACACCAGTAAAAGATACTACTCTCCCCTAGTGCTATAGCTCCAGTTAAAAGACATAGAGTGACTAAAAGAGTGACAGTTATACTGTCCAATCAGAGAAATCTAATCAATCTTGATTTTATGTTTTTAACAGAAACATGGTTAGATAGCAGGACAGGAAATGCAGTTCTTATTGAATCCACCCCACCTAATTTTACATTTCTATCAGAAACACGGGAAAACAAAAAAGGGTCGGGGCATCTGTGCCTTTTTAGGGATAATATGGTTACCCACAGGCTGTCATTTGGGGAGTTCTTATTATTTGACTATGTATCTTTTAAAATGGAGCAAAAATGATGTCCCTCTTGTCTCTATATAATCATTTACAAACTTCCCCAATGCTGCCAAAATTTTATTGATTTTACTGAGATCTGTACAGTTCCCTTATGTGGATAAGGCCTGTGACAGATACCCCAAAGAACTTTCTGCCGTCCTTGAAACCTATGGTCTTAGACAACATGTTAGTGAGCCAACCCATACTCATACCCATAGAGGTCATAGTCTGGACCTTGTTATTACCAAGAGTGTTAACGTTTCTAATGTCACTGTTACTGATGTTGCTTTGTCTGATCATTTTTGTGTCTTTTTTGATTTGTCCATAATTCCCAAAGATGCAGCTGGACCTACATTTGTTCAGAAAAGACACATATATGATAACACCAGGACACTGTTCATGGAGATGATTAGGTTTGAAAATACCACTTTTTCTCATGTTAAACATTTGTTGAACTCATACTTCAAGTGTTCTAAATGTCATGGATGTGAAAATGGCTGAAAATGGATGAGAAAAGGGAGTGCCGGAAGGCCGAACGAAAATGGTGTAAATTAAAGCTCCAGGTTCATTATGACATTTATAAGCAGATGTTGTGTGTGTTCAATGAAACACTATTTAGAAAGAGAGAAATGTATTTTTCTGAAATCCTCAACAACAGCAGTAACAACTCACGTGTCCTGTTTGCTACAATGAATAGATTAACAAACCCTCCGTCTCCATTGCCATTGGAACTAATTTCAACATCTAAATGTAATGAATTTGCATTATTTTTTAATGACAAGATTCAGGGTATTAAACATGCAATAAATTGCACAAGGCAGATACCAACTCTGCAGCCATCCAGGAGAAACTTGTTAGAACTGACACATTTTACACCTGTAAATGACAAAACAGTTCAAGAGACCGTCTGAGTTCATCCACCTGTTGCCTTGATGTTTTACCCACCAGATTTCTGAAATCAGTACTAAGTAGTTTGTTGCAATAACTCACTCAATTAGTTAATAACTCATTTCGGTCTGGTGCATTTCCAAGGGCCACTTTTTCACACACAGCCATGTAGTTTTGGATGTTGTTTTCCTTTAATAATAAAAACCTTCATTTAAAAACTGCATGATGTGTTTACTTGTGTTATCTTTGACTAATATTTAACTTTGTTTGATGATCTGAAACAAAGTCTGACAAACATGCAAAAAAATAAGAAATCAGGAAGGGGGCCAACACTTTTTTGACACCACTGTATGTATCATTTCAAACCGGTCTCACATCATGTTAAATTTACTAAATTGAACATATAGGTTCATACACGCAGACATGATTTATCCACTTTTTTCGTAACAGCAAGTACGACTTTTAAACTCATTTATTTAAATTGAAATTGTCTTTTGTGCCTCCTTGTTATGTGTAGTGGGGTTGAGGTGGTGGGAGGATCGTCACAGGACCTAAATGCAGGACACAGTCTTTATTACAGGACATCCAGGCACAGGTACGGCTGAGAGCTCTCTCAGCAACAAACTCGTGGAAACAAAAAACACACTAGACTCTGTCACTGTGTAGAAACAAAAAATAAACTAGACTCCACCACAAAAAACATTCAAGACTGCCACTCGGCATAACTTGTGCCATCCTTCACCAACATGGGACTAACCTAATCAATCCAAACGAGGAACAAATGAAATCAGGAGGTAAATCAGGAGGTAAGGAGAATAAAAGACTAATAGAAGACAGGTGAAATTAATCAAGTGGAACACAAAGCTACCTAGTAACTCAACTAGGCTAGACAGGAAAACCGAACCAAAATAAAAAGAGTTCATCCCTCCCCCCTCCCCGATCATATTTTGATCAACCTACAGTCTGGCCAAACAACAGAAGTATAAATACATAGAATTTGTAAACAGAGCAATTAGATCTAAGAAACTGTAAGAAACTGTGGTTGAGTAATAAAAAACCATATGAGTGGACTCAATAACAATGCAACTAGCAGAAAACAGTATGCCAAGATTTTCTTTGCATGTTGGTTGGTGTCTCAGACAGGTGCTCAGACAGGGAGGAAACCACTGTCTTTCCTAAAGTTGGAGATTCCTTGATGTCCATCGTGGGTTGCTCAAGGCAACTCATATGTGTTTTCTCTGGAACGTGTATGTGCTGATAAGTTAATCACCGGTGCAGCTAAGGTGGTGCTTGGCACACACCCTGAGCTGTGTTGGTCAGCACATTCTCACATTGTGTGTGTGTGTGTGTGTGTGTGTGTTTTAATCTTGCTGGGGCCACACCTGGGATGTGGCAGCCGGCCTCGTCAATCATCACCTGGTGGATTACCTCACCTTCCCAGCTCACCCTGGGAACACTACTCCCCGGCTAACCAGCCGTAGTGAAGACTGATCTCTCTTTTTGAGACGCATTTTGTTCTAGTTTTTCCTTAATTTCTTAAGATTTAAATAAAGAACTGTGTCTAGCATTTGGGTCCTACTCCTTCTCCTTCTCTCTCACACCCATACGTAACTAGAGAATCATCACACCATCATGGACAATATCTACTGTTTTTCTAAATAATTCAAACACTGCAGTGATTTCGTCAGTAGCTTCCTGTTTTAATGGATATTGTCAGCAAAGCCTGTAATTTAATTTTAAGGTGATCACCACTAGGTTTGCTCCTTAATATCATTGTTACTATTTGGCTAATATAACATTTATCTTATGCCCTCATAGTCCTAGGGACTTCCTGTAGAGCAGGTATGGCTATCTGTACCGGTATCGAAAAAAACCCCTAGCGATTAATGAGTAGAAATCCCTCTTTTTCACATGGTCCGTCAAGCCGAATGCCCCACTTACCACGTGAAATGTCACAGAAAAGAGATAGAAGGATACGTCAGCAGCAGCATCCCACGCCAGCTCCCATACCGCCAGCATTCAAGCAGCATCACTTGCCAGCTCCTATGCAGCCAGCATTCCAGCAGCATCCGGTACCAGCCTACACTCAGCAGGCACTTCAGCAGCATGCAGTGCTAGCGCCTATGACGCCAGACATAGCACAACTAGCCACCCAACCGCCATGGCCTGTGGCGCCCAACACACAAGCCATGACTACAGCACACGTCATGCAAACGTGCCAGAGTGATGCAGCCAGTCTACACCCTATCCAGCCAGTTCCTGTACCAGCACTCCCAAAGCTTTCAACTGAGAGTGAAAGAGAATTCACTGACCTCAAGAAGGCTTTAGGCCATCTTCTGAACCCTCACCCCGAGTTGTCAGAGCATGCTCTCTCCATCTCTCTCTGTTCTCTCTCTCTCTGTACCTTCTGTGGGTGTCTCTGGTCCTGGAGCTGTATATTGCCGATGTGCAGTTACTGGCCCCACCAACCTGCAGTGTCTATTTGTTGTTTATTGTTGCTGTTCTTTTCTCTCTATTCCAACACTCACCCCAACCGGTCGAGGCAGATGGCCACCCAAACTGAGCCCGGTTCTGCTGGAGGTTTTTTCCGTTAAAGGGAGTTTTTCCTCTCCACTGTTGACAAGTGTTTGCTAATAAGGCATTTGTTTGTTTTTTTGGGGGTTTTTTTGTAAAGTTCCTTGAGATGATTGTATTGTGTTTTGGCACTATACAAATAAAACTCAACTGATTACAAATTCAGAGTACTGATGGAACATTTGCTACTAGATGAAGCCCACCTGATGCCCTCACCATCACCAGCCATATAGTGAAGCCATGAAAGCCTTACAGTTTCAATGTGGCCAACCACACCAACTGGCCCAGAGTGAGATCGCAGCTATCTTAAAGATGCCTGACATAAAGGCGAGTGATACCAAGGCATTTCAGAGTTTTGCCCTTAGCATCAATCTTCTGGTTGGTATGCTGACAGTACTAGAGTGCCCATACGGCGTAGAGCTGACCTGCACAGGTCATGTGGATCGGCTACTTAGTAAACTTTATGCGTCTGTGAGGAGAGGTGACAGAGATAAAGAAGACAGAGAACGCACCGTCTGCTTTCTTTAATTTACAAAAGCACAGCATTTTGTTATGTTATTCGAATGATGTATTGCTCTTACCTGTACGATCAAAACTGACAGAGTAATTTAAGTTCTTTTTTTCGTTATCAGGAGAAGATGCCACAAAGCTCGACAGCACGTTCGTCGGTCCCAGAGGGTTAAGCCAGCGTAAACAAAACACCTGCCTACCACTAGACCAAAGCAACAGTCTACAGCAGTTTATCATGGTGCTGAGCAGCTGAGAACACAGGAGGACCAGCCCAATAGCAGTAACACCACTGCAGCAACAAAATGCAATGGTAAACCCAAATTCTAAAACCCAAACAAACCTCTGTATATTCTGCTGCACTATCTGAGCACTATCTGTGCCCTAAGATCCAGGAATGCAAACCCAAGCAGATCATTAGATGGATAAAGGATGGAACACACTGCTGGAAATGTGGAAGCACTAATCATAAGTTTAAGGACTGAACACACAACCTGTGAGGAATGTGATAAGGTGCACCTCAGGGTCCTTCACAATATTACCTCACAAGGCCATACTATTTTCCTCATGACACCAGCACAAGAGCAAGTTTACCCCACTAATCCCAGCCCAATGGGGCATGTGTACTTGAAGATAATGCCGGTTCTGCAGCGGAACAGGAAGAGGACCCTTAAGACCAATGGCATCCTTAACGACGGTGCTGAACGAACAATCCGGCTATATGCTGCTACACAACACCTCAATCTCAAAGGGAAGACAGAATCACTAAACCTCAGGACAATCCGCCACAATGTGGCCTGCATAACTAGCTCTGTAGCAAACTTCCAAGTGTCTGTGATAGCCAAGTCCAAATGAGCGCTACAGCATCAAGGGTGCATTCACAGCTACTCGCTTAGCCTTGGCTGAGTAGTAATACCCAGTAAAGCACTTACAGAGACACTATCACCACCTGAGGGCGTTTCTTTACAACCCTTCAAACGCATCCAGACACTTATCATCATTAGTGCCAACCACACTCAACTAATAATAGGCAAAGAGCCAGTGAGAGCTGGAACAAAGGGTGGAACAGTGGCAGTGCACACCCAGCTCATATGGACACCGCAGGGACCAGATTGGCTGGTGCAGAACCAAGTGTCAAGACAGCAGTGTTTCCTGACTACCCTCAGACCCGTGCCGGACGACATTTCCACCACATCGAACAATTATGGCAGGTAGACATATAGGGGTTGGACAATGAAACTGAAACACTGGCCAATTTAGTGTTGGAGGTTTCATGGCTAAATTTGACCAGCCTGGTGGCCAATCTTCATTCCACCAATACGAGCAGAGTGTGAAGGTTTAATTAGCAGAGTAATTGCACAGTTTTGCTTAAAATATTGCAATGCACACAACATTATGGGTGACATATCAGAGTTCAAAAGAGGACAAATTGTTGGTGCGCGTCTCGCTGGCGCATCTGTGACCAAGACAGCAAGTCTCTGTGATATATCAAGAGCCACGGTATCCAGGGTAATGTCAGCATACCACCAAGAAGGATGAACCTCATCCAACAGGAGTAACTGTGGACACAAGAGGAAGCTGTCTGAAAGGGATGTCCGGGTGCTAACTCGGATTGTATCCAAAAAACATAAAACCATAGCTGCCCAACTCACTGCAGAATTAAATGTGCACCTCAACTCTCCTGTTTCCACCAAAACTGTTTGTCGGGAGGTCCACAGGATCAATATCCATGGCCGGGCTGCTATAGCCAAACTTTTGGTCACCTGTGGTCTAAAACCAGGCGTTTCAGTTTCATTGTCCAACCCCTGTAGTACCATATAGGAGTGGGAAGCTAGTAACTCACTCCCGACAAGATAACAAAGCTATGTCTATCATAGGACAGCAATCATGAGAATGATGGTGTCACTCTGCGCTATACCACTCCTCTTCTCCACACATAACACATACACAGACTTAAGGCTTCTAAAGAAGTCATGATGCCGAATCTCAGGAGTACCGAGACACGACTGTCTAAGAATCCTGAGCAGGCCAAGGTATACATTGATAAGATACAGAAGTTTGTGTATGCCAGATATATCATCAAAATCAGCCAAGAGGCCGCAGAACAATCAGATGAGTCATGGTTCATACCCCACCACCTTGTACACTATAATGGCAAGAACCGACTTGTGTTCAACTGTTCATTCAAACACCAGGGCCTCTCATTCAATGACCAGCTTCTTCCTGGGCCAACTCTCGGTTCTACTTTGGTGGGTATCCTCCTCTGGTAGCCCATGTTGTGCTATCTCCGCCGTACAAAAGCATGTTCGTGACCACCACCAGAGCAATGAGGAGGTGCTAGCAGCGATGGAGCAAAGCTTTTATGTAGACAATTATCTGCATAGCCTAACAACCTAGTATTCGGCCAAGCTGGGCTGAGTGGGCGAGCAACCATGCTTCCGTCCTTGCACATCTACCTGCAGGTGCATGCACAGAGAGTGCCAAGTTATGGTTCATAAAGGACCGCACTGATCCCCCAGAACCAACCCTGTGGTGGCACTGCTCAACCAATACACTAGGTTACAAGGACCAGCCTCTGGAAAGTCATCTACCCATTATGAGGTACATCTACCAAGTCACAACCCACTGGGTTTCCTCCTCCCATACACCACCCATGCAGAGGTGTTGGTTCAGAAGCTGTGGGCAAAGAAAAGGGACTGGGATAATCCTAACCTCATTGCAGACTTTCTTGAAGCTTGGAAAGAGAAGTCTAATCAACATCATCTTGCCCAGATGCTATGCCACACCAATGGTCAACACAGAGGCCAGAGTGTATAACCTCCATGTCTTCTGTGATCCTGGAGACAGTGAATGCAGGAACATCAAGCACAAGCTTGGCTTGTCATAAGGCAAAGACAATCTCACAATGAGTGACTGGCAGCAGGTGGTTTGAATGCAGCATGATGTTGATAGGAAACAGGTGTGAGTGCTGGGTTCAGTTCAGAGGAAGGGGCA
Organism: Mastacembelus armatus; assembly: GCF_900324485.2. NCBI lineage: Eukaryota > Metazoa > Chordata > Actinopteri > Synbranchiformes > Mastacembelidae > Mastacembelus > Mastacembelus armatus. The sequence continues at coordinate 13,441,381 of NC_046633.1, read as the reverse complement.
GGACATGCAGTGAAAGAGGTGCAATACCTAAAAAACAGAGGGGACACATATGAGAAGTGGATAGGCAAAATAATAGAATTTCACTGCACAATCTAAAAATGTAGTAGTAAGGAAATCAAAAGTAGGATAAAATTTCCTCACCACTGGATGATATAATGTTTTTGGACATGAGGACATTACAGTTCTTGGGCTGAGTGATAAACAGGGAGTTTGATTTTTGTATTTTTTTTTCTCTAAGCTCTGCTGGCAGTTTCTACTTACTTTTTGGAATGGCCTGTGGATATGATGAGGCAAAGTTAGTACATAGGACATTCAGCAGGTGGGGCAGGAATTCCACTTTAAAATTTGATGAAACCTGCATAAATAAAATTCTCAGTACAGCAATTTGACAATCCATTTTAATTCTTGACACATTCATCAATTAGCAGAAGATATACATGAGAAAAAAAGAACGATTCTGCAATGGCGGCAAAAACAAACTGTGCATCTTGTCTGTCTGAATTAAATTAACTGAATATACACTTCCATTAACTTCAGAGATGCAGAATGCTTTTTACTTTATATACCACTCTATAATTATTATGCAATTATACAATTGGCAGTTGTTCCTGCTGTCGAACTACACATTTCATAGAGTTGCAAGCATTACAAATACCTTGTTTACAATTCATGATGCACCACAGTTTATTGCATATCACTACAGACACAAACTGCAGAATGAAGAGATGCCTGTTTCTAACAGTGGTATGACTAGCTGTTTGTTCACAGCTCAGGTTCACACATGTACCCACTATATGTCCAGTGTTAATGAAGAAAGGCTGGTGGAGAAGGTAGGAAGACATTATGTTTCAGACTGGTTTCCTGTTACTCTGATCAGGACAAACTGGAAACAGGAGCAGGAAAACTTTTAGGATTATTCCTTAACAAAAAAAAAAAAGCTTAATGCTATACATACAATTGTTCAATATCAAATAAGCAAGGTATTATAACATCATCATTTGATTAGATACAGGGAATATATCTTATCCTGATATTGTGCAATAATGCATTTTCAAACTCATTATCAAATGTTACTTTATCCTGCTTGTTTTCACTGTAACATTATTTGCTATTTCAGTGGGTTCCATTTTAAAATGTCTGTCTTATAAAGTTGATTTTATTCCACAAGGACATGTCAGCCAATTAAAGCTGACATGAGAAAAGAAAATTACTAGTTTTACAGTGCTAATGCCTCTCTGACCTTGTACACAATATGGTGCTTTGAGCTAAATGCTAAAGTCAGCATGCTAATGTGCTAACAATAATAATATTAACATACTGATGGTTAGCAGCCAGTAGATCCCAGATATCCATTCAGAAAGTAGTCTGACTGCCTTTACGTTGTTTTAAATTTTGTTGCAGCCTGATACTGCAATTTGTTTAAATGAATTTTTTTCTCATTAATCTACACTCAGTACCACATAATGACAAAGTGAAAATAGAGGTTTAGGAATGTTTGTAAATTTATTAAAAAGGAAGTATCACATTTACATAAATATTTAGCTCAAGTGTCTCCCTTTTTTCTTGCTGAGATGTTTCTACACCTTGATTTGAATCCATCTGTGGGAAATTAAACTGATTATACATTATTTGGAAATGCACACACCTCTCTATAGGTGGTCTCACAGCTGGCAATGCATATCAGAGCAAAAAAATTCTGCTGCACTGAAGGTTCCCAGGAGCACAGTGGCCTCCAAAATACTGAAATGGAAGAAATTTGGCACAACCAGGACTCTTCCAAGAGCTGGTCACTCAGCCAAAGTGAGCAATAGTGGGAGAAGGGCCTTAGCAAGAGAGGTGACCCAATGGTCACTCTGACTGAGCTCCAGAGATTCTGTGTGGAGATGGGACAAAGTTCCAGACGGACAACCATCACTGCAGTCCTCCACTAATTTGGGCGTTATGGCAGAGTGGCAAGACGGTAGCCTCTTAGTGCCAAACACATGAAAGCCTGCTGGGTGTGACTGTAAGGAACAAGATTTTCTGGTCTGATGAAACTAAGAACTATTTGGCCTCAATTCTAAATGTTATGTCTGGAGGTAACTAGGAACCTCTCATCAACTGTCCAATAACATCCCAACAGTGAAGCATGGTGGTGGTAGCATCATGCTGTGGAGATGTTTTTTAGCAGCAGGGACTGGGAGACTGGTTAAAGTTTAGGAAAAGCTAAATGGAACAAAGTAAAGCGATGTCCTCAATGAAAACCTGTTCCCCCTCAAACCGGGCCAACGGTTCACCTTCCACAAAGACAACGACCCTAAGCACAAAGCCAAAACAACACAGGAATGGCTTAGGGACAACTCTGTGAATGTCCTAGAAAATCCACCAATCCAGGTATACAAAACCTGTTACATTATACCCAAAAAGACTTGAGGTTATAATTGCTGAGAGAGGTGCTTCAACTACCGAGTAAAGGGTCTGGATAGTAAATAAATGTGATATTTCAGCTTTTTCTCTTTAATAAATTTAAAGACATTTCTAAAATTCTGATTTCACTTTGTCATTATCTGGTACTGAGTGTAGATCAATGAGAATAAAATGAATTTCTACAATTGTAATATCAGGCTGCAACATAACAAAATTGAAAAACATAAAAGGGGTCTGAATACTTTCTGAATGCACTGTATGTAGATAATTTAGCCTGCTAGCATACTGATATTTGGTACAATAGTATTGGTTGAAAGTGTCACTCTGCCACGATAAGTTACCACAGTAAACCACCACTGTTCGCTATTTGTACTGTGGCACAGCATGTGATACACTGTAATGTCTGTCGGTGGCGCTCAGCTTACACTCACACATATAGCACCCTGCACATGCACAAACCACAAACTGTAGCCCATAGCCCACACTATAATGAATGCGTACTTGGAAACTGAAGTAAAGAAAACTTTCAGTTTTGCCATGCCATTTTTTTGTGTTTTTGCTTATACATATAACCTGTACTAGTGGAACAGAAAAATGTTGTCGCAGACAGGTATTATGGTAAACCTTTGTCTTCCCTGTTAAATGTCCCTGCATTCAGCTGGCAATAAGACAGTAGAAGATGAAAAAAAAAAAAAAGTGGGATGTGTGTTTGCAGCTGGACTGGTTATCCATCATTTAGAAAACACATAGGCATAAATGTTTGAAAAGAGGGAACAGCAACAAAAATAAAGGCAGTAAACACTTCCAGAGATTTAAAACTTAAATAAGAGATGTATTTCTTCATCTTTCTAAGATCAAATTGCTTGGATCCATGTTACTGTAAATTTTATTCAGTAAAACGTGAAATATGTTTTTCTTTTTTTCCCCCATCTCTTAAACTAAACAAAAATAAATTAGTGATCTGACGTTCTGCTGAAAAAAAAAAGGACATGCAGCACTCCATGATAGCAAAATGGATCACTATTTTACACCATGCCCCAGTCACGCCCAGACAGCCACCAATATTACAGGGATTGTACAGTGTGACTACACTACATTGTTTTCAATGGGCTTTTCCTTAGGAATGTTGCACTAACTGGTTTTGCAAACACATACACACTTGAACAAACCTCATCTTTCTTTTACAAGGAGCTAAAATGTGTGTCCCTGTTTTTTATTTGTGTGTTTGCTTTTTGAGAAAATGTTCAGTATTCTGCCTAAGAGATGGAAATGAAAAATTTCATGATTTAGATTCATGGATTCTGGTCGCTCTTGTCTTAGTGCTGGAGATATTTAATAATAAGCAATGAAGTTATGCCATTACATGTGCGCAACATGTGTTGCTGTCGTGATTGTTTCTGATTTGGGCCTGTGCAAAAATGATTAATGAAGTTAAGAGACAAAACAAAAAAAAATGACCCCAGCCTTACTGCCAGAGCAAAACTCAGGCTGGAATTAAACCTAAGCTGCTGCTTTGACAGTGCCTTCACCATCCTTCCCAATAATCAGCCGTACGCTGCTGATGCTTGTAGGAATGACACAGGCCGATTGAAAAAAGTGAGACAAAATAGTAATTTGGGAGAGTTGATTTAAAACAGACAGCATTACATTGTTAAACCTCCGGTCTCACTTCTCTGTGGTCAGCTATTTTGGGTTTTAATGATTTTAATAATTATTTTTGCTGATAAAATTGAAGACAACATATGGTTGTGACAGCAGCTGTGTGATATATCAGATTTGAAATGAGTGTTCACAAAGATGTTTTCATTCTAGCAACTGTACATGGTGTTTACTATTTTAGTAACTTATGATGTTGTGCTGGTGTTTTAACTTAAATGTTGTCTGCTGTTTTTGATATAGTATCATGGGCCAGAATTTGGTTTAATTGACCTCACTCCGAGTAATTCATTAAAAAAAAAAGAATAAAACAGCTAAAATAATACTGCCTTCAAATGAACCTAACAAACCTCTCTGTGAGCTATCCAAATGTTGAATTTATATTTGATTGAAAATCTATTCTGGTGACCCGTGTACATCAGGCCACAACTATTAAACTCTTCAAACTGTGCAGGATTTTATTTATTTTTAATACTATATGATGCAGGTTTTGTGTGTAAAAATAGGTTTCTTCAGTAACCCAAAATACTCTTTTTTTTTTTTTTTTTTTTTTTTGTATAGCAGATTGTATTTTGTTTTCAGAGAGCACCAGTTTTAACAGCCAACTTTGACTGTATAATGCATTAATTACATAGATGTGTGTGTTTTTGCACACATGGTAATACTTTATTTGCTTAATTTGAGAAGGATGGCCCATTATATTAGAGGCCGCTAAACATTAAAATTTATGGTCTTCTCATCGTGTTAAGGCTGTAGAGATGAAGGTTCTTAATGAGATACCTGGAAGAATTGTGGGCCTCATGTGCAATGCAGCGTTTCATTCAATAGACTTCTATATGATCCAGTTACACCCCAACATATCACTTAAGTTCCCCATGCTGATTGAGCAGAGAATAACTTCTTGATAACCTGACAACTCAAGGTCAGTTTTCATGTTACAGCCTTAATGTAAGAGAGTAACGGCTTCAATCAAGTGATCCTTCATCAGTACTCTAATTAAAATGTCAGCCTGTGATAGCTAACCTCACTACACAAACTCTCATTTACTGATTAAAAGCTGATGAACCAGTTAAGCCAAAAAACTGTCACAGCTTCCCTTTGATGTGATTACTGTATAGCAGCATGTACATACATAATAAACCACTTACCAATCAATCCACCATTTATATGACTTTGTTCGTGACACATTGAAGAAAGCTGGCAGTATAAAAGACAGTGGTTCTGCTGCCTCCTTTCACTGCTATTTGTATAAACTGTTTAATGTAAAGAGTTGACACATGGGAGCGGTAAAGCACTATAGTGACCATGTGAGGCAAATGATGAGGGTACACAAGAGGTACTTGTGTTAGACTTGACAACAAAAGTATGAATTCCACTTGATTCTGTGAAATTTCTGTGAAAAGCTCTAATTATCATTATAAACAGAAATCGCTAAACAATAAGGCCCAAGTAGTACCATCTGTGTTAAGTTTAAAGTTTAACCACTTCAAAAAGCATGATGCCAGACAAAACAAAGCATTTCAGTTCTGTGCCTCAGAACTCCCTGTACATGGAAAAAGTAAATCTGACCAAGCTCTTGCAGTATAGGCTGGCTTCTTCTAAGACGCCTTCCTCATCTCCGATGTCCCTTCTGCTTCTTGTTCCTGGCAGGGGTGCTAATTGGCTGACTGGCAGCTCCATTTTCCAGCTGCACAGGAACTGGAGCTGCTCCTGATGAAGACATTGGCAAGAACGGGTCTGCCTCATTGTCTATGCTGGACTTGAAGGGTCCAGCAGGGGAAAATTTCAGGGGACTAAAAAATATCAAGACAAAAAAAGAGGAGGGAGAAGTTACAAATGTAAGATGAAAGACAGGAGATAAGTACATTTACAGTGCCTTGCAAAAGTATTTTTCATGTTTTGTTGCCTCACAACCTGGAAATAAAATGGATTGTTTGAAGGTTTGCATCATTTCATTTACAGAACATGCGTACAACTTGGAAGATGTGTTTTTTTTTTTATTGTGAAGCAAACAACAAATAGGGCAAAATAACAGAAAACTTCAGCATGCATAACTTTTCACCCCCCTAAAGTCAGTACTTTGTAGAGCCACCTTTTGCAGCAATTACAGCTGCAAGTCACTTTGGATCAGTCTCTATGAGGGTGCCACATCTTGCCACTGGGATTTTTGCCCATTCCTCAAGGCAAAACTGCTCCAGCTCATTCAGGTTGGATGGTTTCCACTTGTGAACATTAATCTTCAAGTCTGACCACAGATTCTCAATTGGATTGAGGTCTGGGCTTTGACTAGGCCATTCCAACACATTTAAATGCTTCCCCTTAAACCACTCAAGTGTCGCTTTAGCAGTATGCTTTGGGTCATTGTCCTGCTGGAAGGTGAACCTCCATCCCAGTCTCAAATCATAGGCAGGCTGAAACAGGTTTTGCTCAAGAATATCCCTGTATTTAGCACCATCCATCTTTCCCTCAACTTGGATCAGTTTCCCAGGCCCTGCTGCTGAAAAACATCCTCGCAGCATAATGCTGCCACCACCATGTTTCACTAGGGATGGTGTTCTTGGAGTGATGGGATGTGTTGGGTTTGTGCCAGACATAGCGTCTTCCTTGGTTGCCAAAAAGTTCAGTCTTAGTCTCATCTGACCAGAGCACCTTCCTCTATACATTTGGGGAGTCACCCACGTCTTTTGGCAAACTCAAGTAATGGCTTTTTTCTGGCCACTCTTCCATAGAGCCTAGCTCTATGAAGTGTACGGCTTATTGTGATCCCATGCACAGATACACCAGCCTCTGCAGTGGAACTCTGCAGCTCCTTCAGGGTTACATTTGGTCTCTGTGCTGCCTCTCTGATTAATGCCCTCCTTTACCAGTCTGTGAGTTTTGGTGGGCGGCCCTCTCTTGGCAGGTTTGTAGTGGTACCATGTTCTTTCCATTTGAAGATGACGGATTTGATGGTGCTCCAGGGGATCATCAAACATTTGGATATTTTTTTAATCACCCGACCCGGACTTGTACTTCTCAACAACTTTGTCCCTGACTTGTTTGGGCTTCATGGTGTGATGTCTCGTGCTTAGTGGTGTTGCAGCCTCTGGGGCCTTTCGGAAAAGGTGTGTTTATACTGACAGATCATGTGACACTTAGATTGCACACAGGTGGACTTCATTTCACTAATTATGTAACTTCTGAAGGTAATTGATTGCACTAGAACTTTTGAAGGGCTTCATAGCAAAGGGGGTGAATACATATGCACATGCCAATTTTCAGATTTTTAATTTTTAAAATTGTATATATTTTTATAATATATATATATAAATAAATATTATATATAAAATATATTAAAAATATATGTTACAGATATTCCATCACATAAAATTCAGATTAAAGAATTAGAATTTCATTACAGGTTATAATATAACATGAAAAATGCCAAGGGGGGTGAATACTTTTGCAAGGCACTGTATCTATCGTTCAGCCATATCTTTTTTTCTACTGTCCTCTGCCATGCTACAGAAACAAACACTTATTTCCTTCTTTTTTTGTGACGGTAAATATTTCATTCTAAAAGTGATGTGGTAGATTCCCTGAATATTAGTTCATTCAGAATGTTCCCCAACCAATACCTTCTGTTGAAAAGGGTAGGCTGCAAACTGAAATGCTGATACTAATTAAAATGACTGAAAGATTTATTAAGGATTTTTTGCACCAGAAAGTTGGTAAGCAATGTCTAATTACCATAAAAGATTTGCATGAATCTGTAGATTCTATCACAGTGTAGCTCCTGATCAGTAGAACTGTTGTCCCTACTGCCCAAAGGTATCTGTTGTTCATGTGTTGATTTCACCCTGCATGCTGCACTACCATTGATACAAAGCCTCTCTCATTACATTCTATCTCTCTCAGTCATCTGATGTTCTTCAAAGAAATTGACTAAATTAATTCAAATTTAGAGACATGCAGGCAGCAAGCCAGCATTTATTTAAGTTAATCTAATGTTATCAATTAATGTAATCAGTCAACCATCTAAATCTTTCTCTAGATGTTCACTAATGATATATGACTATTGTATCTGATGCTTTAGCTTCTTCTGTCAAGCTAAACCCAGACAAAGAACAGCACACTGAAGAGGAGAATGATTCCAGTTTATGTATAATCAGCTTCTCTGCAGTATTACTACACAGTAGAGTGACATGGATAATGTGTGTGCGATCTGTGCCTTTCCCCCTAACCTGTCAGGAGAAGACAACACCTGTAACCCTAAAAAAAAAATAACAATGTAGGACAAAAAAAAATTGACTAAAATTTAACTACCAAATTTGACTAAAACGATGTTTGGCAAAGTCAGCAGCCAAAATTAATACACAAAAAACATTAGACATTAGAACTGTGATGTTTTTCCCTGTTTATTTCTAAATATATATTCATATCTAAAATATGTATTTGTGGCCAGTGAGATACGTTTGTTATGGGGCCAATTAGGTTTTGTTTTATATTTTGTCTGGTTTTGTGTGTTTGTTGTTGTAGCTTGTTTTACTGTCTATTTTGTGGTGTTGATTTTGTGATGTGGGGACTTTGCTTTGCTGTATTAAAAAATGATAATAAAACACAAGAAGAAGAAAAGGTTATAGGAAATGGACATGTAAAATAAAAAGATTGTGTAAAGACTGAGAAACTCTTGTGAAGGGAATGTCAAGTTCAACAAGTTTCTTAATGTGTGCGTGTTACCTGATGGGTGTGCGTGGGCTGCTGTTGTGTCGGCGTACAGGTCGCGTTCGGGGTTCAAATGAGAAACCTTCTTTTAGACTCTCAAGAACAGATGGTGCCACATAGGTGAAACCCTAATGAGAAATGACACTGACTAATTACAAAACTGAGGTTTCATTTCCAGTGGTTTCTGGAGTCCAAATGTAAAGATAAAAACAGGTAACAGCCAGTATCTCACAGCAAATGCAAGCTCTGCGCTGTGGCTGAGTGAGGTATCGTCTGGACTGTCCACTGGCGTCTGCCTGGTAAACCTGGTGTCAAACTGGCTAACATCCTCGTCTGACTGCTACACACAGACAGACATAGGAAAACAAAGATAGTCAAAAAGTTAGAGAGGCAGAAGTGATTGAGAGAAACACAAAGCTTTCTTGTGCCATGCAATAGTGTATACAAATGTAACAGTGAGACGTTTGGGGGCACAAAACAGGTGTACAGCAGGAGGTACTATAATAGAGAAAAAAAAAAAGTAGAGAGCTGAACTGACTATTAGCGCAGAATAATAAGCATAACATTAAGTTATCCTATTTGATAACATAATTGGCTCAAAACAAAAAGTCAAGACATACCAGCTGCGGCTTGTAGGGTGGCTCCACCCTTTTGTTCAACAGGTCATCCCAATTAATGTGCTTGAAGAATGGGTGTTTCTGTAGAGGAACAAAGGACTGCCAGTTTACAAAGCGTATTTTCACCAGCCACTTTCCAGCTTAACCTTGACCTTAGACACACACTGCTTTATTAGTTTGTCCAGATTATAACAATGTCAGTGGCACTCTTACGCACATCTAATTTAAGAATGAACATGCTCTATGTCCAAGGTTACTGGTTATTTATAAAGAAAGAGAAAGTAATACAGGAAATTATCCTGACAAAGAGCTTTGGATGGATGGGAAGAGATGCGAACAGCAGTCCAATATGCATCAAAGAACAAAATGACAATTGCAAACCTCACTACTAATTTCTGTGATGTATTGTAATAACAGTAGATGTCATGACTGTATACATTTAAAGTAATGCTGATGAAAAAAACAAACATATGTTTGAGAGCGAGAGAGAGAAATACACAATGTGTAACACAGTCGTTGAATATGTTTTCGATTCTTATAATACAACACCATCAGGTGATCCCATAGTGCATCCCACTGCTGTGCCTAAGAAAATGGAAATGTTACCTGAACATCAGCACAGTCAGCTTTACTGGAACCAAGTCTTTGGGTTGGATTCTTCTTCAACAACTAAAAAAGGAAGAAGGAAAGAGTGAGGCATCTCGTTATTGAGCTTGATGACTGCATGCAACAGCATTTTAAAACAATTAATTACTTTTGCATTTGTGAAACAAAGCTTTTTTCATAATTAAAACAACTTGCAACAGGACAAACTGACCTCTCATGGGTTCACATACCAAAACTAGCTACATGTTCATTATTCTTATTCATGGCAAAAATGACAAAAGGACATTTGTAACATCTGAGAGGAGAAACTAATTAATGGTTGTTATCTACAAGCAAGATCAGAAAAAGCTGTGTGGTGCCAATTTTGAGTGTGTTTCAATTGAGGGCAAAAGCTTCACAGGCATAAATGTAAACACATGAAACATTTTTACTTATTCAATTTGGGCTAACATCTCTATTAATTTAAGTGCAAACTGATTAAGTCCCACAGATAACACAGGCACCTGTAGTTCTGCAATGTATTTCTCATGTTTCGGCAGAAAAAAAGAGATATCACATATGAAGAAAATTGGACTACAACTGACAAAGACACACTGGAAATAAACTCAGTGTTAATAGGGCCAAACTGTGCAGCAGCTATAGTAAACCTCTCTAAGTCACAATTAGCTTTGTTTACAGAAATGGGATTTATCCCTCACATTGCATTGACAAAATAACCATATCAGTCCTGGGAATAGGTCTTTGGGTTAAAAAAGCCCTAGAGGTTAAAGAGTGGCAACCACAGTGTGATGGTAGATTATATTGCAAATCATTGAACACTACATCCTGTTCCTTACAAATAAAGGTAACAGTCGTGCGAGCCATTCATAGGTTTCATTCACAGTCTAAGGCAAATTTATTAATTATGCCTTTGACGGCTGGAGAGGAAGCATTAGTTTCAACAGTGTCTAGCAAATTGTGGGCTACAAGTAAATTTGATTTTGGGGAAATAAAAGGTGCAACTCCTGTTGTTGTACAGCCAAAGTCTGATTTTAGGCCTTGTAAAAAAAAAAAAAAAAAAACAGTATACACTAAGTCCTGAAGCTGTTGAAGGCATTGCTCCTGTCATTCAGTCACTAACAGATAAAGGTGCTATTGTGGAATGTCCTCAGTCACCCTGCAACACCCCCATCTTGCCTGTAAAAAAACCAAATGGTAATTGGAGACCAGTTCAGGACCTCAGAGCCATGAATGCAGCTGTTCAACAAGTGGCTCCTACAGTACCAAATGTAATAACACTGGTGTCTCAAATTCCAGGAGATGCTTGTTGGTATTCTGTTATTGACTTACCAAATGTATATTTTACTATTCCTGTTCATCTTGACTCACAGTTCTGGTTTGCATTCACTTTCAATAGTAAATGCTACACATGGACTCATATGCCACAAGGATTTTCTTCAAGTCCTACTCTAGTTGCAGTGGCAGTGGCTGAAAACCTCTCACACTGGGAGCCTCCATGTGGTAGCACACTAGTTCAGTATGTTGATGACTTAATATGTTCCCCAACAAAGCTAGCATTTCAAACAGACACAGTGTCTCTACTAAGTTTTCTGGCAGAAAACGGCCACAAGGTTTCGAAAGACAAATTACAACTTGTCTCACAATCTGTGCGCTATCTTGGCCGTATTCTAACTCCGGAGGGTTGCAAATTGGGTCCTGAATGCATCCAAGCAATTCTGGATGTACCAAAACCGCAAAATAAAAAACAAATGATGTCATTTTTATGATTAGCAGGCTATTACCGTCCATGGATTTATAACTGTGCAGAGATCTCCCAACCCCTTAATGACATCACACATGGGGGAAAACATCTGACCATAACAGAGACAGCTTTCACTGAACTAAAACATGCTTTGTCAAGCACACCCTGTTTAGGACTTCCAGACCACACAAAACCATTTAATTTATTTGTATCTGAAGGAAATGGATTCATGTCTGCTGTCCTTACCCAACAACATGGTGACAAACAACGACCCATAGGTTATTATTCAAAATACCTTTCTATAACAGAGAGAGCTATGGTGCCAAGTTTAAGAGCAGTAACAGCTACTACTGAAGCCGTCTTAGCTACAAATGATATTGTCGGATGAGTCCTCTTACAGTACATGTCCCCCCTTTGCAGTCCATTCTCTCATTCTGAAAGCAAAAACAGCTCATCTTATGCCAGCTAGACAGATGCATTGGCAGAATGTTTTATTAACAATGTCACATGTTACTCTCAAGCGCTGCACAATTCTTAACCCTTCAACCTTGCTCCCTACAGCTGAAGATGGAGAGTCACATTCATGTCTAGAGCTCGTGGAAGCTACAGCAAACCCACGTGATAATTTATTTGACACATCTTTGGTAAATGCTGAAGCTGTATTTTTTGTAGATGGGTCTTCAATGAGGAACCCAACAAATGGGTCACCATGTGTTGCTTATGCAGTTTGTACTGAATATGATATAATTGAAAGTGCCAGACTACCGTCTCACTTATTGGCCAAGACAGCAGAGTTGTTTGCCCTAACCCAAGCTTTAATTTTAAGAACTGGAAAAAACATCACAGTGTACACTGACTCTCAATGTGCATTTAATGTTTTTCACACCTTCCATGCTTTGTGGAAAAACCGAGGTTTTCTCACCCCAACAGGCAAACCTATTGCTCACAGAATTCTTATTAATCTTCTGAATGCATTATTACGCCCTGCTTCAGTAGCAGTGTGCAAATGCCAGGCTCACACTGGTGCTACTGATCATATCTCACAGGGAAATGCAAATGCAGATGCAGATGGGGAAGCAAAAGCAGCTGCAAGCTCACCTGTCTCCCCAGTTCTACAAATGCCCCTGTCTATTCAGGAAAATGTTTTCTCCCTTGATGATGTCTCCTTGTTGCAAATGGGTGCTGATGTTGGTGAACAAACTGCCTGGATAAAAAAGCGGTGCAAAAAACACCCCTCAGGTATCTGGGTAAACTTAAGTGGGCTCCCAGTACTCCCAAAATCCATATTTCCCTTCCTGGCAAAATTGACTCATGGGCCTGTCCATGTTTCATGTTAGATATTGTAAATAGATTTTTTTATGCACCAGGGTTTTCAGTGTGTTCTGAAAAAATTTGTAAAAAATGTGTGATTGTGCTACTAACAATATAGGTAAAAGTTCAGAAATGCCTAGGTCAGCACATCCATAACCAGAATGTCCCTTCAAACATTTAATGATGGATTTTATTGAACTCAATCCATGTTATGGCTACAAATATTGCCTAGTAATATTGGATATGTTTTCAAAATGGATTGAGTGTTTTCCATGCAGAGATGCTTCTGCAGTTTCAGTGGCAAAGGCATTACTAAAAGAAATAATTCCACGGTGGGATCTCCCTGCCATACTAAGTAGCGATAATGGATCACATTTTGTAAATAATGTGATAAAAAGTCTATCAGAAAGTCTTCAGATTAATCTAAAAACACATTGAGATGTTACAATACTGTTGTGCACTGAAGCTTATGTTCCCTAAGGTAAAAGCTGCCCTTCCTGAGCCTGTGACAAGACAACTCCATACCATCCAGCCAGGAGACTGGATAGTGGTTAAAGACCTTAGGAGAAAGCATTGGCACCAGCCCTGTTGGACAGAACCATAGCAGGTGCTACTAACAACCCCAACTGCCGTCCAGATTGCAGAGAAGGATACGTGGATTCATGCATCCCACTGTAAATCCTTCCCACATGGTGCCACCAAAGAGAAGACAACAAGGAGCTGAGAAGATACAGAGACTTTGTGTGCCGTTACCAGTTTTTATTATTGGAATAATCACCACTGCAGCCATCATTCAATGATGGAAACAAGCTCAAAGAAAAGAGTGACCTTTTACTTTTGACATCTAAGACTACATTAAGAACAGACAAAACCACAAAAGGAAAAATAAACAATGACATGTCACCCAGACAAGATCTTGAGCCCCGAAAAGATATCTTAGAGGAAACTAGGAACTATTAATAAGACGCAAAAGACAGTTGTTTGAACAGTCTGATTGAAAACCTTGTGGGGTTTGATGCAGATGAAGTGCTATCTCAAACCTCTGTTCATGTTAGTAGTTGGTATTCCTACATTCAGTGGCATAAAAACAAACTTTATGGACCACATTCTAATATTCTAGCTATTTGGGGTCCTTCCGAAAATTGGCATTCTCTTTTCCAACTAGAGACATTAAGATAGCTATGCAAGTATGTGAGTGAGTGAGTGAGTGAGTGAGTGAGTGAGTGAGTGAGTGAGTGAGTGAGTGAGTGAGTGAGAGAGTGTACCTTCTTGATGAGGTCTCTGGCATCAACAGTCAGGTATGGGGGCAAGTTAAGTTTACACTTCAGGATCTTATCGATAGTCTTCTTTCTGTTTTCAGCAGTGAAAGGAGGCTGGTGGAAAATCAGGAGTTAGGTCACATAACAAATTTTTAGCTTATCACTTTCTTCTGACAAAGTCACTGTATAATTTGTCTAATCTTGCATATAGTACTTTATCTTAATTTCTTATTTATATAGTACCTTTAATTTTAAATCTCCTTATTTTGTGTTTGCTATTATTATTATTATTGCAGATGCTTTTTTACCGAGACCTCAGCAACCAATTTCATTCTATTCTTGTACGCAAATACTGACTGGAATGACAATAAACTCCTCTGAATCCTTAACTGATCACTATTCTCTCACAAAGTTCTAACTTACGGATCCAGTCATCATATCGTACATCAGGGCCCCGAGGCTCCACCAGTCTACTGCTCTGTTGTGACCCGACCTGGTCAGGATCTCTGGAGCCCTGGGAGAGGAGAAAACATGCAGAAAAATAAAAACACAAACATGTCAAGATGATTTAAAACATATGAACTGGGGATGGAGAAAAATATTGTCAAAATATAATTCCATGCAATGGCATGGCTTTTAAAGTTATAAAGTGAAACCTATAAAGACATTGTTACCCACATGTACTCTATGGTGCCACAGAAGGTATGTGTCACTGTCCCATCATGAATCGATTCCTTACAGAGGCCAAAGTCAGTGAGCTTGATGTGTCCTTTAAACAGAGAAAAACACGTTGAGACTTCTACTGTTACTTACAGTAGAAGTAACAAGAAACCACACATCACAAAATGAATTTCAGCACTTACACTTGTATTTATGAACATCCTGCACACTCGGGTAATAAACATTTTATTATTACACTACATTGATCACTTCTATTTAGGTATATTTTTGTATTTTTCAGATAAAAACATTGTGCATTACCTTGTTGATTAAGCATGATATTTTCAGGTTTGAGGTCTCTGTAAATAATCCCATTAGAATGCAGATGACCTAGAGCCAGTGTGATCTCTCCTAGATAGAAACTACAACACACACATAATTTAAGTCTGTGTCCTAAATAAAATAATTTTCTAATAAAACAATTTAAGAATACAACCATCCTAAAGCTAGACATACTTGAAATAATAGAAAATATTTATGTTTGAAAAGTGGATTATTACCAAGCAGTATCCTCCATGAAGATACCTTCCTTCTCCAGCTGCATGAACAGCTCCCCTCCTGGTAAAACAAAACAAAGAGCATTTCACAATTCATTATTTCTTTCTCTCCAACTTTTGCCAAACCTCCCTTTCAGCAATCTTTCCCCCCACAAAAATATTAAAGCTGAAGTTATGAACACATTCACTAAAGTTGGCATTTGCCTCTCCCTCTTTCTGCCTCTACTCCTACAGCCTATGTTTTAGCCTCATCCATCAGTGCATCCTGTAGAGCCTCTGTCTTACCACTCAAACACTCCAGGATGAGGTAGAGTTTTCCCCCAGTTTGGAAGGCATAGAGTAGATCCACAATGAATGGGTGTCTCACCGTCTCCAGGATCTCTCGCTCTGCTCTCGTATGGGCTGTGTCTTTGGCATTGCACACTATCTTAGCCTAGAAACAAATTCACAATGAAAGTGAGCAGAGTACAGTGTGGATAAAGGCAAGGGAGGGGGAAAAATGAAAAGAGGCAGCAGGAAACAAGAGAATGGAGAGAAAGAACCGAAGAAATGACAGGTAAATAATTAGTTGATGTGTAGACAAAGGAAAAGGAATGAAAGACACATAAAAAGAGGGGAACAATTTCATATACTGTGTATCGTACAATTTGTTTCTACGCAAGACACTTGGGATTGTTGTGTACTATGTCAAAGTACCTTTTTCAGAACCTTCATGGCAAATATTTTCCCGGTCTTGGTGCCTTGAACCTTCCTCACCTGGAAAACCTGAATGAAGATATTCTGTATTAAAACCAATCACACAAAGGAAAGACAACGTTGTGTTGTAAAAACTAATGAGGCTTTTCCACTAGCACTACTTGGATCGACTCAACTCGCTTTTTGGGGTTTCTCATTAGGGGATAGTACCTGGTAGCAAGTACTTTTTTTAGTATCTCCACGGCCAAGGTTCCAAGCAAGCTGAGCCGATACTACAATGTGACGTCAACAGACTGCGGGCCAGGAAGTGACGTCACTAGAGGAGTCATGAGCACAATATTCAACTGCGTCCAACACAAGAATCAAACCCGTCATTTTTAAAAACTGCCAACAGTGACCATTTGTTTTCCATTTTTATAGTCTTTAGGCAGGCAAATGGCTAACGCTACTCGCAAAACAACACCGGGGTCCTATAAGGAGGTGTGTATGCGTCACATGTAAAGGACGTCAAGGCAGTTTTACACTACCTTGCTATGATGGCCACGTCCTTGTTGAGGTGGTACTCAACTGACTCAATAATTGAAAAGGACCAAAACGGAGTCAAGTCGAGTAAAGTAAAGTAGAGCCTGGTAGTTCTAAAACTGTGTAATAGAAAAGGGGCACATGATCAGGACTTTGCTAAAAGGGACATTTACCAAGTATGCATGTATTATTTTTCTTCCTTATTTACAGCAAACATCAATACCTATTAAAGCACCTTTATATTATAAAAATAGTGTTCTTCTTTGTGTTTTTATATATATAAACACAAAAAATAGCATGTGGAAGGTATCACAAGTACATGTGTACATCACCATGGGTACTCAAACACACACACACACACCTTCCCATAGGCTCCTTTTCCCAGCACAGTAAGAAGCTCAAAGCAGTCAGGTCCAACTCTCTCACTGTCTCTGTTGACACTTTCACTGGTCAACTCCACCTCCTCTGTATGACCACTGGGAAAAGGGAAAAGAACGACACATAAACAGAGACGTCCAGGAATGCATATTTATATTGTAGAAAATCAGCATCTAATATTATAATTATATGACCATATTTTTAACTTACTTCTCCGGTTCTGTCACAGTGAAGTCACAGACGTCATCCTGTAGATGAAAAAGCAAGCAGGTTTTACAGAAATAAAGATAAGTCTAGGTAAAGCTTGCTTAAATACACAAAGGACTGTGTCCTATGCAACATCAAAGCTGAAAACCTGTTCAAGTAACATCTTGTCTTAGAGACTCAAAAAAAAAAAGTTTATCAAGAGTTTCATGTCATTCTTATATATTTCAAATAATTAAATATTGTTATCATGTAGTCCGATGACCACTTATGGGGTACCTCTGTGTCACTGATGTCCTCAGTCTCCAAGTCTATGTCAAACACTCCTGCCATCCTGAAACAGAGACTGTACAGTCTGTTGTGTTTCATTAAACTGGAGACTCTACTGCAAGTTGACATTTAGTTGAAACTGGCTAACAGTGGAAAAAAGTGTTTAGTAATCACGAGAAGGAGCAGTGGGTAGTGTGGGCCAAAGACATCTTGGCCCATCTAAAAGCCAACGTAACCCTATACTCTATCAAGCAGCTGAGCAAGACGTGGCACAACTACATATTTGAAGTTTAAAACACATTTTGACGGGCATCGGTCTTCCAAGTAACTAAGGCTGTCACAGGCTCAGCATGTAAAGCTAACGTAGGTTCTGTTCTCACGTTAATCATGCAAGCTAATAAGATGGCAAATAAAATAACACGAGTGGACATGAATTAACCAACCCTCATAAATAAACTTAATTTATTTCATATTTAACAAATGTCACGCATGTTTATTTGAGCGCTGCGTATTCCTGAAACGTCACACTGGGGTTACAACTGACTGTCGCTTTTAAATGTCAGCTATCATCACAATGACAGTCTAGGCAGATAGCCGGTTTGACAGGTAGTCCGCCATTCAGCTACCAAACATGCTATTACTAGGTACCTTACCTGGTAACACAAATGACAAGTGAGTCCTTGTCTAGTCCGATAGAAAGAAACGAAGTTGTACTTTAAAGACTAATAACCATGTTTTTGTTAGCCAGCTAATGTCCAAACAACGCAAACAGCAGGTTCATGCTGCTTTGTTCAACATTAAAGCTCAGTGCTTATTCTTCTTCATGTGTGTTTTGGCAGCTGTTCTTCTTTCAGTTTATTCCCGAGAAGGTGCATACCGCCACCTACTGCAGCGGAGTGTGTAGAATCCATCCATCCATCCATCCATCCATCCATCTTCTATACCCGCTTTTCCTGGTTCAGGGTCACGGGGATCTGCTGGAGCCTATCCCAGCTCTCTCTCGGGTGGAAGGCAGGGGTACACCCTGGACAGGTCACCAGTCTGTCGCAGGGCCACATATAGACACACAAAGACAGACAACCTCACACACTCACACTCACTCCTACGGGCAATTTTAGAGTCACCAATCAACCTAACATGCATGTTTTTTGGACTGTGGGAGGAAACCGGAGTACCCGGAGTAAACCCACGCAAGCACAGGGAGAACATGCAAACTCCACACAGAAAGGCCGGGATGCTAACCACTCAGCCACCATGCTGCCGTGTGTAGAATCATCGCTTACAATTCTTCCATCCATCCATCATCTATACCCGCTTATTCCTAACCAGGGTCACAGGGATCTGCTGGAGCCTATCCCAGCTCTCTTTGGATATAAGGCAGGGGTACACCCTGGACAGATCACCAGTGGCTTTGAATTCATTTAATCCCAATTAGTCAAAAAGATTTCCTCTAGATCATAGGTCACTAACAGGCGGACCGCGGTCCGGGTGCGGACCCAGAAGCTGCCCCATACGGACCCGGACGTACAGCCAAAACAGAAGATTGTGATTTAAAACCTAACGGGGCGCTTCTATTTCCACCCGCGCAGCTTTTTTAGACTTTACAGTAGTGGAAACGCACAGACCATTTGCATGTGAGTTGAGCCATCCCACGTGATACCAGTCAGCCAATCAAGTCTGTGCATCCCAGGCGGTAAACATTACGACTCTACAGTGTAAACAGCGCTAGAGGCAAGTTACACATGAAAACAGTGTTGCCAACTTAGCGACTTTGTCGCTATATTTAGCGAGTATTCAGACCCCTCTAGCGACACTTTTAAAGCGACTAGCGACAAATCTGGCGACTTTTTCTGGTGTTACTTGAGACTTTTGGAGACTCTGATGTGTCTGTACTGCACCATTCTTACACTTCTCAATTTGCCGCAGTAAAACGGCAAATCAGCTGCAGCCGCGAGCCCCGTCCCAAAAACAGGCGACCCAGTCCTCTCGCAGCAGTCCCTCCCTCCCAGCTGCAGTCACAGCAGGAAGTGTTCACGCCTCCGGGTCCCGACTGCAAATGAATCGCGCGTGCGATCATGTATGTGTGTGATCTGTACTGATGCATGGCATAATAAAAAAATAAAATAAAAAAAGGTAAAATGTTCTTTGTCTAAAATAAATCACTGAATTTGACTCAAACAGCCTCAGTCATTTACAGCAAGGCAAATGTATTTATTTCTGAGAACTTATTAACTGCAGGCCGTCATGCTACATTATATGGCACAGTACAAATATTTTGAGTGTCCCTTATTCTGTCCCTTATTTCTTATAAAGAATCACAATTGTCTCTTACTTTCCATTTCTGAAGTTGGCAAAAGCGTCCATCACAATTAAAGCATGTGCCATGGATATTATGCAAATAGGGCGATGACGTCATTCAGCGACTTCTAGCGACTTTTAGGACAGCCAATAGCTACTTTCCTTACTGACGAGTTGGCAACACTGCGTGAAAAGACAGTACAAAGAAAAAGAAAGAGAGCGATACACGTAGAAAACAAAGGGAGAGAAACTGTAAAGTGAGACGGAGAAAGAGAGAGAACTTAGTTAATGAGAGAACATTATACATATCTACAGCCATACATATATGTTCAGTTGTGTGTTACATGACAATAAATATAGTCAGAATATTGAATACCTCTGGTCTAGATCCCTATATCTAGTTTCCCAATCCTGGTTTCCATAATATAGTGAATTAATGCTCATTTAACTGCCCTTGTTTCTTGACTTGTACTCAAAAATGATTTAAAGCTCCATTCCTGACCTGCCTCCTGTACTACTCCTCTTAGAATGTCTCTCTCTGTATTGTATCTGCGGCATTGCATAATAACATGTTCAACATCTTCCAGAGTGCCACACCACTGGCAAAGATCTGTCTGTCCCCACTAAATACAGAATTGATCTTACACCTCCATGTGCAATCCTTAACTGTGTGACTATCACCTCCTCTCTCTTCCTAAAGCCTGTTCCTCTGATCTGTTATCCTCTTACATTAACTGATTTCTGTATCCTATAGTAATGTCTCCCTTTCGTGTCTAAATCTCATTCTCTCTACCCTGTAATGTTAATTGCTGTTCCAATTAATAATTTTGCCTCTCCCCTACCATAGGAATCCAAAAAACTGAATGTCTACACCCAACATTTGCAACTGTAATAACATTATGTGTATTTCTGTCATAAGGTCTTCTCTAACAGTCTGTACTGACGTTAAACCCCTAAGTGCTGCTGCTGAATCTGAGCAAATAACAGTTTTTAGTGGCTTAACCTGTTCTACACAATGAAGACCAAAAATAATAGCAACAATCTCTGCTGTAGATATTGAGTTTATCAGTTAATCTGTTGGATATATTGATATTACATTCTGCAATGTGTTACATATTTCTACATGTGCATTATCTGGATTCTTAGAGCCATCTGTATATATTGTGATATATTTGTAAAACTGTCTGTCTAAATAATTATCGACTGGATATTATCAATGTCTACCCAACTCTTCTTGTCTTTCAGCAGTTGTAAGTCAACATGAACATCTGGGAGAATCCATGGGCACACATTACTTAATATTACAGATGGACTATAATTGTGTACCCCTGCCCTCCACCTGAAAGAGAGCTGGGATAGCAGATACCTGTGACCTGGTTAATCCCGGTTAAGCAACAAGCGGGTATAGAAAATGGATGGATGAACATTGTAAATGCTTTAGTCGCTATGGCTTCAGTTGGCCACCAGATGTCACTGTTCTTAGTTAGACTGAAGCCTCGTTGTCGACACAATTAGAAAGAAAGCCTCAGCGCTTCATGAGGCTTCACCTGCCCATCATTAGAATTTGTTGAGAATTGTTTGCTTCTGTCTGGCTGCCTCAGCTGACCAACCCTGCATCAGACTAGGGTTATGACCTACAGAAATCACAGAAATAAATGTGGAAATGTAGAAATAGATAAATAAATGAAAGAAGAAAATTTACAACATATATAGATTTATTCTTTCATTTCTGAATTCAGTTATTCGTTTTTGTATTTATCTGCGCATTTATTTAGATATGCATGTCTACTAATGTCATTTTTTTACCTAAAATTTAAAATTGACTGAGAGATATCGATTGATATTGATTGCAATAAAATGAACTAAAATTCAGTAACGCTTATTGGTCGGCAAAACCACACATTGGGTTGCAGGTGCATTCACTTCTATACCTGCTTCCCGCATGCTGTCTTGTGTTGCTCTGTATTGTTGTTAAAACTCTTTCCACATTGAAATACACCCTTTCTAGAAATTCCTTCAAAAATTCCTGGCCTGCGCCAAACCTCCATGATTTCTACTGTAACCTCCACCCGAAAACGTGATGTTAGATTTCCTATTTTTCCAGCAGGTGGCAGCATGTGAACTTCACAAAAAGTGCCCAAGTGCCTGCAAGAAACATCTTTTAACATTACTCAAAAAAAAGGTTTCTTAAAGTGGCGAAATTAATGGTACTACATTTGCCGTTACTGTAACACAGTAGACAGCATTACTTATTTAATAATTCTTCACTCACACAAATGTACAAGGGGAGCAGTCCTATTACAAAGGCAGAGAAAATACGAAATCAGTGAAAGGCATATGAAGCCAAGGGTAGGGGGTTGTCCTGGCTTTGAATGTTTTGGGAGGCCCTCCGTCGTCTTTTGGTTCGCGGACTACCATCAACATGGGGGGTGTGGTGACGGAGAAAGAGTTTTGAGGGGGGCGGAGGGGGGATCCAGTCCTTCCAGTCCGTTGTAGCATGAAAGCAAGTTTTTCGACAAGGGGAAGATGGAGGCGGTGGGATAGTATTAAACATGGGAGTTTATTTCAACGCATCGTGTGCATGTAATTTTACTGGCTCTTACCCATTCCCCACAGGGGATGTAGCTCCTCTCGGCCGGATTTTGCTTTATATTACAAAGAGATACAGGGGTTAACAGAAAGGAAGGACGAGCCATGCTGGAGCCAAAACGGTAGATTTAATTTAAGAAGAGGTCTGCCTGGGATTTTATTCCAAGAGTCTTGGACAAGGAGAGTGGAGTCAGAAGTTTATATCAACAGGTGAATGTTTGATCCAGTTCCTAGGCTTTCTGTTCAGCGATGAAAACAGCGATGCATAAACCTGAAGGTGTCAGCACCATCAGTTGGTGCAGGGGCTACCAGGACAAAACCACTGCAAGTATATTTGCACTATATTACTGACGCTGTAACAAAAGCAGAAATACGATACAGACGTGAAGGACTGTCGTCGCTACAAACCCCTTACAGAAACACACAAAAGCTTCGTAATGTGCGAGCTGGACTGTTCGTTGTGTCTGGGATTAAAGCCTTTGGTGGTGTCTTCTGGGATCCAGACCAGTTTAACCTGTTCTGATCTGACCCGGGTTTTGGGAGTCGTTACTACTGAGTTTGCGCTGTAGGAAGCCACTACTTTGTCAACATTTCGTATGCTAACATTACGCCCCAAACAACGGAAGAAAAAATTAGACACCCTCGTTGTTGGTTTTTAGGCTAGCTTTGTCGGGATTTACCTTCTGATAGTTGTAACCACCGCTCCACATAAAGTGACCACCGTGGAGTTGCCTTTTAACTTGTCTCCGAATATTTTCCTTCCGCCGAGGCAGCGGTCTCAGAGAACGAAAAGGCCGTGACTTCAGACCCGACTGGCCGGAGAAGCTAACAGTGGGTCTGGGACCAGGACCAGCAAAATAGAAAGCGCAACATTTAGGCCGCTTTTTTGTCGCTTTACCGTTTTACCATCGTATTACGGTGCTATAACACAGACTGACGAGCGAGGACACGGGTTTCCTTCTCTCCTTGGCCATGCGAGGAACTCGGTGCGTCGTGAAAGAATGCGTCGCTTTCTCCCGGCGTTAGCTCAGCCGCCTTTCCATGTAAGACACCAAACCTGGCTTTGTTTGTTGTTGGAGTAACACTACAATGGGTCTTACGAGGGTGAAACACAGCCATACACTCAGAAAGGACCTGTTTATAATCGATATCGAAGGAAAAGGGCTTTTGTGTAACGTGTTTACCGTGTGACTGGCCTCTGCTTTTGGCAGGCATTGTTTTGGCAAACAAACCCCTCACTCAAGACCCAGGGACTTATCCGCACTTTAAATAACAAATAAGTGTAATTTCATCATTCATTCTCTCTTCAGGGCCAACAGTAACACTATGCTCCTGGCCTCTGCTGTGGTGGTGTGGGAATGGCTGAATGAACACAACCGGTGGCGGCCATACAGTCCCGCCGTCTCCCACCAGATAGAGGCGGCCATCCGGAGCAGCGACCCCCGCGGAGGAAGCGTGGTCCTCGGCCAGGTGGACAGCCGTCTCTCGCCGTACATCATAGATCTCCAGTCCATGCATCAGTTTAGACAGGACACAGGTAAGAGTGCTGGGATCGATAATAGGTGGAGGGAGAGGATCCACTGTGTAAGGATGTCAAGGATGTTCAGGGTTTTACTTCAGGATGCAGGGCCATAAAAGTATCATGGTAGTATAGGAGAATACTATAGCTGGCTTTAAATTAATGGTGTACTTTGCTTTACAGTTAGAGTTTTTGTTTTTGCTTTCTTTCTATCAATTGTGGATTTTTAACATGGTACACATAGATCATTGCTGACCCAAAAACACATCACTTTGTATTTATAGTCTGTGCCTCTATTCATTGTAAAGATGAAATCTTATCAGCCTGGACCTCTCATGGAAGACATTTACAATGTCATTCAAGATTCGGTGGATTTGCTTGTTTTTCATAGCATATCATTTTGTATTTGTAAGTCTACTTCTGTGTCTGCTCATTTTTAGCATAGCTATGTATTAGTTTCATTAGTGTCATCAACTCACAGAGTGTGCTGAGGTTTAACTGAAATGTGAACAGCAAGAATGAAATGGTAAGTTGAGGTATAGATTGTTTTATGATGACTTGTGTACACAGGGCTGAAAGTAGATGAAGTGATTAGAATAGAATCTGCAACAGTGATTTTGTCCTCAAACTCAGCAGATGTTGATTGTAAGTAAGTTGATTTGTTGAAGACCCAGTCCATAATTGCTTCAATCAGTTAAAAAGTTGAGCCATATGAACATGTATAACTGGAAGGTTCTAGGTAAAAGATTGTCATAATTGTGAATTGCATGTTGGCGACATCATTATAGTCAGTGCTTCATAGCTTTTAGCTTATGAGAAAATGTAGGAAAAAATGTTTATGTCTCTTTAGTAGTGATCGCATTCTGGCCCCATTTGAACTGTTGGTGATGGAGCCACTCTGTATGCTTACATTTGAGCATTTAAGTACATTTTAGGTGACAAGTCACAGCAACAGACTTATTGCTAATGAATTTAATACTGTTTATCCATTTGGACAGGATTACAACTGAACATGTATTATAAAATATGCGATGTGTGCGTGTGTGGTTAAATAGGCCAAAATATTTGGAAATAGCATATAGGATTACAAACATGACCAGGCTTGTATGGCAACGAGAATCTAGTATTACACTGGGCTGCGTGATTCTGGGTAAACCATGACTCACCATTTTTTTTCACTGAGCATTGAGATCATAATTTTCTCTCATGATTCCTGAGAAATTTATCCTAGCCAGCCAGACTAACTCTTATCATACTCCATACAAAGAATTAGTCTGGAATCTCTTCGGTTGAGATCAATTTCCAGGGGGCGGGTCAGTGGACACAGAATAAACCAATCAGAGAAACTAATTATATGATATTGCGTCCAGTAGAGACACTAGGAAATGACTGTTGTCGTTTTTGTTGTAAAAACATGAGAATACACAATGTTATCACCAATTCTGTCCAATTATTTGAACAGGGTAAACAGCAAAAGCCAGTTGTAAAAAGATTTGCGTTGGCATTGAGAAATGTTACAAACAAGTCAGTTCCTATGTGCAAGGTTTGTTTAAATCTGGTTGGATGACTGGAGCATGAAGCCCGCCCCATTGCTGATAAATGGCTGTGGTCGGCCCCGTTCATATGAGGCCGGAGGCAAAGACTCCCTATGGCAGGAGTTCCAGACCCACATCCTATCGCTAAGAACGGAGTGGGTCTGGCTGGCCAGGCTAGAGCCACTTATTTCTGTCTTTATGTTTTGCGTTATATGCTGTTACATTCAGCACTAATACCATAGCTCTGCTGATGTGAGGTGGGAAAGATGTTGGAAAGGTGTGTATTAGGGAGTGATAAGGGTTGTACATGTACCTTGGACAGGCCTTAAATCCTATGTAAAGTCTTATAGTTCTTCTTCATGGTGTAGAGCAGTCCTGTAATTTGTTGATACAGCTTAGTGTTGAAATAGAGAGTGCTAGATTTGATGTAGTGGATTTCCCTGCTAACACAAGTTTGTTGTCACATAACTTCAAAATCCCCTTTTTTTTCTTTCGGCTTCTCCCATTTGGGATCAGTTGGATCAATTTGTCCTCGTGATTATTTGGTACCACTTTTACATCGGATGCCCTTCCTGACGCAACCTCCATAGCTGAGGCTAGCGGTCCCTGGTCTTCCAAGTTGGTCTCCTATCCAAGTGCTAACAAGACATGGCCCTGCTTAGCTTCCAAGATTGGACACTAGCAGGCACTCCCACATGGGTGTGGCGGCTCAACTATGAAATCACATAACAGTATGAATTGTAAACCCTCAGTCATGCAAGCCTAGAATCACAATATTGAGTGCTATGTTAGTTTGGACTAATATTTGCTATACTATAAATAATTTCTTGGTTTTAAATCTCTGATGCACTGAAAATGCTATGTAATATATCTGTGTCAGTGTTGTTTTACTGATATTTATTAGTTGTTGTAACTCTTGTTTTCAGTCTGACCTTTTTTCAAGGTTCAGACAGTTGCTTCTGCTAGAGAGGGAGAGAGAGAAAGTGTTTGTCTGTGGTGCGTTCAGAACCAACAGTATGATGATCCTGAGCAGCTGTGAATGACCATTGTACCATTGGGTTAGCAGCATTCCTTAGCCCTTGTCTGTTATCACTACACACATTCACATAGCAGCTGCACACAAAGAAAAGAAACACAGAGCCCTGGTATTTGTCAAAAGAATGGAATATTTCAAGACCTAATGAGCAAAGAGTTCACTTTAGCTGTCCCCCTTCTGGGTGTCCTGTCGCCATCTCTTTCTTCCTCTTTCCCTTCCTTTCTCTCTCTGTCTCTCTCTTTTATTCCTCCTTCCTCTCCCTCTCTTTTGTATGAGTATTTAGTTTCATCAAAAGGCTGAGGTCCCAAGGGCCTTTTGATTTTGGCTTCAACATGGAAGAGATAGAAAGATACATGTGTGTGCCGTAGGGAGTTGTAGAAGGAATGGGAGGGGTTGTTGCAAAAGGACTGAGATAATTGGAAAGTCTGTTTTCTCTGCCTCACCCTCCCTCACTCTTTCTGCCTTTCGCTCCTCCACCATTGTTGGATTTTGCCGAACAGATGTGAATTACTTCATTGTAACTGCAAGACACACTCACACACACAAGGGGAAAATCTGAGAGTTCTGAGAAGCAGAACAGATTTCAGAAGCAGATGGGAGGGGTTGCTAGGGTGGGGGGGGGTCACTGGTTGTTGCAAGTTCATTAAAGTGGAAGATGGAGGGAGGAAGGAAAAAGGAAAAAAAGGTAAAGGGGAGCAGACACAGACAAAGTTGGATTCTTTCCATTTCCATTCAGGACCCAGTTCTATCCTGGCAAAATACCACAATTTTCTCTGATGCTCATGGACAATTAATCTATTTATTTCTTGTTGCTCTTTAGACTTTTTAAGGAGTAATCTACAAACATAGCACTGAGTGCTCAGACAAATGACCATTAGCTGATTGACTTTTGCTAACATGCATTAAGTTTGAGTGTGGATAAACTTTTCAGGAGAGGGGTTTTTGTCTTTAATGTGTATGTGATGTGACAAATATGGGGAGTGAGAGAGGGTAAGACATGAAACCAAGCCCTGAGGAACATTGCTGGGCTGTGAAGCAGTTTTGGCATAGTGGCCAAAGGTTTGCAACAATTTCATCACATGTCAAGTACTAGCCTAAAAAGTATTTTTCTAGTAGACAGTCACTGGAAAAGGAGCAGCTGTGAGAGGGTGAATACAAGATTTTTTTATTATCAGAATTTTATCCACTTGGTCCAGCATAATTTGAAAAGTCTAGAGGAGTCCTAGCATATTGTTATTTAACCTTATTCATATACATATATGTGGTATGTAACCAGCAGATAACAGGCAAATTTTGTGTGAAGAAGCACAAACATCAGGAGCCAATTAATGAGAGATCTGTACCAAAATGATTGTTCAAGTTGATGTGTGTGGTCTACTTATTTAAAGACTGAAAGTGACAGCCCATAGTTTTAAGGGAACCTGCAGTTTTTGAAAGAACCTTGTAAATAGTGTAGTTTGCTTAAAAATGAAAAAAACATGTACACAAGGTTTTAGTCTTGGTTCATTTTGCAGTGAAACGAATTGATTAAAATTGTGAATCATCTGTAAGCTTGAAAAAAATAGACTGCATTTTTTGCCCTGTAATGTTCTTCAAAAGAAACCTGGTAGCTGCGCTCTCTTCAAGCTCCAAGCTTCTGAGCTCAGCCTTTCAAGCTACAGGTTGTACATGTTAATTACTTGACTAGTAAAATTGCACTGTGTCATCAGCCAAAAAAAAATGAGAATGTGTCTTTACAGTCATATATAGAAAGCAGTCTGCCCTACTGCTCTGTATTTGAACGTTATTCATGTTCATACTTAAAAATATAGATTTTCTTTCATCCCAAACTAACAGGAAATATAATACACGGTGCTTCTTGTATACTAGAGGATGAATTAGTTTTGATGAACTTTCCTCAGTTACTACCACTTTATTCATAGTGATATTATTTTGCAAGTGGGAGTAGAAAAAATATTACATTAATAAAAAACATGACCTTTAAAGTTTGAGTTTATAACCATTTGGGACGTGTAACCAACAGAAATATGGTCATATGAGTGTTGCTTACTCTGATCACATACAGTTGTCTCAGTGTCTGGAGTTACAAACTGGGTTTGAGGTTCGTTTTAGTCAGTTCCTCAGTGTACAATGGAGTGCATGATAGACATCTTGGTTAAGCTAACCGGAGCTGCAATGAGATGTTAAGGGTGGAAGGTGGGAAATGAATGTCACTCTATCAGTAAATATTCTATGTAAGTCGGAAATTACTAAATTCAGACCACTTGGGCTGCAACCACTGAGAGAAGCGTGAAATTTATGAAATGCAAATAAGCTTACATAGCTTTTTGCATTTTGTGACGTGTGTAAAAATGAGAAAAATCTATTTAAATTTTATTTTGGAGAAGCATTTTTTTCTAATTCTGAGGGCATCTTTTTTTCTCCAGCTGCATGTTGCTTCTCTCACTCCAGCTGGTCCTCCTGAAGGAGACATTCCCAGACCCCCCTAATGCCCAGGGTCGTTAGGGTCAGGATAGAGGGGGGGGTAAGGGTTGTTGGGGCCTCCCTAGAGATGAAGGGGAGGGGAAGGAATCAAATATTTACACTGATTACAAACCATGTTACAACAGGATTACAGAATAAGTTTAGATGCACTGCAGTAACCTGTGTTTAAAAGCTAGTATATAGGAGATTTGTGGACTGACAGTGCAATGAAATACCAGGCTCTGTAGTGAAAAATCACTAGTTTTCCTGTCAGTGCAAACATGTTTGAAGTTTACAAAAAGTCACTAACCTGAATAGTGGAAGAAGGGTAGCTGATACTAATGGTAGGTACTGACCCTCCTGATTGTGCCCATAACAGAGTATGAAACAACAAAAGCTGGTACTGAATGTCTCATCAGATTCATAATCTTTGGCCATATAGTTCCTGATGCAAATTATTTTTGTTAATTAGAATGTTTGTAAATGTATTAAAAAGGAAAAACCGAAATATCACATTGACATAAGTATTCAGACCTTTTTCAGCAAAACATGAAAATTAGTTCAGGTTCCTCCTATTTCTCTTGACCTGTACTGAGATGTTTCTGCACCTTGATTGGAGTCCACCTATGGTAATTTAAATTGATTGGACGTTGTTCTGTAGAAGGCCTCACAGCTGGCAATGCGTATCAGAGCAATAACCAAGCCATGAAGTCAAAGGGACTGCCTGCTGAGCTCAGAGACAGAATAGGCACAGAGCTGAGGAAGGCTAGAAAGAAATTTTGCTGCACTGAAGGCTCCCATGAGCACAGTGGCCTCCAAAATACTCAAATGGAAGAGGTTTGGCGCAACCAGGCCTCTTCCGAAAGCTGGTCATCCAGCCAAACTGAGCAATAGTGGGAAAAGGGCCTTTGTAAGAGAGGCAACCAAGAGTCGGAGCTCCAGAGATCATGTGTGGAGATGGGACAAAGTTCCAGCAGGACAACCTTCACTGCCCTTAATGGCAGAGTGGCTAGATGGAAGCCTCTCCTCAGTGCAATGCACATGAAAGTGTGCTTGGAGTTTGCAAAAAAGCACCTGAAGGACTGTGAGGAACAAGATTCTTTGGTCTGATGAAACCAACATTGAACTGTTTGGCCTCAATTATAAAGGTTGTGTCTGGAGGAAACCAGGCATCTCTCATCAGCTGCACAATAGCAACTAAGTACAGAGTAAAGAGTCTGAATATGTAAATGTAGTATTTCAGTTTTTTTCTTCTTAATTAATTTACAGACATTCCTAAAATTCTGTTTTCACCTAGTTATTATAGGGTATTGAGTTTAGATTAATGAGAATAAAATGAGTTTAAGCAATTGTACCAGGCTGTAACATAATAATAGTGAAGGGGGTCTGAATACTCTCTGAATGCATTGTATATGGAGTTCTACCTCTTACCATACTCTCTCTTTTCTTCTTCATCTACCTTTTTCTCTGCTTTTCTCTCACACTCTCTCTGAAGCTGAAAATTGATTTGGAACTCAAAACCCAAGGGAGTGGACTCTTTCTGCTGAAACATGTTAGAGACAAAGATGGTGAGTTGTAAGTTAGGGGGGTGGGAGTCAAGAAAGGATGGAGAGGGCAACAGAAAGTTAAACAACATGGAATATTACACCTGTGAGATTCAGCAGGAAAAGATGACAGCTTAAAAGTGAGATGTAGAAAGGAGCTGAAGTCAGGTGAAAAGAAGGAAGATAAAAGTGAAAATAGTTGACAGCACCTGACAGAGAAATTAAAATGCGAGAATGAAAGAGTAAAGACATTTGCGACCACTTTAGATATCTTGAAATCCCTGACACTGGGTGAGAGGTGGACTGCACCCTGGACAGATCCCCCAATCTTATCACAATATACTATTATTTTCAAGATCACTTATATAACAGATGCACTAAATTCACACTATTCCTCAGTAGAACAAACTTCATGTTAGCATATGGGATTTAGTCTGTTCTGTCTGTGCACACATCATAAATTGTCTGAAAATAGTGGGAAGGAAACCCAGAAGACGGCAGCTCAGTTAGCACTGTTGCCTCACAGCAAGAAGGGCCCAGATTCGCAACCCGCCAGGGACCTTTCTGTGTGGGATTTGCATGTTCTCCCCGTGCTTGTGTGGGTTAACTCCGGGGACTGCGATTTCCTCTAACAGTCCAAAAACATGTATGTTAGATTGATTGGTGACTCTAAATTGCTTATAGGAGTGAGTGTGAGTCTGTGAGGTTGTTCATCTCTATGTGGCCCTGTGATGGACTGGTGTCCAGGATGTACCCCTGCCTTTCAGCCAAAGAATGCTGGGATAGGCTCCAGCAGATCCCTGTGACCCTAATTAGGAATAAGTGGGTATGGATTCCGGATGGATGGAAACCCAGAAGAAGGAAGATGGAAAAGGGTAGAGCGGTCACAGCTCTGTGTGACAAGTTACTGTGATAATAAGATTATTTTACACACAATATCAGCAAACATATATGAAAGCATGTGACAACATTATTGAATGTTTTTGTCATGTATTATTATGGCTCCATCTGTAGTCATGAGCAAAGATTCCCTCTACATTTCCATTTGACTTTAACCTGAAATTAATCTACACTGTTAGTTGTAACTTCACACCAAGACCAGACCAGTCACAACTTTTCTGTTCATAACTCAGCTTGTTAACTAGGAAACAAATGTAAACACGAAAGGCACACACACACGCACACACACATACTTTCAATCTTTGTGAGGACACTTATAGACACAAAGCATTCCCTAGACACTTACTGTAACCTTAATAATCACAACTAATTGCCTAACCCCAACCTTTACCCTAACCTTAACTCTAAACCAAATCTTAACCCTCAAATAGGAGATTGAAAGAAGTGAGGACTGGAAAATGTCCGCACCTTGCCAGAATGTCCCCACTTTGATAGAAATATACTCAAAATGGTCCTCACAAAAATAGAAGTACAAGTACACAGACAAACACAGGGAAATGACTGCCTGGGACTCATGTGATAGGGTTTAGTGGGCTTACAGGGAGGTGATGGAATCCATAAAAAATAGAAATGTGAATGGAGAAATGACATTGGTGACAGAACGTGGTTAGTTTGAGGTTTTGGTCATGATCTGATAATTGACCTGATTGATCTGACGTGAGTTGGCCTAACTATAGAAGTGCAGTAATAAATGACCGAACCATTCCTTTAAACTGTGTTAAAACAACTGCATAAATATTGTAATTACCATTTTTACATTTCTGATTATTATGATGCTGCTCTGTAGCTACAGCAGGTAAAATAAGTATTGAACACATCACCATTTTTCTAATTAAATATATTTCTAAAGGTGCTATTGGCATGAAATTTTCACCAGATGTTGGTAACAACCCATGCAATCCACACATGCAAAGAAATCAAACCATAGATGTCCATAAATTCAGTTATGTGTTATAATGTGAAATGACAGGGAAAAACTATTGAATGTGCTTACTGAAATTTATTTAATACTTCATACAAAATCAAATCTATGGAAAGAAACTGAAGATCAGAGTTCATAGAAGAGGACCATGGAACCTTTAAGATTTGAAGAGAGTTTGTGTGGAAAAATGGGCCAAAATTACACCTGAGCAATGCATGCGACTAGTTTCTCCATACAGGAGGCGTCTTGAAGCTGTCAGAAAAACAGTGACATGTTCAATACTTATTTTTCCTGCTGTAGCTACAGAGCAGCATCATATTAATCAGAAACGTAACACTGTATGTAAGAAGATGATGTATCCATTGAGACTTTAACTTTGTATTACAAATTAGAATTTAGCATGAATAAATATTCTAGCCTCAACTGGTTCATAATGACAATACCTTACACATCAGCTTATGACAGATGTAGATTTAATGGTTAATGTTTTAATTATTGTTGTTTCTTCACTTCAGTCGAGCTAAGTGAAACACACCTGTTTTTATGGGCCTTTTCTCTTTTTATAAAAGTTTGTACAAAATCGGCCTGACAAGATTGCATAATTATCTAATAGCAAAGGAAAAAAAACAAAATAGGAAAGAAGCAAAAGTGAGAACAAAAGGAGAAGATGACATCAAACAGCAAAAGCAGGAGATACCAAGAT
Organism: Mastacembelus armatus; assembly: GCF_900324485.2. Lineage (NCBI taxonomy): Eukaryota > Metazoa > Chordata > Actinopteri > Synbranchiformes > Mastacembelidae > Mastacembelus > Mastacembelus armatus. The sequence goes on along the minus strand of NC_046633.1, from coordinate 13,408,225 downwards.
AAACAAATCAAAAGAGGGAAACGAGAGAACAGAGAAAGTGGAACAGTTATGAGGAAACCAGAAAGTTAAACAAGAAGTGAAGTGAGTGTATGAAAGAAGGTTTTCTCTCAGTGGCTAAATGTCAGCGTGAATTTCTAGAAAAGTTGTTGGCTCACCCACATCATTTCAGTGTCTGTTTTCCACTCGTATTTCATATATCTACTAGGGATGGAAATTGATAAGATTTTATTTATACCAATACCTATTTTGCACCAGACAGAAAACTAGTGTTTTCAGTCATTTGAAACTGCTACCTAATACTCATCTCTTCACCCATGGGTTTGTATTGTTGGAGTTTAGGCTGTAGTTTCCTTTGTGCCAGGTCTTCCTCCTCCATCTGCTTTTTATAAGCAAAGCACTCCAGGGGTGCATGTGAACACACCTGTATAGACACAAACGTAAGTCTGGCACAGGTCACGAAGTGCGGCAAACGCAATGATTTGATAAAGACAGTATTAGAGCTCTGTCAGCTTCTAAAATGGATCAAATGAGAGAATATTTGTGTGTTCTCTAATAATTCATTCGGATTCATCTGAATATCATTTCTGTTTTATGTTGCTGGTGGGAAAATTTGCCACAGCTTTGGCTTCTTACAACCTTTTCAGCAGTGTCAATCTCATTTTAGAGTTTTAACCTGCAACGTATCAGTTTTGTCCCTCTATCTGATCCCTTGTTCCTCTGCTACTCGAGCAGACCCGGGCCTGTTAGAGGGCAATGTGTGGAGAAGCAAAGTTAGAGGTCAAGAAATATTTATGACAAGCTCTTCAATACAAGTACAAAGATTGGCAACACAGTTTTTGACTAGGGCTGCAGAATTCTAGGTAAAAAATATATTACTATTTTTGTTTTCACTCAGAAATGAACTCAGTTTTCTGGGTAAATATGTTTTTTGGTGATTCTTGAACAATATATTGCTCTTTTTTGTTGTTTTTTTTTCCATTATAAGTTGATAAGTTGCCTTTAGAAAGATAGAACTACTGATCATTACTGAAATGGAAATAGCAAAATATATACTTTTTTTTATGCACGTTTTACCTCAAATTTGATTCCCTGAACATATTCAAAAACACACCAATTTTTGCCCCTACTTCAACAGCGTGCAAATATTTAGTTATTTAAAGCTTTTGTAAACGACCTCAAAACAATGGCTCTACAGCGCCCCCAAGAACGCTCGGCGCTTGGCTAGGCGGTCAATTCAGGGGGGCGGTCAACTCAGCGGGGGGCACTCGGGGAGGGTGTCCATTTGGGGGGTGAGTTCAAGGGGAGGCAGTCAATTCAGGGGTCCGTTCGGGGAGGCTGTTCGCTCGAGCCAAGGGCCATTTATCGCCACTTGAGGCTATATTTTCCTTTTATTTTGACAAGTTCATACAATGCTCAGTACCATCCCAGAAACAACTCATTCACAACAAAAGGGCAGGACATGTATCAATACACTGCAAGCGAAGAGGAAGAGGAAGTGATGGCTCATCCAGGCTGCTGATTTTTCCCATGATGTCAAAGATGTTGAGGCTTTCATGAGAAGTGAGATAAGCATAACCATAATCCTGACATGCATGAAGCGTGACCCTAAAATGCTCGCATGCTGGTCAGTGGGAGTGTGTGTGAGTGTGTGTGAGTGTGTGTGAGTGTGTGTGAGTGTGTGTGAGTGTGTGTGTGTGAGTGTGTGTGAGTGTGTGTGAGCGTGTGTGAGCGTGTGTGTGAGTGTGTGTGAATGTGCGTGAGTGTGAGTGTGTGAGTATGAGTGTGAGTGTGAGAGAGAGAGTGTGCATGGAGGGGTCATTGGTAGAAACAACAATAAAGACCAGATGGCCAGTCTCTTACTCCACCTGCCTCAGGCCTCTTTGTCTTCTCCCACTCTCTAATATAATTCACACACTTTCATTTCTTTGACTCCTTACCGTATTTCCCATGCTAATTTTTCCTTTTACTTTTCCTTTTTAGGAGAGAGAGAACAGTAGAAATAGGGATTTTGCCATATCATAAGATAGGCAACCCATGGACAGACATATAGATACTGTTAAAACACTCATTCCTGTAGCTTTAGCTGACAGATCCAATAACACATGCTTTTATCTGACAAGTGTTGGATAATTTATTGACATGGAGCACACCCTAGCATACCTACATTTGTAGACACATGATTACACAAATGCACACACCCAGTCTCTTGTGCTCACTAACTTAAAGTGAGTGAAGTTGAGTTTTAAAGTTGTTGCCAGGTTCCTTAGAATTACCATCCACTTATCATCATGAACAATTCAGTGTGGCCTTCTTTTCCCTAACTCAGTCATTGGTTTAAATTATATACATTTATCTACCATATGTACTATAAGGATGCACCTAGCCAACTTTTTTTCTACCAGTACCAGTTCTGGCTCTAACAAGTGTTCATTCACATTATGGACTTTGGGAATTGAAGTTGGGAGATATTTTTTATCAAATGTTTTAACTTCCAAATGTCAACAGTTATATCAACCCGAAAACTAGAAAAATTGTGTAGAAATTTTGAGTGTTCCTACTGCCTTGGGCTCATCCTGAAAAACCAAGTAGCTGCTTAGGGATGGTTCACGTGCAAGAGCACCGCATGATATCTAGTTTCCTGAAATTAATAGTCATGAAGGAGAAAGTATGCATATGTTGTGCTATACGACTGTAGACTTTTATTGTGGAAATCTTGCTGCCATTAAAAATTGCCTCTACTGTTGCAGAAAGCAGTATTCCAGAAGCCAAAGCACATGGAATGCTGAGATTATTTGATTTTATTTAATGAAAGGCTTTTATTTTAAAAATGAGTTGAAGTGCAGACCTTGAACTATGACATGTAATTGTGAATACTGATTATACTTTAAAGAGGTGAAGTAAGCCCCACTATGTAATTGCATTGCACAGCAGGCACACTAAATTAAACTGCACGATAGCACCCATGTGGTTATGTACTATTAGAGAGAACACCATTGTTGCAGTTGATTGTAGTCTCAGTTGACTCTAGAGCAGGTCCATCACGTTAAGTTACCTGAAAACGAAACTACATAAATGTGACAGGGAAATAAAAAATGCAACATTTCTCTGCATATTATAGTTGCTTTTGATTAGTAACAATTATATATTTTCCCCAAACACATAAGCATATCCTTTCTACACGTCTTTTGCTGTAGCATATACTATGAATACATATTGTATGACTTCCACAGAACTCTGTTGCATATGAGTTTCTCCATTACTGCAGCAAATGAACTACTGTACAATTATCTGCCAATATCACCTTTTTGTATTAGACTCTTGTTTACCCCTACATGCCTGCACAAGCCTCCCTCTTCTTGTCCTGGCATTGACTCAATAGTTTGTTACCCATAGAGACAGAGGTAGTTTCTGGTTGACTGGTTTACAGATTCTCCTCTCATCCATCTGTCCCACTGGTGAACAAATAGATATTGTTGTTTTATGGTTATTTATTTGTATTTTTAATTATTTACTCAGCTGTACTTTGCTTGTCTAGCTGTGCCTTTAGTGAAATATAGTAAACATAGAATATGACAGTATAATAAGAGCAAAGTGGCTGAAGTGCTTTCTAAACTGTTTATCTTCCCACTCTGCAGAGCTAAGTATCACAAGGCTAGCATTCCCCTAGTCTGTGACACTATTTTGATGAATGCACCCACTTATGTCAGAATTTTTAAAAAGACACATTTTGAAAGTCATGCATATAGTCAGAATGCTACATCAGGACATTGTTGCATATACATGTTTTCAAGTTCCTTTCTCAGACACTTTCCATGTCTTTATTCTTTATGCATGTGGATTATTTATAGGTAATTAAAAGCCAACTAACTTATGTTTTTGGAGCGTTTTAAACGAGCAGGCAATTTCTAAGAATTAGAGAAATGTAATGTAATGTAGTAAGCTGTAGTTTAAGTTCACATCTAGCACACATGAAACATGTATATAGTAGATGCTGTGAAGAGGTATGGCGTTACATCAATGTCAAAACTAGAAACCAAGGGGTGCAAAAACAGAGCAAAAAATATAGACCTACAGTTCACAGGTGCAAATATCCCACTTGCAAGCACAAATGTGAAGCTTGCGCGCACAAAAAGAAGAGCTGCGCTTATGTTTAGCATATCACAAACAGTTTTTTCCCTCCACAAATGTGTTTTTTGCTCTCCATTTGATAGTTTTCTAGTCAAAAGTCAAATTACAGATGTCTTTAATAGACTTTTGACTAGTCATAATTAAAGATATCTGAAATGCAACACACGTATGAGATATATTGTCTTTCAAAACTAATATATTACTAGTCACAATTCAATTGTAGATATCTAAAATTCGAATTCTGACTAGTCAAAATGTAATTGTAGATTTCATAAATAAATGCTACAACGGCACATTGAAGTTATATCGGATATTTAATATGGAATTGATTAGTCAAAATGTAATTGTAAATATCTGAAATGGTCACTCTTCCTAGTCAAAATGTAATTTTGGATATCTGAAATGCAGTTATGGATTTTCCAGCCGGCAGTTAGCTGAACGTCTCTCACACACACCGCTAAGTCAAGGGCTCTCTCCCACAGGCAAAAACAAAACAAAACATCCCCATGGCATGTTCACAGGCATTAGGGAAACCTGACGTACCATCGTAACAACCCACTTACTAACTCGAGTAAATTATTCACAATAACAGTCTACAATATGAGACCACTGAATACTATACCACCATCCTCAGATAAGCAAACACAGTCTGTCCTCTCCCTCTCTTTATATACTATACTAATGCTCATCTTCAATAACGCACAGACATTAGTTGGCAATAACGATAATGCAACCTAAGGATGCCATCTGCCATTAAACACCAAAGAAGAAGAGGGGAGTGTTTGAGTGTATCAACACTTTATATTATGGTAATGTTAATTATTTATCAGTCAATCACACTTTTAGAAGAAATACTGTTTGACTGATAAATAATTAACGTTACCATAATACAGATAAAGCACAGATTGTGTTCAACCTACACTTGTTTGTCCTTGTCTGCCATCTTGGACTTCTGGAGAAGTTCTCAATCAATCATTCAAAGTACAGTCAATCACAAAAGCAACCAACAGCATTTACTGACAAAAAACATCCATTAGCCCATCCCCAAATGATATGTACTTTAACTGTCAGCCCCACCTTACTTGTACTGCTGTATTTTATATCCTTGTGTCTTTTAAGGCTTTGTGTATCTGGTAGTAATAACAATTTGTTTCTAAAAAGTTAACAACCACTTTTTCCCTTCTTTCTTCCTCAGGAACTATCCGTCCGGTGAGGAGAAGTTTTTATGAGCCAGCCTCAGCTCCGGGTCAAGGCTGGCAGTGGGAGTGGGAAAATGATGCAGGTACATGGACGCCCTACGACATGGAAGTAGCCATCACCATCGAGAACGCCCACAACCGCCAGCAGCCCTGCCTCGACCTGACACCGCTCGGATTCTGCTACCTCATAGATTTTCAAAACATGACACAGGTTTGCTTCAGTTCTTTACTTGGACATCAATGACAGAATCAATGTGAAAATCAGATTCTATTTTAATTCTTTTACCAAAGCAGTGATTGCTTTTAAGATCAAGTAACTAAACATTTTAAATATGTGTTTTCCTGTCCCCCTGCAGGTGAACAGACAGAGCCAGAGGTGTCGTAGGATCCAGAGGCGTGCTGACATGGCCTACCCTTTAGTGTCTGGTCCCCTCCCCATACCCAAAGGAGGAGGAGTAGGAGGGGGTGGAGGGCTAACAGGGGCCTTACTGGGTGTTGGGGTGTCAGGGAGCAGCATGGGGACTGGAAGCTCTGCCTACTCTAATGGAGGCTTACCAGCTACTGGACTGGGTCAGCCTTGTTCCTGCCAGCAATGCATGCTGGTCCTTAGTGTAAAAACAAATACAGGAGGAGCAGGGGGAGGAAGAACAGGGATACAGTCCATAGGTAGACGCTCATTAACCATGCAGCAGCCCAAGAACTCAGCACCCATTACCTCCAAACCCCTGAGTCCATTAAAGTCAGCCACTTTGGGAAGAGGACAGCAGCAGAACACAAACTCAAACTCCAACTACTATCAGACGCTGCCACATGGCCTTGCTATCTCCAAAAATACAGCCTCTCCAGGACGGAATGCCCAGCTCTTTGCTCAGTCGCTGGCCGTCCTCACTGCTGGCACGTCCTCTTTGGGTATCTCGTCGTCTTCTAACAGACCACCTCCCCCGTCCCTCCCACCTCCTCAACCTCCATCATCCAACCCGAGTTTGAACCCGCCATCCATTCCCCCCAAACACTCCTCATCTGCAGCCAATGAATCAGTGCCAACTGCCACATTAATTACACCTGCCAGCAATGTGACCACACCCCCTTCTCCTGTGCCATCTCCATCACCAGTGGTGATGAAGCCACAGCGAGCTTCATCATCTGTGACAACAATGTGCCATGCCCCATTGCCACAGAGATCAAGCTTAGCCGGACTCAGCCGACCAGCATTACAGAGGATTGCCATGGCCCAATCCAGAGCGCTCATAGCATCAGGGTGAGTGAAAGAAGCACACACATACTAAGACCTCTCAATGAGGAAGAATTAAAGTCCAGTATTAGTAGCTTCACTACATAACTCTTATTGTAATTTGGAAGATAGAAGGTGATGATAGTGCTGCATATTTTTACATTTATTGCAGCAGGTTTTCAGAGATAAAACGTCATAGTCACCAAGATTGTTAAAGCTTAAATCATATATTCATTTTCAGGGGTTGTAGCATGGAACATCTGAAACACTAAAACTGAACATCTATATGCATGCTCTTGAGAAAAGCACGAATGCATGTTCAGACCTGCACTTGGTCTGTTTTGATTTTGTTTATTCTTTTATACACTGGAGAAAGCTAATTTTAAGTGCCATTATGAACAACTTTGATGTCAGACTTGTGGCTATGACTTCAAAGTGTTTTCCAAGCAAAAGGGATTGTTTTCTATTCATTATGCAAAAAATAATCTCTTCTACTCATTTTGACTTTTTGGTTGTAAAATGTACCATTATCTTTCAGATAAGACAAAGGTTAGTGGAAATTAACAGGACCTAGGACCACTTAATTTTTTTATCTGGGTAGATTATGAGATTGTGGACAGCAGTGTGTGGTATATGATCAGAGGTTAAGTTTCCAGCATTACAATGCTTCACAGTAATACCATGGAGAGGAAAGTTATTTACTCACAGAGGTTAATATCAATCTGCCATGAGTCAGCTTCTTCTGTGACCATAAAAAGGTAGATTTCATAATACTATTTTCCATGAGGTCATCCAGCCATGATAAAAGCCATTTCATGAAAGTATCCCAATTGTGTTTTTTACGGCAGGTGTATGTTTTGGTGGAAACGTCTAACTGTGAAAAAGCCTTCTGTTGTACAAGAAGTGATGCATTTTCAGTTTTAGTGTCCTGCTAGACCACAAATAAGATTTTTGCAAATAAGTACTTGCTAACTGAAAGAGAAGTCAGATGGTTTTGAGATCTGGATTTTTTTTTTCTTAGTCCTCCCTCCTCCCTTGGCCTTGTCGCTTGTTCCCTGCCCCCTTCACTCCTTCCTTCATTTCTCTCCTCCCTCTTTTCCCGTCGCGTCTCGACAGTGTGGGCCCCTAAGAGCTTCATTGTTGGTCTCCACAGTAACCTTTGTTTGGTTACCCAAGCCTAGTTTGTATTAGCAGCACAATGCTGAGTCTCGCTGGTTTTCATTACTTTGTTTTCTTCTACTTCCCCCTCTCTCTGCTCAGTTTTATTTTATTTTCCTACCTTCTTTTTCTCTATATTTCTACAGCTTTGTTGATTTTGATGAATGCTTGCATTTTTCCCGTTTTCATCTACTTGATCTGCTTCCTTTAATAACTAGCTTGTAGAGTTTTGGGGCTATTTTAAACATGACATAGTTAATAAAAATTCTTTATCCTCATAGCATTTATTATGTTAGGTGGATGTCTTGAGGTGGATGCAAAGTGGTAGAACATCCTTCATGAATTCCAGTGCTGGATTGGCAACATATTATGTGAATACTGTTTGCTACTGGTAGTGATCCAAGCAGGGAAAATATACATATATTTTGTCTGTGTGTGTGTGTGTGTGTGTGTGTGGACAGTCTCACACAGAGCCTAAGACAAGGGCTGATGGGAATGAGGCGGGGCTATATGACAAAGAAACGAGTCAGCAAACTGTCAAAGATTGATTACACAGTGGTGCAAATCAGGCCAGCCCCAAAGAAAAAGGGGAAGGTGACACCCACACACACTCACATGGACGCATGCAAAGTAATGCCCAGCTGTGAAGGCATTTACAGACATACACACACACATTGTCCTTCTCTTTTAAACAGAAGCCGTAAATATTGACTGTCCTAATGCGAAATGCAGTGAAGAATGTGTTCTCCTTTTCTCACTCTACAGTGGAAGATTAAGGGAATGAGACAGCGAATGAATGGTTGTTGAGGGGAAGTGGCCTGCATAGATAGCATTCTGAGGAAAAGCAAATTAAGCAAGAAGGCATGCCTGTATGACAGACACCCGACTTTATTTAGGAAACAGGGAAAAGATAAGGCAAGTGATAAGGACAAAAGCACAGAAATGTGCAGTAACTGTGCAATTAATCGAATTTTGATTAGATTTAGATTTTGATTTCGGGTCTCAACAATCACAAAAACTATCAAAAAAATGATTATTCTGTTTTTCAGGTTATTTTGGACTGAGTTCTTTGATAGTACTGCGTTCTTTGGTAGCACTTTCGCCCCTCCAGAAGCCCGAACTCTCTCAGCCTATACTGTCAGTGAAACAAGTTTGTGGTATCTGGTAGCATTTAAAAATCAGAGCGAGTGAAGATGGCGACGTGGAAGCTATTCCGTCAGTTTGGATTCAAAGAAGCGGACATGGATCAAAAACATTATGTGCAAGAGTTTCTACGTAAGCCACCGCTTGGTAACACCACTTTTTTAACCATCTAACATTTAAACACAGACCGACATATGACCAACTAATAAAAAAGACAGAACAATGAACAACCCCCTTAACGTTCTTCGCTACACAGTCATCAATTAAAGACACACTTTTCAGTGCAATGCTGAAGAGTATAAATAGCATTGCTATTTATACATTTGAATATACTTTATATGATTTGTTTTAAGGAGAATGCATTGTTTTGTTCAATAAATGCAACATATTTCCAAAGTGTATTCCAATGAGTAATTGTGTAAAATAATCGTGATTAGGATTTTCTTCCATAATTGAGCAGCCCTAAAGTCCAGTTTAAACGTGTTGGCACCTGTTTAGGTCACCAACAGGTTGCACACTACATCTCTTTGGAGTCTTTCATTTTAATTATGTATGGCCTATAGGAGGAGCTGTAACCACAGATAAGGGATGCATCTTACTATTCCACACACAGGTAGAACTCTGGACAAAACTGGCATTCTTGAATGTCTGAGAAATATGAAAACAATGTGATTGCTATATGAGTAGCCTACATGGGTAACACTTGTGATGACCATTTTTCAGATCAGCAAAAAAGGGAGGACACAGATGTAATTTATTACAAGTACAGCACAGCAAGAAACTTTTGGTTTAAAAAAAATAGCCTATGATTAATAACCTATGATTGTAATAAAAATAAAATCTGTGTAATGAATTACTTAAAAAGCAATATCAGCAGGCAAAAAGCTGTCCTTTTCTCTACAATTGTTAAAAATGTAGGATTAATCTACAAGTTTAAAAAATGAGTTATTAATCCACGGGTCTTGTGCCGAACTGTGGGTTGTGATCTGCACGGATCAACTGCAGTCTGTTGCATGCCTATTTTCAAGAATAATTGTCTCCTGTGTCTGGTGTCTTTGCTTTGTCAGTAACTGATAAAATTTGAATTTATTTGAATTTAAAGACTAACAAATTGTAGTATCTTCTATGATCAGTGTGATGTACATGTGATTCCTGTTACACAGCAGCCTAAACATGTTAGGCATTTGTACAACCTGTGAATATTTTTTTTTAACCTTGAATGAATGTAAATGAGCAAAAAATACAGAAACTGAATAAAACTGTAAGCACAGGACAGTCAACCACAAACAGTTTATAAAGTAGATGTAGTGAGTTTCCAGTTAGTGCCATTTTTATTTGATTTTATTTTGAAATAAGACGTTACAGGTGCTGACATTGCCCTGCGACCTTGGGCTAAATCCTAGCTTACTGAAAATGGGGAATATTGCTCACTACCTGACACATCATTCGATGATAATAAACTTCACCTGGTAGAATATCTAAATAGAAACAATGTTAAGAAAACTTAGGAATTAACAAAATTAGATGGTCTGAATTAAGCAATTAAGGAAAAAAATAAATACAAAGTATTTCTAGAGAGACCTGGCTGATGCTATCAGGGACATTGTAATCTAAGGTACTTTTCATACTGGTTTTACTTGTAGCATTATTACTTCTTTTTCTCTTGGGTGACCAAGTAGTAACTTTTTTTTAGAAGAATAATAGAAAATGAAATGTGAAATATATTCAAACTAACCTCAGTGAGCAATGAAAGAGAAAGTAGACAGCCAGACTCGACAGTCTGTATCATCTGGTATCTTTGGAAAAAGACATGCACATAGTTTCATGTCTGAACATCCTCAGGCAATTTTAAGCTGTTAAAAAAATAAATATACAGCCTTCTCCCAGCTTGCATTTAAACTTTACTATGACTTATGAAATGCCAAACCAGTCTGGTAAAGAGGTCCACCTGTCACATTTTCACTAGAGCAAAGGAAGACCACTTGAAACACCATACTGGGCTTGTGTGTCTGTGTGTGTAAAAGGAATGTGTGTGAGGCTGTGGGTGCAGCATTGTGTGTCTGACAATATGTGTTTGAGAATGTGTGGGAATGCGTTATTGTCTTGTGTGTAAATCAGTCCAGCTGATGTTCATCTGGACCCAGGGGAATAGGAGGAGCAGAGGGATGATGGAGGGTGTGTGAGAGACAAAGCCTGGTCACTGTGATCTGGTGGGAGGTGGATGGAGGGTAGAAGGGTGGGTTTGAGGTTGAAGGGGGTCAAAACACTGGAGCCCATTCAGGCCCTTTCTCCCTAGACGGGATCTTCCTTTTTTAAAGGTCTCTTGTTTTTTCTTTCACTCTTCTCATCCTGAGAATCTCCCGGGTTAACCCCTCTAAGAATTTAATAATTTCCCTTTTTGGGTCATTTTTAATGGAGGACGAAAGTGTCATGTATAAATGAATAAAAGTAAATAAGCAATTAAACATTTTTTTAAAATTACATTTAGTAATTAATGTGAGGTGCTGGTAGTTCCCAAAATAATTTCTCACACTTTAAATAGCCTCATTGTTCCTAAAAATCTAAACATGGGAGTCTATTGGAAAATTTAGCACAATTAAAGGTTTATGTTATGGCCATATGTATTCGTTAGGGCTGCAACAAAAAATGATTTAATTGGTGGAATATGTTTTTGATTAACCCATTAATCAGATTTTATAAAAGAATATAGAGAAGTCTGTTTCCAACATTTTATGGTCAAAGTATTTATACAAGCTTCCAAGGCTGGGTATCGTTAAGGATGTCACGATACAATACGTATCTCGATACATGGGCAACGATACAATATGAACCTAGATACAGTGTGGTATGATATGATATGATTTGATACCAATATATAATGCACTATATATATGTATTGCAATACTCATAATTTTAAAAAATAGTGCTGAAAATACAACTTTGCAAAGCAAGTTTTAAAAGAGACTGATTTGTAACACTGAAAAGAATAAAACTACATTTTCAGACATTCAGCTCTTACTTTCCAAGGGTCTCCAGGGTCAGAATGAGCAGATCTGAAACTCTGCAAAAAGTGAGTTGAATGTTTGAAAGGACAGAGTTGAATGTTTTCAAAGCAAGTTTTAAAACTTGATTTGAGACTGATTTGTAACACTGAAAAGAATGAAGCATTTTTTCAGATACTCAAATTTTATTATCAAAGGTTTGAATCATAGCTTTCAGTTTTGAAACCAAAATTTTCACATTAAAAATATATTTTCAACATTCAAATCCTAGTTTTCAGTGTTGCTGATTCTGAGCCTATTCTCACCTCATAATCAATGCCCATGTGTCAAGCTACGTATCGTATTATGACGTCGTTAATGATAGCCAGCCCTATTGAACATTGAATAACATAATAATAAAGTGCATGTGCGGATTATTCTTACATTCATATTGATTATAAACATGAAAAAAAGCCCTTAAGCCTCAGCTCAGTCTCAAAAGATGTGCCCAAACATTGTGCTTTTTTTAGCTCATAAGATCTGAGCCCATATAGTGTTGTTGAAAACCCAGACTTGTTATGCTTGAATTTGCTCCTGAAGTCAAAGACGCAAGTTGTAAGAGAAGGACTGGCCCCATCTGCCGCATTGGGCAGGGAAACTACAGCAGCCCCTTAGGGCAGTAGGAATATTAGGGTTTGGAATATCAATATTGCATTGTTTAAAAAAAATATTGATTTATATCTAAATAGATTTTTTTGCACAGCCTTACAAGCTACATATGTAATAAAAAAAAAAACTAACTTGAATTTTATTTGTGTGATTACACTGACATTTAAACAGATCTTAAATGTTATTAAACTAAAAACTGCACTTGTTTACTAGACTTTCACACTTCACAAGCTAAAGTGAGTGATACATGAACCCTAATGACATGCTTTAAGACATGCACTTGAACATTGCTAGATATTATCCTGGTGAGCTCCATGTAAAAACACAATTGTCCGAGTAACATGGACCGAACATTAACCAGACTTTAGTCCTAAGAGCTCTAGGTAGTGTCATCATGTGAGCCACTGTCAGAAAGACTGTCTGAAACACTGGGACATTTAAAAATGTGACTTTCACTCTTCTTCGCCTCTGCCATTATCATCTCCACAGCTGCTCCCTACGTCACAGTGTGCACCTATATCACCAGACCGAAATAATCAAGAAATAGTGTTGTAAAATATTTTAGTAATCAATTTTTATCGATTTCATTGATTAGTTGTTGCAGCCCTAGTATTCATTATTTTAACTTGGTTCCTCAGCAGTCATTTTGGCAGTCACGGAGGAGGGAGCTGCCATTGCTCTGGAGAAGAAGCCAATCAGAGCCTAGTGAATTCAAAAAGCCTCTATTTCTGAAGTGCAAAACACACCACCCAAGTTTTCAGATTAATTAACGTGCTCTGGGGCTACGTGTGGTGTGGTGGTTAGCCTGTCTGACCATGAATGTGGTGAGACTGGTTCAACTCCCAGACCAGATATCCTTTGTGTCGCCTTTCTTCCCTTACTCTCCCTTCCTCTCTACTAAAGGAGCTCTATCTGATGGTCTGATGAGCCACAAGTGTGGGCTGGCTGGATTTCTGACAACAACGCTTATCCTGGATCAGACTTAACACTGCCCTCTTTTCATTGTCTTCATTACCTCATACAGTTAAGCCTTCCTTGCTAACGCAGCAACCTATTAACTGTGTGTGTGTGTGTGTGTGTGTGTGTGTGAGTGAGAGAGAGTGAGAGAGAGAAAGATGACTCAATGTCATTGACATGATCAGGTGCGAATGTAATATAGGTGTATGTCATTTTATCAGTCTGTTTATAACAGAGTAGGCTGTTTGTATGATGTTTGCCTTGATTTTTGGGGTGATCACCGATCCTCGATCGCTGAAAGCTGTATCGTCCGATACCATTCACCGATTACAGGGGTGTGTGTGAGAGAGAATGTATGTATGTGTATGTGTTCAGGTGTGTGCACTACAGAAGCCAGAAGTTCGAACCTGTGAATATCGAACTAACTTTACTGAATCCAAGTAGGACATGGGTCACCCTTCGTCTTCCTCAATAGACAGCGGCTGCTGATCAAGGCAAATGAATTCCATTATTTTATCTGATGTTTCTTTATGCTTCATACTGTCCTTGCAGTAGGGTTGCTGTCTTTGAAACGTTTCTGTTATCGACGCCTGAGTGAGTGGCGCCTGAGCTGCTGAACTGTCCCACTCTCTCTTCGCGCTAGCTAATTTTGAGAACTGCTCATGTTCCTTTACGTGACTAACCTTCAAATGCCTGATGACGTTGGTGGTGTTAAAATGTTTTGGGTTATAGAGACCGCCGCTCAAACTTCCCAAAGCGAATATCGGCCGATTATAATCGGCGACTGATCAAACGAAACCTCGATGCAAAGAATTTGCTTCGAGGATTCATTGCAGCCTTAATCACATCATATTGCCAGCATCTGTCGTGGGAAATGGGAGATCAAGCCTCAGAAGTGGAAGAGAAAATAATGCATACACCACAACCTTCACAGTGTCAGATGTTATATTGCTGTGTATGCAACGTTAACTAAAAATTATGCTTTAAGCACATAGTGGTAAGGGTTCACGTCATGAATTTGGCCTTTCTGTAAAATGACCCCGCAAAGAAGTGAAGGTTTTAATTTGATGAATGCTTTTTTTGCTCTCCAACTCAGTTTTAATAGCAGAGGTCTGATTTCAATGTGTCTTGAAGGATGTACTGTATATTTCCAAGCAGAAAAGGTAAACTAGCATCAAAGCCTTCTGTGACTACCGGTGTTCTATTACAGTGTTTTTACCTTAGTGATGTAATGGCACATAAATTAAAATAAATGTGTTTTGGAAGCTTACAGCAGTACACGCTGTGACATCGATCATCAGCAATTTCTGTTGTTTACCTTCCACTCAGTGTATTTACTGTTCTACTCACACTCTGTTTTGCTTTTCTCTCTAAAGAATGTGAAATAACAGCTCATTTCCCAAACACTAATCCATCCACTCTAGTGCAGAGAATACACACACAACCTAGTGAGTCATACACCTGTGTCGTCATGTGTGGCTGAGTATGGTTAAGTGAAAGCAGCTTAAGATGCTGACAGAAAGCCTGTTAAAGCTAAACAAACAGGAAACAGCAGATCAGCACCAAACACTGCCCTTGTCCATCTTAGTCTGCTTGTAGGAATGATGAGTGTTTGCATTTGTCTGATAAGAAAAAACGTATTCTCAGGCCTTTGATCTCAGTTGGTAGACCGGAGGACTGTAGTGGTGAGTGCTGACATCCTTAGGTTGCTAAGGAAGATTTGATTTGTATGCGTTGGTGGTTGTGTTCCTTATTAAAACACGTTGTCTATTCCTCACTCTAGAGTCTTAATACCAAATTACCAACATAGCTGACATATTCCAATTTGGCATATCTCAAAGTTTAGTTAACAGCAGATGTGACCAGACTCTTGGCTTTAAGAAAAGTCTCTAAACATTCTCAGCATGTGTTTTTTCCCCTCACCTCCAGCAGGTATTTTACATCTGGCAGACAAAGAGCACTTATGTGCCATAAAGACTATAATTTCATTCTAACTAACTGCCACTGAGTGATTTCTAAAGAGTTATGTAAATTCATATTGTCAAATTAGCTGAACTGTGAGGAATTCTATATAATTCTTTAGAAAAACTGTTGATATCAGTTTGTGTATGTGATATGTGTGTATTTGTTAGTTGGAGATGATGATGATGGGCTTTGTGATGAAGCAGGTAATTCCCAACTAGCAGCTGCGTGACGTCTGTCTCTTTGAGCTCACTGAGCAGATGGAAACTCCATGGATTAGTGTTCATAAAAACACACAGCTCAGAGGCACTCTAGCTGCCAAATGAAGTAGTGCGCTGTAAGAGAAGGAGATGCAAACATAGGAAATGGAGAGGTAGAAGCAAAGTCACATAACAGAAAGGAAGAAGAAAGCAAGGAGAGCTGAGTTGCTTTGTGTCTTTTTTTTTTTCTCTAATTTTTCTGTAAGTTTGTGCAAAAACATACTACATAATTATTTTGTCAACTGTGACCTTTGGGTGCAAGAATGACAGTTATCCATTTTTCAAAGTGAGTATATATTAGGTAGTCGCCTGGTTATCTCAAAGTATTTACCCACCTCTTCTACTTGATCTGACAGTCACTTTATCCATGTAAGGGAAGCGTGGAAATCAATGTAACTCAACAATTTGTGTCTTCTGTTGCAGTGTGCCAACTGTTCCAGTGAAGAATCTCAATGGATCCAGTCCTGTCCACCCTGCACTGGCTGGTAAGAACAAACACACACACACACACACACACACACCAAGGCCTGCCACCAGTCACTGGAAAATCTGAATTTTACTAGCGAGAAAGAATTTCTGCTTTCAAACTAAAACTGTGCAGTCCCACTCTTCTAACAAATCTAGATTTTCTTCTGTATTTCAGGGATCACAGGAATCCTGATGAGTGCTGCTGCTCTGCCTGTGTGTCTGACCAGGCCTCCTAAACTTGTACTTCACCCTCCACCTGTGAGCAAGAGCGACATCAAACCAGTGCCAGGCTTTGGTCACGGCTGCAGGAAGACCACCAAGAAACAAGTCCGCAAGGGTAAGACAAGAAATACCTGAAAAACAAAAATAACGTCCTTAAAATTTCATTATTCTCATATTATTGAAACCATCCTGCACCTGATAAAAGAGAACCCTCTGTTTATCGTCAGCCTTTTTGCTCAGTGCAGTTGGCATGCTGTAAGCTTGTAAGATATGATTCACCAAAAGAATTACACAACAGTCTGGACCCATATTCTTGCATTGCATTTGTCCATCACTCCTTTGTTTCCCTTTGTCTGCAGGTAAAACTCCAGAGGAGGTGGTAAAGAAGTATTTGCAGAAAGTAAAATGTCCACCAGAGGAGGTAATATCTTATTAATACAGTACACATATAATGGTAATGATGCAGAGAAATTAGGGTTTTATAATGGGGTTTTCTTCCCTAGGACTGCACTATCTGTATGGAGCCACTGGGCGGACCGTCTGGATACAAAGGTCCTGGTGTAGGGCCTGTTTCCAGGGCAGAGTCAGTCGGGCGACTAGCACAATGTGGACACCGGTACCATTTCCAGTGTCTGGTGGCCATGTATAATAATGGCAACAAAGATGGCAGGTAGGTTAGACTGACAAAATTCTCGTCATTTCCTCAAACATTTTTAAGAAAATAATTAGAATTTTCCTCTTCTCTCAGTCTTCAGTGTCCCACCTGTAAAACCATTTATGGTGTGAAGACTGGCAACCAACCGGCAGGGAAGATGGAGTACCACATCATCCCTCACTCTCTACCAGGGCATCCTGACTGCAAAACCATACGCATCATCTACAACATACCCCCAGGCATTCAGGTACTTGAACACAACTGATTTTATTCTCCTGGTGGTATTACTTGGTCAGGGTCAGGGAGATCAGCTTGGGCAACTAGTAATTTGGATTCTGTTTCTCTGCTCTCAGGGACCAGAGCACCCGAACCCAGGAAAGCCCTTCACTGCCAGAGGCTTTCCTCGACACTGCTACCTCCCAGACAGCGAGAAAGGACGCAAGGTAAGCACGATCCAACAGCCTTTTCCAGACACCTATCAACCTATCCATTTTTAACACTTTATTATTGGTATTTATTTAAAGTCGAACCTCTCATCATTTCTTTTCCCAAACCTTTGCTAAGGTACTGAGACTGCTCCTGGTTGCTTGGGACCGCAGGTTGATCTTCTCAGTTGGTACTTCAAGCACTACAGGAGAGTCTGACACAGTCATCTGGAATGAGGTATATACTTAGTAACCTCAGACTCTCTCACACATTAATTTGATTGACTGTAGTTTGTGTAACACATACTCCAGGTTTATTATCACTGACCTTAAGGCAAAACCTTTTCCTTCTATTGAAGGTTCACCATAAGACAGAGTTTGGTTCCAACTTGACAGGCCATGGCTTCCCTGATCCTGGACACCTTGACAATGTCCTGGAAGAGCTCAGAGCTCAAGGCATCACAGAGGATGATGTACTGATGGAGAAGTGAAAGGACAAGCAGCTAGGTGGGAACCAGATAACATTGCGAGAGCAATGAATAGTGGAAGGATGGAGGCAGAAGGAGGAGTAGAAGAAAAGCATGAAAAAAAAAACAGGAAGAAAGAAAGAGGTCCTGCGCTGAGAAAGACTCTCTGCCAGCACTTAAAGGGGGTGCAGGGGGATGTTTCAGATTATGGAAGACTATGATTTTGTTTTGCAGAGGTAAACACATTTCAAGATATTGATAGTCACTGCAGAATTCGTCTGTCAATGCGAGTCTGTCCAAAGTGGGAGTTTGAAGAAGCAGCAGCACATAAAGAAAACCAGTGAATAAGAACTCCTTGAAGCCTTGAAATGAACACACTCATGGTTTTGCTTCTAAACCACCAGGTACTGGAAAGTTGGAAACTGAGAATGAATCGGTACTAATATTTAGAACAAAAACAAGTTTACTTTACTGAGAGAAACAATAAAAGGTGGTAAAATGTTAGAGCAGTTCAATAAACACTAGGAGAAAAAGGGCAAAGAAAAAGAAAAGGCTGTGGTGGAGGAGACTGGAGGAAGGTGAACAAGAGTACAGCAGAAAGAGAGAAAGATGGTGCACGAACGTAGGGTAAGATAGGAGTAGAGTAAAATTTAGCTATCAATAAAAACATAAGGAAACCAAGAGTGATGAAAGGAGCACAGTCAGACTGGGTGCTTGCTTTGTTCAGCCACCTGCCTCAGTGTATTTGATGTTTAGTGATGTTGCTCCCTCTTTTGGTGTTTCTAACAAACTACACCTCAGCCTGCAAACCACTGGATCAAATGAAAGCATTACCTTTGTATCAGGTACTTTGTATCATCACCGTAATCGTCAGCTATTGCCATTCCATACTTTACCTCTTATTTTTGAATTGATGGTTTTTTTATTAACTAGGCTTTGTATTTTTTTATGGTGTGTAAAATAACAAAAGACCAAACTAAGGCCTCATCATTTCGGCCTTTTTGGAGTCTTACTATTGAGCCACAAGTTAACCTTAGATACACAGGTACTGGTATGTACATATATATGTTCAGTTTATTTTTGTCCCTTTTCATGGTACACATGGTTTAAGTGGATGTAGATGCAGCAGGACATGTGTAAATGTGAAGACAAACCTGATGAAGATCATCACTCTGGGGTTGCCCTAAAATTAAGTATTGAGCATTTGTTTCAAGGCCTCAGTGTTTAGTTCTAGTTGCTCAAAGCTAGGAGAAATGAACCGACAGCCTGGGCAGTAGGTTGGAGGATTGGGAAGAATTGAGGGGAGGAGAGAAATGGAGCTGAAGCAGAGCAGAGGGTAGAAGAAAAAAAAAAAAACTTTTCATAAATTTAATTGGGCCCATACTGGTAGACTTTTAGTGGATATCAACAAATAATTGCGGTTTTTCACAAAAGATATCCAGACATTGGGACTGGTAAAACTTTTGTCACTGACAGCTCCAGTCATCAGACTTCACAGAAATTTATTTTTATGCAGCTTTTTAAGTTTAAGGTCCTGGTTTACCAGTGGGGCTTGTCATAGTTCTTTTACAGCCTGGATAAGCATGAACTTTCCCAGGATCATTACAAAAACTTAAGAAGTGAGTTAAAAAATATCTGGTTCTAGCATTTTTAAAAAAAAATAGAGATACAAGTTTTTGTTGACATTAACTATGACCTTTGAGTTGATTTTGGCAAGAAACATCCAGTCACGAATGACTAATCGCAGGCAAGAACTAAAGACAGTCTACAACTTTCATAATGATGGATGGTACATAAAGATGCTGTGGGCTAATTCCCTAACGATGTATGTAGTGGACCTGTTTGTCATGGCAAAATGACAGGCAAAACCTGAGTTCTCAGAAACAACAACAGAACAATTACAACTTGTTACTTTATTCTGGGAGACGTCTGTGTTTCTGTAGTTGAGGATCTCATTTAACGTGTAGGAATCCAAAAGTTAAAACCCCCTCCAGAATCAGTGCACCTTCCCACTTCATATTTCACTGACATTTTTTATAAATTTCAGATTAACGGGAGGCACTTCATACCTGGATTTGCTTGTCATTGGCTGCCATCATTAACTGTAACCTGTCCAATCAGACCCGCGCACAGCTTCTGACCTGGAAGACCTCCACTCTCTATCTGATTTGAATCAGACGAGCTGTTGTCAGACATTCAGGCTTTAGCACTGTGAATGAGTTAATTGAATTAGGACATTTAATCCTTATACGTAAACATTTTCAGGACAAAATATCAAGAGCCCTATTTTTAGCTGGAGAAGTTGAGTGCAGAGGAGAGGCAACTGCCAACTCTCCCCTTCTAACCTCCACCTCCACCACCTGATAACACACTGCTCAGTCTCTGAGTTGGGGTGACCTTTTCTCACAATGTACAAGAACTGTGTATGTGGGGGAAAGAGAATCGTACTGTATATACTACCAACATGCTCCTAATTTAGGGTATTATTTGGGTACTGTACTCGATGCTGGCTATGGTACTCCCTGTATAGTAACTTCTTTATTGTGTTTTAATATGAAATGTAGTTACACATCTGCTTTTTAATAGCATTTTTGACACTATCATAGACTAAATTTAGTTCTTGATTTTATACATTTATGTTGTATTAATTATGCTCTTTCTTTTCATTTGTTACAACAGGTTTACAATGACAGTATTGTTAAATACTGTCTTTTTTCATTATGTACAGAAATTAAGCTGATTTGCATCATCTTTTCTTTGGAAAAGGAGTTTGATGGTAGATTTTTATCTGAGTGTGAAATACAATGAATTTCAATAGCAAGTCAAACCCTTGCTATTTACTTGCTACATTTGCTCTCCAGTGACGTAAAGAATAAATTTCTTTTTCGGTATCACCTGTTCCACTATTGTACTGCACTGAGCCTTAATCTGAGCACTCGATATTTGTGACCTTGGAAGGTTTCATAACAGATTTGTCAATGGACATTTTGGTCTCGTGTCCACCTGCTGTTTTAACAGCAGAGTGTCAGGAGCAGGAGGCTGATGAAAATGACCACCAACATTGACTTTGTATGATTTATAAGTCACCTATATTGATTTCAGTTAGCCTTTGGTTATTAAAAGAAATAATTCTGAACTGATTTCTGTGTGCGAAAACGTTAAATGTCATCACTAGTTTGTAGGGAAATCATCAAGTGGGAGGATAAAAATAATGTTGGCTATTTTATGGATATGACACATGATGTGCAGTGTCCAAAGCCTTGTGAGAAAAGTAACAAATTGCTCTGAGCAGTAAGTAATATTTTGTTTGGTCCCTTCTTTAAATAATTGTGGATTTTTACCCATCACTTGTTCCCATCCCAAAGGAAGAGAGTGTTACTATCTCTGAACATCTGTAGATAAAATCCTTTCATGGAGTAAACCTGTCTATAAGAGGAGGGTGGGACAGATATATGCAATGTGCTGGTATGGGAGAGAGAGAGAGAGAGAGACCATCAAAACCTGATAAAAGCAGTGTAAATATTGAACAATACTAGCTGGAGTATGATTAATTAATAAATAAAAGAATGAATGAAAACTATGTGTTGTATTGCTCTACCTTTTAGTGGGCATAGACAAGGTTATAGCAACTAAGGGTTTGCTCCATCTTTTAAAAACCAATGATATGACAGAGTCCATCTTTCCTCGGCCAATAAAATGACCAAATCCATCTTTGTACCGACGTTACCAATCATATAGTCAGCTTCATCATTTAAAGACTAATAACATGACAGAGTTTATATTTCTAGCTACAGATCTTGGAATCCACTGTACTCCTAACATAGCATTAACTTCGTAATTTCGATATTCAGGCTTGTTTTGGATTGTGTAGTCAAGGTAAGGCTTCTAACTAATGTTAAGTTAAATATTTTGGCATGTACTGCAATTAAGTTAAATGTACACTATGTGAGCTATGTGTGCATCTCACTTATATGCTAACTTTACATTACTGAGGGCCATTCTTATACCTTGGATGCGGTCTTCTCCTTTGACAATTCAAATGAGTCGTCTCAAACGGTTGTCCCAGATTGTATCTGCTGGTGGCCCCTCAACACCCCACGGAGAAAGCAAAGGAGCAAACGAGACAACCGTGGAGGATTCATTGTGAAGCTGGAAGCTCATCTACATGCAGGCTTTTTCCTCGGCTGGCTTTGACAAAGCGTATAGTTAGGGCTGGCTTCAGGTAACCCTGAACTATCCCTTAGTTATGCTGCTATAGGCCTAGACTGCCTGAGGACCATCGGTGCACGGAGCTTCCCTTCCCCTCTACTCCTCTCCTCCCCCCTCACATGTATATTCCACCATTGAATGTCACTAACCAGGCTCAGTTTGGGGGGGCCACTGCCTCGACCAGTTGGGGTGAGTGGATAGAGGAGAGAGAAAAGAACAGCAACAATAAACAACAAATAGACACTGCAGGCTGGTGGGGCCAGTAACTGCACATCAGCAATATACAGCTCCAGGACCAGGGACACCTGCAGAAGGTACAGAGAGAGAGAGAGAGAGAGCACAAACTAGGGGAGAGAGAGCACAAGGTTAGTGACATTCAATGGTGGAATATACATGTGAGGAGGGAGGAGAGGGGAAAGGAAGGGAGGGGAGGGTTAGGGGAGGGGAGCTCAGT
The DNA here is from genome assembly GCF_900324485.2 of Mastacembelus armatus. NCBI lineage: Eukaryota > Metazoa > Chordata > Actinopteri > Synbranchiformes > Mastacembelidae > Mastacembelus > Mastacembelus armatus. The sequence continues at coordinate 13,385,637 of NC_046633.1, read as the reverse complement.
GCACGGATGGTCCTTGGGCAGTCTAGGCCTATAGAGTTCAGGGTTTGATCAGTCTTTTTATGTGGCCTCTATGAATGTGCTCTAACTCAGTATGTTGTAGAAATGATGCAAGGTGGAGCTAATGTTTCTCAGGCTGATCTCCATATTCACACAACAGCAGGGGTGGGCAATTCTAGTCTTTGGGACCTGGAGTTCGTCACCCCTAAACTATATGGTTAGATGCACTACCTGTTGTGCTGTTTGCTGTTTAACCTGGTTTGCAATAAAATTAAATAAAAACTGTCAAATTTGAACTATGAATAAATCACAGTTTTATGTGTTCATACCTGTAGCAACAGTGTCCTGTTTTAAAAGCTATACAGTCTTGTACAAGCCATAGGCCTATAAAAACAGTGCCTCTGAGTGCGTTCAACACTGAAAGAAAGAGGAAGTGGTAAAACGTCCTCCATTTACAGTCAAACAAGTTTCCATGTGACCAGCCAATCTTCATCTCTAACCTGAGGCAAAACAGGCCTCCATGTGGTTTGCTTATGCAAATCTTGCTGAATTAGTAGAAGAACAGCTCTGTGAACTAGTTAGGTAGCCCTGACTGGCCCCAGCACAGTGGAAAATGTGTTTTTATTCCTTGTGCATCAGTGCATAATCTATAAAATAAGACAGCAAAAACAAAACGCTGTGTACGTTAAATATTAGTTTTATCTGGGACTGAATCACCACCATTAAACTGATTACCTGACTCTGCATCACCACCCACGTCTGATTTCTTTACAAAAAAAGTGAAAATTCCAGATGGATCATTATTGTGACTAACAGAATCGCTGATTTGACCCTCTGACCGTGTTTTTCTGAAACCACACAAAAATAAAGACAAAACAGACGCCACAATAATGGGAAATAACCAGTTTAGAACCTTCAGGCAGTGTTAAAAATATATATTTTTTCTCTTCTTGTTTGAGGAATTATATATACTAAGTACTGATGAAAAAGATTTACTGGTGTATTTTCATAACAGAATAAAACCGTTAAGCTGTGGTACGCTTCCCAACACAAACTCCAAAAGTACATTCACTTTCTCTTTAACAGGTGTCAGTTAGAATTCTGTTCTCATGCAGGAGGTACTTCCCTTTATTATCTTTCATAAACAGCCTGCATGCAGGGGTTTTTGTTAAATCCCTCCCTGGACCTCATCTAGAAAATGAAAGTCAACTGTTTGACAGAACCTTCAGGTCTAACAATCCAGACAAGTCCTGAGAGATGAGAATATGAGAATTCAGCACACTCAAGTCTTTTCTCAACAGCCAAAGTGTTTGAATCTAAGTATGAAATTATATTAACCAAACGTGGTGTTAATTGTTCTGCTAAGCTACCTGAAATGTTCTCCTTAAGCCTTTACCATTTTGACTCTTAATGTTTAAGAGTTTAACTGTCTGAGGCTTCATCTAAGATGAGAAAACACATCCTGAACGTAACAGTTCTGAGAAACTGCTAGTGACACCTTCCAGTTAAATCTGAATACTACATCTCCTGTAAAGTAGGCATAAGAATGTTTTAGACATATATTAACTGAAACTTAAGACATTATTGCCAGCAAGTGTTTGTAATATAAGTGCTTGTTCTCTATTTCAATTACTTTGTGCATATAACCGATTACTATCTATGTGTTTCATTCAAAATAATCTTTAAGTAATACTTAAATGCTTAGATTATGCTCCTTCTGCAAATGTGTGTTGTAAAGTGTTTTTGTCATACATTCCACTTTCACTGTTATGTGTTTTAGATCTGAGCTGTGGGGGGATAGAACAGTTATTCATTGATATGAACCGTTACTAAGGATAATCTTTTTAGAAAGAAATTATAGCTTTCTCTAAAATCTGAACATTTTTCCCATTGCATGAATTTGGGGTCCAATCAAAATCCCCTTTTGGGGCTTGCCAAGTCTGGACCAGTTATCCCTACAGCAGGCAAAGCTTCCACCAGTCAGACAAACGATCACAATAAAATTCAGAAAATATAAAAAGGAGGCCTCCACCCTGTGAAGAGTAAGAAAGAAAGAGAATTCGTACATAATTTCACCAGAAGCTTTGTGGTTTGTTCATATGCAACTTTTCAAACCTAAGCTGTACTGCCACATTATTTTTTTAGATAAAAGAGGCTGCCTTTTCAAACAAGTACTTGTACAGTCTTCTAATTGTACTGTCATGGACTTTAACATTTAACATGCTAACTTAGGTTTTTAGATGTGCTAGATGTGCCTGCAGGGTGTTTTTGCAATTCCTCTGAACATTGTATGGTCTGACCATGGGGAGAAATTGCTGGGATGCTCACTCCTGGGAATTTGGCAAATGTTTTCCACTTTCCCACTGTAGAAATTGGGGATTCAAAATTTTTGGAAATGGCCTTATGACCCCTCCTAGATTAATGGGCTGCAGTGATTGCTTCTCTAAGCTTATTGCTGATGTCTTTCTTCCTTGGCATTGTTTTAATACACATCTGAAGGCTTCAGAACAACAAATTGCCAAAACCTTTGCTTTTATAAAGGTAGTCATTCTTGCTAATGATCAGTTAATCAACAAAGGTAGTCATTCTTGCTAATGATCAGTTAATCAACAAAGGTAGTCATTCTTGCTAATGATCAGTTAATCAACAAAGGTAGTCATTCTTGCTAATGATCAGTTAATCAAGTACATTTGATCAGGAACACCTGGTTTCTGATGACCTTCTTAGTTCCTATGGAAGCAGTAAGGGTGTACTTTGTTTTTTACACACTGCATCTGCATTTTGCCTTAGTTTTTATAAATAGATAATGACACAGTGAAATATGTCATGTGTTTTTGGTTTTGTACATACAGTCTCTAGGGATTTGAGTTCGTGAGAACATGGGCAATGGTTGAAACTGGTCTTAGTCCTGTGGTCCTTGGAGGTGTCTTTGGTAATTCCTGTTGATCATATTGATATATTGTGTAAGTTGCAGAGCAGGTGTGTGTGTTTTTTTTGCTAGTTCTATAAACTGACAAAACATTGTGAGGAGAAGGAGTCATGTTGAGACCAAAGAATCACGTTTCTCATTTTTATGTAACTATTAAACCACCACCAATATGCCACCCACCTATAACCTCAAGTGATGGTATAGCAGTCTGCAAAACCTCTACTTAGAACTACCTTCCAACAAGACGAGTGGTGGGCGCAGACGTTCAAACATACAAACAGCATGCTACTTGATGTGTGGGAACCTAACAGAAAACTATTCTCTGTGGTTTCCATGTACGAGCAGATGCTGTGGGCTGCTGAAGTGTCTTGTGTGTTTTGACTTATGTATGTCAATCTGTGGCAGATGAGGGGGTTTTGATGGCTGTATAAAGGCACTATAGCTTCTCCTTTATCTGCCCAGTCTCTGCTTTCACACGACAGGATATGACATGGTTTCAATGATCCATCAGTAACAGAACAATCTCAACAAGAAGAACAAACATATTGCTGCAGTAATGACAGATATCACTTCAATGTTTAATACAAATGCAAACATTTCTGTTTTCACTTTTTATTATAGATTACTGATTGTAGTTCACGGTTCATTGTCTGTCATTTCATATTAATTTTGCAACCTAGAAATATTTTATTTATTATTTTTAAAGGTCATATTTTTTATTATTTTATCTTTATTATTTACATTATCCATCCATCCATCCATCTTCTATACCCGCTTTTCCTGTTCAGGGTCACGGGGATCCGCTGGAGCCTATATTATTTACATTATTTGGAACTGAAATAGATTAGGGTTCTCTAGGGGAAATATATTACAATTGCATTGTAATTTTATTTTTTTACAATGTTTTGAATATTTACACTACGATTTATTTTTATCACCAAGAGGTCGGAGTTGAGTATCAGCATCGGTCAATACAGTGGAGTACAGAGAGAGAGCTGAGGGCATATGTATGCTGCTTGGTGTGTGTGTGTGTGTGTGTGTGTGTGTGTGCGTGCGTGCGTGCGTGCGTGCGTGCGTGCGTGTAATGCTTTGTGTAACGATTTAATCCAACACTGGATTGGGAAGAATAAAGTTGTCAAAAAAGGAAGATGGAGTCATGTCTGTTTAAGAGTGCGACATTAGCAATACAATATTCTCATCCCTTCAGTTAACCCTTTTATCTATAAACACTAAAAACCTGATTTAACTGTATTGGCTTAAAACTAACAAAACTGTGGGACAGCCTCACTGAAGCTTCTCCCAAAAACTGCATCAGGCACTAAAGATGTGATTATCTTTGCTAGTTTAGTTAATAATACAGGTGGGGAAATAAACACTAAATGGGTCTACTGTCGAGTTGTTGTTGTTTTTTTTAAATTTTAGCCAATGGGAAAAAAAAAATGCGGGAAATACCACCAGGGTTTCTAAATTCTGATTGGGTGGGGAACCTACAGGCTGCCTCCCTTCACCCACTGTCTTCCCCTACGATTGTTTTCTGGCTTTATCGTATACCACTGACAATACACTGATTATAGAACAGGATGGAGTGAGAGGCATAATGAGAGGAAAATAAATGACATATCTGAAAGGTCACTACACAATGCCCCGGCAGCACAAAATAGTTATTCAGCCACTGCCTCACATTTTTAGTTCCACACTGACTTTTCTTTCTGTATGATTTACATTCCTTTGATTTGTTCAAGTTTTGATGTGTTGTGTAATATGTCCTTTTTTAAAATGCCTATGAACAACTTTAGTGCTGCTTCTGCCTCTAGCAATGCTGCTGCAGCTCCTAGCACACCAGATGCTTCTGCTACTTTCAGTGTACCCTCTACAAGCACTGCTGCTCCACCGTCCTCGAGAAGTGCCCCAAACCAGACCCAGTTGTTGGTTGTTCCAGCCCCAATTTACATTGTCAATCAAAACTAATATTTAATATGTAATGAGGTTCACAGAAATTATTTTAATTGGTGCTACTTTTGAATACACAGAATTTTATACATTGTTATTATTTTTTAAATTGTGTTCGTTTTCCTCACTTTAACAACAGCCCCCAAAAAATTGTATGTACAATTTATCAGTTATATAATTTTATTTGTATTTATCTAGCTATTGCTCTGGCCAACCATCTATCTATATATTGGCTTTGTTTGTCAATGCCAATGTTATTTTTCAGTACCAGTGTTTAAAGTCATCCCTCAGACTCCACAGAACTGGCCCTGTGCTGGAGTTGAAAACATACCTACATTTATTAAATACACAGGTAACCAGTATTTAATGTGTAATCAGGATCGCAGAAATAATTGTTTTGAACACAAAGTATGTCGACTGAAGAATATTGCATATATATATATTCTCCCCATCCCACACATTTATGTTTTCTACTGTACCTACACTGACGTGAGGAAATACGCAGCTTTACTGGGGCATATTTGACCTCATTAGAATTTCCACTTGTACAGTAAAGCCCGTTCGGTAATAATAAATTTCGGTTGAGGAAGTGAAGTACTTTTCCTTGTAGATACCTTTCTGATCACCTGTAGTTTTATTCTGAACATAATACAAGTCACCCTGACTGTGACTTGTATCTTTTAATTCTTAACTTGACCGACCCCAGCCATGTTACCATTTTATTACGTTACCTTAGGCTACTTTCATTGTTCAGTCCACTGCCCCGCCCTGCCCTTTGTCTCCAGTCCCGGCAACAAGATGCGTCTTCTGAACGAAATAATCCGTAAAGGTGTTAATGTAGTTATCTGTGGGGGGAAACTTTGTTAGGGGTGGGAAAGAAACGATTGTGAGAGGCAGCATGAACATGATTCCATGGTTTCATCTAAACTGGTTGGCGACAACGATGAGTTTCATAGGTAAGTAATTTAAAGCAGCTGATTACGCAGCGAACCTTTCTAACGAACCTTTTGAGCCTTGAATCTTTCATACTACAGCTTGGAAAAATAGGACTTCTTTTAATTATCTAATATGCTGCGGCTTTAACCTTACAATGGATCTCACATGACTCTTTTATTTATCTTAACCTGTAAGAACATTTACATTATAATTCATTTGAGGAATATATTTTCTATTAATATTCTCAATCTGCAAAGTAACTAGACGACAAATGATAATACATGTAAAAGTGTATAGTGGCATTAAATAACTCAATATTGTACTTGTTGTTATTGTGATTATTATTGATAATCATAATAATAACAGCAACAACAATAATAAGAGCTTTAATAACAGCTTATTTATATAACACTTAGAGTACAAGTGAAACAAGAACAGGTTAAAGAAATGAAACATAAAGAGCAAAGTTAGAATAGGTAGCAAAGGGAAAATGACACAAGTTAAGCACAAAAAGGGATTTAAATAAGGTAGCAGACTCAGCTTACCTTACCTCTTTTGGCAGTGTATTTCAGATGTGCGGGGCCTCAACAACAAAGGCTTTGTAGTTCTTAGGGAGGAAAGGCTGCTGTAATTTAATACCTTAAAGGGCCACCAGATTCCATAGGGAATTTGATGAGGTTATTAGAATTAAGGTCACAAGAGTCATGTCTACTGTATTATCTGGAGGGGAGAACAACAGGGACACAGCTGTAAATAATTTGATCTATATGACAGACTTGAGCAGTTGGGGGCTTATTACTGTCAGTTTACAGTGATGGCTTAGACTCAGTATGCAGTTAGGTGGAACATGAAAACTGATCTGTATGTTGAGGGTTTGTAAATTGCACAGTATATTGGATACTGACTGCCAATATATGGCATAGAGGTCTATTTGGTTGTATTCTCTTTCCCAAAAAAGCCAAAAGAGGAGCTAAGTGTTTTATGGCATCATTCCATTGTGTTTACTGAATTTCTCAGGATTAGTGTAGATTGAAGAGTGAGTGGTTGATTGGAAGACGCATGTAGGGAGCCAGGCTGGGAATCTAAAGCTACTTAAGTACAGTATTTGAGTAAATGTTCCGAGTTACTCTTTGGCATTGGTTAAAAGCATTCTCTAAGGTGATGGCTGAAAGGACCAATTATCAGACTTACGGTACTGTGCAGATGTTTTAGGCACATTACATGTTGTAGATTCTTATCAGACAACACCATCAGGCATCTGATTGATCCCAGGTTCTTTATGTACCCCACTATGCAGGCGAACAAGCACTTAAAGAATCCATTAACATTCACAAAGAACTAATGTCAGCAGTGTGGGCTCAGTTTGGGATCATTGCTACTGCAATACAGCAAAACAGTAATGGTCAGAGTTTCCATTATTGGAGGAGTATGGGAGGCTTTCTATATAGGAACTGAGGATATACAATATAAACCTGAAAATAACTCCTAATAAAGCTAAAATCAAAAGTTAACTAAAACTAAACTGAAAGGTAAAAACAGTAAAAGACCATAACTTCTACCACTCGAGAGTCTATATCTATAAATGAGTCATCATTTGGTCTGAGACAGACAACTGATTACAGAGGACCCCGATCATGGCTTAGGGAATTTACAAGAAAATCAAATTCATAAGCTGTTAGAGGATATACCACTGAGGTATTTTGAAAGGAAAAGCCAACAAAATTAAAATATATTTATTATAAATAGTGTAAGAATAGTGTAATAGGGCCGTCATTATATTTTTAACTAAGCTATGTGTTAATGGAAACAATAAGGTAACACAGCACAGGGTTTTTCCATCCAGCCGTTCATGGTGTTATCACTGAAAATACAACTGCTTATATTAAACAGTCTATTGGGAGATAAACTGTCCAAAAATCAACTGCGTGAAGGTCATGAACTCTCCAAACCGGTTATGAACATACAGAAAGTTGTGGTCACTGTCTGGAATCAGGTTTACAAACCAGGATGTGAAATTCTGCACCAGCAACATATGCAACCTCCTGTATGTCAAAGGGAAAGGTTAATGGTGCTTGTTCATACCAGTCCTCCAGGATCTGTTTAATTACGCTATATCATTTTTTTTTTCAGTTCAGTTCAATCCAGTTTTATTTCTATAGCGCCAAATCACAATACAATCATCTTAAAGCACTTTTTACAAAAAACAAAAAAAAACCCCCAACAAATCCCTTATGAGCAAGCACTTGGTGACAGTGGAGAGGAAAAACTCCCTTTAACAGAAGAAAAAACCTCCAGCAGAACCGGGCTCAGTTTGGGCGGCCATCTGCCTCAACTGGTTGGGGTGAGTGGATAGAAGAGAGAGAAAAGAACAGCAACAATAAACAACAAATAGACACTGCAGGTTGGTGGGGCCAGTAACTGCACATCAGCAATATACAGCTCCAGGACCAGGGACATCTGCAGAAGGTACAGAGAGAGAGAGAGAGAGAGAGAGAGAAGGAGCACAAAGTTGCTAAGCTAACTAGTAGGCTAACCAGCAGTAAATCTGGAAATAGCAATAAATACTGGTCAAAATAAAAAGGTACTTGACTAGTACTGGAATGTGTAGCGGTTAATGAATTGTTTAGAGAGTTTAGGTAGTTTTTAGGTGTGTTAGACTAAAGCTAGTCTGTTGCTAATCTGTAGACGAACTATACAGCACACACAGCACAACACACTTGCAATAGGAAGTGGAATAGAACAAATGGAATGGAACAGTCTCCGACATTTTTCACACAAGAGGAATATAGGCAAAACATAGAAGAAAAGACCTGGTAACAGCAAAGGAAGATTCAATGATATTCATTTATTGTAATTTTTTGTAGGTAGCCTATTGTGAGAAATAATACAGGTTATTGTTATTGTTGACTTAATTATTAAAATTGTGACAGACAATGCAAATCACTTAAGGAGATTTACAAATTGATATAAAGTATTTTATAGCCTGCCAAAGACTAGTGATCTTTAGTGAACATACACTGCTATTCATAGACCAGCTCCACAATGTGCATTGCAGTAACATCTAGGTACAAATGTGTCCTCATTGATCTGGCACTAACTGTTGTATGACTCTGTGTTTTACAGTGATGAGCTCATCTGCTACTCTGGAAGTGAAGAAGAACCTGACAGGCATTGAGGGAGGAAACATCACTCTGCCTGACCCTGTGCTGGACCTGGGATTTCTTTCTTATGGAATGAGAACTATTGCTATGGTGAGCAAGAAGGAAATCCAGATAGTGGAGAAAATTTACAAAGATAAACTTCTCTGGGACAAAAACACAGGACTCTTTACAATCACACGACTGCAGAGGAACGACTCCGGGAGTTATGTTATTGACCCTAAAGGCGGAAGTGTTTCCTCCACAGCTTATAAACTCACTGTGTATGGTAAGTTACATTTGATTTTCCAGTATACTGCACATACTAATGTTGTTGTTGTTGTTGCTGTCATTATTCTAAAAGCATCCTAGTCCCAGGTGCACCATCCATCATTATGGTTTGAAACTGAGACTTTTAATTCAGTTAATCAGGTCAATGCATAATCACTGAACTCATGAATACTCTGTCCACTCTCTACTACAGCCATAATCAAATGGTCATTTTTGATGCTCTCATCTGGGTGATATGCCTTTTACCTGAAGAACCCATTTTTCCTTTTTCATGTATAATTTTATAAGTACACTACCAGTCAAAAGTTTGAACAAACCTCAGTCAGTGATTTTTCTTTATTTTTATTATTTTCAACATTGTACATTAACACTGAAGACTTCCAAACATTGAAAGAATGGAATTATGTAATACACACACACACACACACACACACAAATGTGTTTTATATTTCATATTGTGCAAGGTAGCTGCATTTAGCTTTGATGACAACTTGGCACACCAGTGGCATTTTCTCATATCATATGAAATTGCTTTTCAGTTCACAGGTGTGCCTTATTAAAGCCAATTTGTGACATTTCTTATCTTCTTAATGTGCTTTAGACCATCAGTTGTCTTGTGCAGAGGAAGGCTGGGTACAGTCAATAGCCCCACTATATAATGTGCTACTACAGCTACTATACAAATACATATTATGGCCAGAAACACCCATTTAGGTAAAGGGAACATACAGTCTGTCATTACTTTAAGGAATAAAAGTCAGACAGTTTGAAAATTCTCAAGAACTTTGACTGTATCTACAAGGGCAGTCGCCAAAACCATCAAACACTGTGATGAAACTGGCTCTCATGAGGACCATCCCAAGAAAGGTTGACCAAGAGCTACCTCAGCTGCAGAGGATCAGGATTTTAGAATAACCAGTGTCAGAAACTGCCAAATTGCAAAGTTCAAGTGGCAGACACATTTCCACATCCACTGTTTAGAGGACAGTGACATTTAAAATGAGTGATGACAGAGAAGCAACAAAAGGTTGTATCATATTAAAGTAAAGCCTCAAGCAACTTGCTACTTTTGGTTAAAGGAGCTGCTGTCTTTACTGTAAGTTTGTACACTGGAACCATGACAAATGTGATGGAAAACAGTATAGTACCAAATGTGTACATTCAACATTTGTCATGGGGTGTGAGTTGAGTTCCAGTTTTGGACTTTTATTTTGGCTAAATTTCCTGTTTAGCACCTATGTTTGTCTTAGGTAGCTTTGCGTTGATTATGAGAATTAGTTTCACCTTTGTTAGATTAGATTTGGCCATAGTGTATTTATACCCTTTGCTTTCCTTTGTTCTTTGTCGTAGCATTAATTATGTGACTTTACAGTCTGTGTCGTCTGATGGAGGAAGTTTTATTTGTATGCCGAGTGGTGAGGTTGGATATTGTGTTTCCCGCTGATTGGTGGAGTTTGAACGTTATAGTTTCTACGCCGAGTAGCGAGTTTGTATACTTGCCTGTGTAGAGACAGTGTTTTATATGTGCCCAAGCCTGGTGTGTCCAGGAGAAAATAAAGTATGTTGCGTCCTGAGCCTCCCTTCATCCTTCACACCCACTACCTCATGACAACATTACATGCAGTTGGTGGGACTGTAAAAAGAACTGGACCTTTTGACACACACACACACACACACACACACACACACACACACACACATACACACTCTAGGGTTGTGCATCTCTGGTGCAAGGCCTATTCAATACGAATCTTTATACATTAAATATAAAGCTGCAGCAACTGAGTGAGATACATGTCTAGGCCCTTTTTCATAACTTCTGTGCAAGAGTTCTCTTTCAAGTTTACAGCACATTACACTTTTGATATACCTGGCTCACAAAATTATACTCATGATTAGATAAGAACAATTAAATCTGATATGAAAAAAACAACATGCTTTTAAGCAGCAGGTATGCTATCTCACCCGTGAACACAAGAAACCAATTTCTCAGTCACCAAGTTTATTGTGCTCTGTGCGACACATATTCAAGGGTCAGGTCAGTGCACATCTCTATTTAAAGGCTCCAGAATACTTAATCAGAATTGTTTGGGTGTTGCATCCATCAATCTCTTTAATTTTCTTAAATTAACAATTCAACATTCCTTCCCCTGTCACTCAGGTAATGGCCAGATGTTTGACTGACCACCCATATTTATTTGTGGAACAAATAAAAACACTTTTGATTTCTGACCTCTGACAGCATGTCATACAAATTGTTTTTTTTAGCATAATCTGGTGATAATGCCCAACACAACCCTGTTTAAGCATATTTTCAAATATTTCATGTTGTCTCATTTTTCTCTAGAAGCTGTACCACCTCCTGTAGTGGTCATAGAAAGCATCAGGTCTGACAGCTGCACTTTGCTGTGTTCTGTAAGCAAGTCTGTAGAGACGACGGTGCGGTGGTACAAAGACGAGCAGATACTGAACCAGAGCAGCTCTGCTCTCTCACTGCCTCTCACTGTGTACCGGCAGGATTTCAACTCCTCTTATAAATGTGTGGCTGTCAACCCTGCTAAGGAAACGACTCTGTCTGTCAATGTTAGGGCGTTCTGCAGTTTACAAGAAGCTGAAACTCCAAGAAAACGTAAGACTAATTCTGACCCTAATCTGTAGCTTGTACATTTTAAAGCTTCTTGTCATTTTTAGTTGTTGAGTGTGTTTAATTTGTGTTGTTTTTTTTTCCTTGACAGACACTATTGTAGTTGTAATCTCAATCATGTCTGTTGTAATTGTTGTATTTGTTGGCTGTACCATCCATTGGAAGTTGCTTGACAAAAAGAAAAGGACAACCAGGCAAACAGGCAGGTATTTGTTTTTATTAAGCCCACTGTTACATGACTACTTTTCCCTATTAAATGTATGCATTTGTCTATAGATGTTGTATTTCTCTGAACTTCTCTAGGACTAATCTCTCTCGCAATTTATGTTAAGCTCATCATGTTTAATCATGTACAGTATGTAATGTGTCACTCTTCTTTTTGGTTCTTGTCTGGTATCTGCTTTGAAGGACAAACATGTTGGTTCTTTTCATACCAGTAATAGCTCAGACAGTGTAATTTGTTCTGCTTGTGGGAATGTAAGTGAGTTGCATTTCCTGTATTCTCATAAAGCAGTGGTCCATTAATGCTTTTTGCTTTATTATTGCGTTATATAGGAGACAAGTTTGAAAGTCATAGTGGGAACTTCTTCAGCATTAGTGTCATTTCTTTGTCAAGTCAGACAGGAACTGTTTGTATCACGTACTGTAAGCTGCTCTATTCAGCCCTACAACCTGATCAGTGAAGCATTGGTTTGATCCAAGGTTTTGAATTCAGTTCAATTCAATTCAATTTTATTTGTATAGTGCCAAATCATATGCAATCATCCCAAGGCACTTTACAAAAAACAGAAAAACGCCAACAAATCCATTATGACCAAGCACTTGGCGACAGTGGAGAGGAAAAACTCCGTTTAATGGAAGAAAAAATCTCCAGCAGAACCAGGCTCAGTTTGGGCGGCCATCTGCCTCGACCATTTGGGGTGAGTGGATAGAGGAGAGAGAAAAGAACAGCAACAATAAACAACAAATAGACACTGCAGGTTGGTGGGGCCAGTAACTGCACATCAGCAATATACAGCTCCAGGACCAGGGACACCTGCAGAAGGTACAGAGAGAGAGAGAGGGAGAGAGCACAAACTAGGGGAGAGAGAGCACAAGGTTAGTGACATTCAGTGGTGGAATATACATGTGAGGAGGGAGGAGAGGGGAAGAGAAGGGAAGGGAGGGTTAGGGTAGGGGAGCTCAGTGCACTATAAGTTTTGTCAGAAAGGAAGGTTTTAAGTCTAGCCTTAAAAGTACAGAGAGTGTCTGCCTCCTGAACCCAGACTGGGAGCTGGTTCCACAGGAGAGGAGCTTGATAGCTAAAGGCTCTGCCTCCCATTCTACTTTTGGAAACTCTGGGAACCACAAGTAGACCTGCACTCTGAGAGTGAAGTGCTCTATTGGGATAATATGGTACTATGAGGTCTTTAAGGTATGAAGGAGTTTGATCATGAAGGGATTTGTATATGAGAAGAAAGATTTTAAAGTCTATTCTGGATTTTACAGGAAGCCAATTAAGAGAAGCTATTATATTCTTATCCTTACATGTGTGGATAATTAGGATTTAAGGATCTAAGCCAAAAAGCCTTGGGACTATGCTTATTTGAGATTAGTTTTAGGCACAAAAATGTCCTTTGTACATTATGTTTTACATAACTGCTTGGTTAATCTGGGAAATATACAGTAAAACCACTGGTTAGAAACATGATGTAATGTGAAGTGAAGGTTTTGGATTTACAGTAGTACAGTGGTCTCTTTACTTCCACTTTCTTTCATGGGAAATAATCATATTTAATATGGCCTCTAAATAATCTTCTTTGGTACAGTTGCAAGAAAAAAGTAATGGCACTGTTGTGGTCTCCTGGTTTTCTGCATAAACCAGTCAGTTGTGTTTGTTAATATCAGATCATAGTGCCATTAGTGTTTCTTGTGGCTGTAAATGTAAATAGAGATCATATTTAGCAGGTGAACAAACAACTAGTGCTCTCATATTTCCTGGGAAAGTAAATAGAGCAGACAGCTGCAGCTGGAGGACATGGCAAAAAGTCCCACTGGTCATACAAAAACATAATCATTTTTAACAAGAAACACTGACTGTGAAATGATTGGGACATACAAAAGATTTCAGTGTTTGCATCCTAAACTTGTGATCCAGTAATTGTTTATATCATGTTCTGGATGAGTGGACACTAATAAAACCATATAATGCAAAAGGGTTGGTGTGGAGGCATTAATTCTGGATTATTATAATTGAATCTGGACTTTGAAAATCCTGGACTGTATACATAGGCCAACCTGTCTATATAGGTCTGTCTTCTTTTTTCACTTCAACAAATTTTTACAAGAAAAAATGCATAGCATATTGACAAGAAAAACTTGCTATGTATGGCTTATATTCAAAAGAACCCTTTAGAAATTGAGATATCTGTTGTGGCAAAGTGATTGTCCTCTTATGACATGAAGATTTCCTCAAAGGTCCATCGTAAGAGCTTTCTTTATTTTTACATGCTCACATTACAGCATTTAGCTTTTTGCATTTGTGAACATTCTAATCTGGATACATAATTGGCTGTAGGAGATTAATGTCTGGAAGTCTCATGCAAAAGAAAAGCTAAATCTGGGTAGATCCAATAATGACTGCCTGGTCCTTTTCTGAGCACACAATCCATCATGTGATCACTTGAGAGTTGCTCTAGAACAGGGGTGGGAAGCACCAGGCCTGAAGCTCCAGGCTTCCAACCATCCCTGATCTACCCATTGTTGGATCACTTGTATTCAACCAATCAGAAGCTGCAAGGGCAAGGAGAGTTGGAAGATAAGCAGGACAGGGGCCCTCAAGGACTTTGGTTACACACCCCAGCTCTAGAAAATCATGTCAGGAGAAGGAAGTCACTTGAGTCTTACTGCTTTTATTCAGTGAATAGCTTCTTTGTCCTTGAAGTGTATGTGTATTTATTAAATACACTCAAAGCTGATTTCTAGAAATCCAGTAGTCATTTATGATTCTCTGTTGAGCTTTGAGAAACATCTTGCAGTAAGACAGCCATTTATTCCTGTTATTTCCAATTAGGTAACACTGCCTACTACATGTATTTATTTTATTTGAACTCCTCAGGTCTAGACTGTAAGAAGTTGTATAGCAGGTTTACAATTAGCTCACAATTGTGGTCCACTAAATTTCTCAAGTCAAGTTTTAACTACTAACTTTTAATTTTATGTCTTTGCAGGCTCAGTGAACACAGAAACAGAGGTTCACTATACTGATCCAAACATACTTGACAGACACAGTCAGGTTGGTACTTGCTAAATTGCACCCTAGGTAATGTTTAACGGTAGTGAATATCCTGTTCCTAAGCAATGTTGTTATTAGCAACGTTTGCTCAGTCCTCCCACAAAGTAAATTTATCTTCTGCCTCCAGGTCTTGTTTGAGCTTTACAGTTGGCTTTACACATCTCTGAGTATGTGCTGCGATCGATGCCCTGGATGTATTAAAATAATATATAAATACCTGACAACTAGGTTATAAACATAAAACTTGTTCTTTACATGTTAGATCCAGAGTGACTTATGGTTCATTTATTCTTCTCCATAACTACTCAAGGGTGTTGTTGTATACCTCGGCGTCATTAACATTAACGTTTACAGGATTATAAATGCAACACCTATGTGACTTTGAATAACGGTATGTTAGCATACACAGAAGTATACATTTCAATTTAATTCATTTTATTTGTATAGCTCCAAATCACAATACAGTCACCTCAAGGCACTTTACAAAAAACAAAAACAAAATCCAGTAAATCCCCTATGAGCAAGCATTTGGTGACAGTGGAGAAGAAAAACTCCCTTTAATGGAAGAAACCTGCAGCAGAACCAGGCTCAGTTTGGGCGGCCATCTGCCTCGACTGGTTGGGGTGAATGGATAGAGGGGAGAGAAAAGAACAGCAACAATAAACAATTAAACAATGTGCAGGTTAATGGGGCCAGTAACTGCACATCAGTAATATACAGCTCCAGGACAAGAGATACCTGCAGAAGGTATAAAGAGAGAGCACAGAGAGAGAGAGAGAGAGAGCACAAAGAGTTGAGAGCGGAGCTCAGTGCACCTTGTGTGAATTAAAAGACTTTTTTTTTTTTTTTACAGTAGTGCTGGAGGCCAAAGCTATGCCATATAAAGTAGTTACATTGCTAAAAGCAAAGTCTGACGTTTTTAGGCCCAAATACAATAACTTCTGTTTTCTCTGATTTTAAAAGTAGAAAGTTACCAGTCATCCAGGCCTTCATGTCGTTTAGACATGCTTGAAGTCTAGCTAACTGGTTTGTGTCATCACGTTTCATAGACTGTCTGAGTGTCATCTGCATAACAATGGTAATTAATAGAGTGCTTCCTAATAACATTGCCTAAGAGAAGCATGTATAAGGTGAAGAGAATTGATCCTAGCACAGAACCTTGTGGAACTCCTTAACTAACTATTGTGTGTGTAGAAGGTTAAACAGGAACATGAACAAATTTAAACCTGTCCAATAAATATGATTAGAACCACTTTAACCGTGTTATCTAGAGGTGGAGTCATGGCAACTGGACTTCTAGTTTTTAGGTCGAAACATCTCACTACTCATCGAAGCAGCTTCATGGTAAAGAAGCAGTCTAACTGAGGTCTTACAGATGATTCAAGAGCTACTGTAGTAGAAGTTAGAACTGTGGCCACTACAGAAAGTATCTGATGAATTTGATCTCTAATAGTTTTGATTTTATTTGTAAAGAAACTGCTGAGAGCTAAGAGAGCACTGGGCTCAACAGAGCTGTGACATTTTGTCAGCCTGGCCACAGTGCTAAAAAGAACCCTGGGATTGTTCTTATTTTCCTCTATTAGTGATGAATTGCATTCTATTCATCGTTCTGGCTTTATGGAGAGCTTTTTTATGTTATTAGACATTTAACAGGATAGATAAAATCTTCTAAATTTCTGGAATGCCATTTCCTTTCCAGCCTTCATGATGCCTGCTTTAAGGTACAGATGTGTGAACTGTACCATGGAGATAGTCTCTTTTGATTCCCTAACTTCTTTTTCAGAGGAGCCACAGTATCAAGTGTTTCACGCAGAGAGGCTACAGCACTGTCAACAAAATAATGAACTTGGTAAAGAATAGGATTGAGGCAGCCTCCCTCCACTGTGTTGGCACAAATAAAAGTGGAATCATTTTCTTAAATTTATTAACAGCGTTGTCAGGCAAACATCTGCTGTAGAGGAATTTCCTCCCAAATGTTCCAGTCTTATTTATCGGACAGATTCCAATTTGACTTAACATTGACTTAACTTTCTCCCAGGTTTTTAGGTTTTGACTTCTACTATATTCTTCATGTTCAATCCTTGTGATTTTCTTCCACCAGGGTCAAAATGTACTTAATTCGTCACGACCTGTTGACAGATCCTATCTAACAACAGTCTATGATAAACTGGAGGTTCATCGCATGACTGATACAGATACTGCTGTTAATGTTGAAGAGCAAACAACTAACTTCCCCCACACGTCAGCAACTGAGCACTCCCATAGATGAAGAAAATATGTCTTGAATACTGTACACATTTCATTATTTATTATTATTTTAAGGGTCTTCATTTTTATTTTATGTTATATAGTAGTGCATTCCTATTTTACTGAATGATTGACTGACATTATTAATGGCTACTGTGTAAATGAGTTATAACCTTTTATGTGATAAACGAGATTAGGAGAGAAGTGGAGTGAAGTGTTTGTGTTGGATATACTGTGTACTTATCTCTATAGTCTGAATGAAGGGTCCCGCTGAAAGACTATAAAGTGCCACATTCTTGTAGATGCTATGTCAGGCCTTGCGTGGCAATACTGAGCCAGGCAACACTCACCCCATCCCTCACATTTAGAGGCATTGGTGCAGACGTAGTGACTCATTGCATTATTCACAGGGATTTGAGCTATCCTATTTGAAAAGTTCATATTGCATCAATATAATAATCCAGTTTATTAAAAGGAAACAAATATAATTGAAGCACAGAGCAACATACTATCAAGCAGTCTACTGTGAAATCAAGCTTGATGCAATTACTAAGATAAATCAAAACTCTCACATTTCATTTGTGGTATGTTCACTTTATATTTGTCATATATTTCTTTTACAGTATGCACTAAAAATATTCCACATTTTAATTACATTTACATGTAAAAATAATTTTCTATGCAAGATAAATATTTATCTGCTGTATTCCAACGTTTTCCTTTGTTGTGTGATACAAAGTACCTGTGTTTCTGCCAACAATCTGCAGCCTGACAGCTGTTGTGTAAGGTGTAACTGATCCGTGATGCAATAAAAGGGTTTCATTTAGAAGAAAGATGAAGATAATGGGTTGCATTGTTCTGTGTACTGTGTTACATTTTTCTCACAGGTTTCTCATTATTCAGTATTCATGTCATTAAACAGTATATGTTTGTATATATTATATATATATATATATATATATTGCAGCTAAATTCAAATGACTGATAAGAAAATAGTGACCACTGCAGCACACACACATCCAGCTGTACAAGGTTAGGATTCATGTTTTATGGTTGCGTCATAAAAGGCAATGTTGCAGACAACAAAGCATACCCACCCCTAACCCCAACAAAACAGCATGGTGGAGATAACCTACAGATAATCTCTATTACTATTATAAATAAGACAGTTAAAGATAGCTGGTGAACAGATATGTATACATATATGTATGCAAACTACACAATGAATACAAATACGAATACAAAATTAGCATACACATGCAGGTTGGTCATGTCATTATCATGGGAAGTTTCGCACAAACCTGGCAGATGAGGTTACGTGACACCTCTTGGCCTAAAAAAGTTTAACCTTTAATATCAAGTAATTTTCTTAAAATAGAACAATACCAAATTGTGACAACAGATATATATCTTAAAAAGAAAGACATTTCTACATGCATTCAGCCTACAAAAAAACAACATGGAAATCCATGGCCGTGACAAACAAACATGAAATACATGGAAATCATTATAGTTAGGCTCTATAATTGTGAATTTTATGAAAGGCTACAGATTCAGCAGAAATCAAAAATGGAAAGGACCACCATATAAAGAACAAGAAGAAGATACTGTGATCTATTTTTTTTTTTTTTTTCACGTATTCCTCATTTTTGAGTTCTAACGACATCTGCAAGATGGAAACAGCACCCTAGGGACTCCAGTCTGTGCCTAAATGCGTGCTCGTTCACGTCGGTTCGTAGGGCACGTTGAAGTGGACGTGCTTTCTGCGTCACTTGCGCGCCGCCTGGCTGTCGATGCATTTCTTTTCCTGAAAGCCTAAACATAGATGTTTCGATTTCACGTGAGTATCGTGCCCCGAAAACCTTTGAACCCCTTTCCTAAAAGTCATGTTGGGTTATTTTACACAGAGCTAGTAGTAGTTACACACTGTGTGTGATTTATCTTCTGACTGCTGTCTATTGTTTACGCGACTGCTAAATGCAATGCGGTTGGCGGCCTTCGAAGCAGCCCCATAGCCTGGTGACATGAGCAGGAGGGAATGTGAGCGCTCCCCTGCAGTGGTGACAAGGCTGAACTCAATATTTCACATTAATCTCAGTTATAAAAGGCCAGTCGGTGCTGTATATTTGCTGAGCCCTGTCGGTGTCTGTTAGTTTCAGGGCAACAGTTTTCCAACGATGTGGGATCTGCGTGATGTAACGTCAGCACTAGCAATATGGCTAACAGATTCTTTCGGCACAGTGAGGGTCGTGGAAAAGTAACGTTAGTCCTGCGTTGCATTTTATTCACTTAGTTGTTTTAGAGGGAACCTAGTAAGTGGAACATTCAGTGTTAGTCGAATGTTTATTTCTCGAGTTCGTTTACTCTGCTATGATATTTTTCTCGAGATACCATGCTCGGTCATCTCGGATTTAGCCAACTAGTATGTTAAGGCTAACTGGCTACTGTGTTAAAGTAATGGCAAAAGGGAAGAGAGAGAAGGAAAAAACGTTAACTTATCAATGATTATTAGACCAGTGTTAAGTTTTTCTTCAACTCAATTTTCATCTTTTAAAATTAATTTAGCAAGTACGTTAAAAAATAATGTACAGTGCAATTTTGCAGTGAAAGCACGTTTAAGAGCTTAGCTGGCCGTTCACATTTGAATAAACCTTAAAGAAAGGTTATAAATAGGACCCACGTTGGCAAATAGCTAATATACAGTTACATCACCTATGAGATAACTTACATCATCTATGAGATAACTAACTCATCAGTTAACGTGCCTTAAGTCTAGGTTTTCTAAGGTTACTGATGATGTGTGCAGATAAAAAAGGCATCGTTCATAAAGTGTCCTGGCAGTTCGTCATAGTGGTTAAGTTACATAAAGATTTTTATAATAATTTTATGAGAAATTGCTTCGAAATATAAGATCAAAGTTGATATCAGTAACCTTTGCACATTCAGAGAACATCCACTGTTCAGTTTGTGAAGTTGGGAAGCACTGAGCATGTTTCTTGGAAGACATTAAACCTTTTGCACAGCAGATATTTTGATATTTGGTTGCAGAAAAAGCAAATATGCCTCAAATATCTTACTGGGACATGCTAAGCATGACGATTGATATTGTATCTCAGCTGAAGAATGTCCACTACCAATCACCCATTTGCACGTGCATTCCCTTTGAATTGGATGAGAAATTGTGTCCAAACCTTGAACTCGTAGCGCATGTTTTCTGTTGATGTTTTTGTTGTATTTGCAGTTATCACAGATTTACATGTAGGCCATTCATGATATCTACTTTGGACGATGGACGATATATTGTCCCAGAAATTATTTCGATAGATGATAAAATTGACATTTTAAGACCGTTTTATTTTATTGGTCACTGATTATTTGACTATATAGTGAGTTATGTTATCGGGGAGCATGTGCCATTTATATTTGCATACTGTTGGGCATAGGTACCTGTAATAGTCAACTACTGGGAAGGTCCATCTCCCTCTCCAGCTGTGGTTTTTGCTCCAGGCTCTAAAAACAGGACAGGATGATTATGTTTTAGATGAACCTTTAGGTTAGTTGTATTGCCACTTATGTTGCCACTGTTTATAAACAATATCCACATTTTGGCTTGTTCTCCACTCTCGTTAGGCTTAAGACCAAATATTTCCCACAACGGAGCAGTGGAATTCAGCTTTGAAACCAAGTTCATTTGTACAATAATTTGCTTATCTCCACTTTTTCACCACATCTGCATGTCTTGCCTCCTTCCTAACTTCCACTCAATCGATTCTGGCTGCCTTTGCAGTCCCTGGATGAAGACTTCACGTTGGAGGAGGAAGACGAGGGATTGGTAGAAGAGGAAGATGAAATTGATCAGTTCAATGATGACACCTTTGGAGCTGGGGCCATCAGTGAGTTGGGCATAAAATTTATTTGAAACATGTTTACACTAAGCTACTATACTTGAGGGCATGTGAAATTAATGCGTCAGTGCTCATTTTTAATTAGTCACACTGTGAGGTGTTTTAAGTTTTAGTTTGAAGAAGGTCGAATGACAGAATGCATACTCTTACTTTATTAAAAAAAATAAAATTAAATACTTCTAAACAGAACAGATTTTCCAATTTCAAAAATGTCCAGTCAGCATAAACAGTGTAGTTGATGAGTTATAGGATTTTTTTTCACCCAAAAATGTCAAAATGGCATGGTTCCTCCACCAACTACAACCATTAAAATAATCAATAACCAATATGTAATTCCAAAAATGCACAAAATACATAACCCTACCTATTGACGAGATGACACAAACTGTGATTCCAGGAAATGTAAATAAGTCAGTGTCTCCATCATTGATGATGAAGACAATTGTGTCTTGTCTGTAGGTGAAAATACCTTTTATACAATTTATCAAAGTTTTTATGGTCTAAGCCATAAAAAGGAATCTGTCTGTAGAATATGTCTGAGATTTCAGCAGAGATTAACTGAATGGCTGTCATATAAAAAATTACATTGTTCTGGCTTCTCTTTTCTAGATGACGACTGGCAGGAGGAGCACAAACGCCTCGCTGAGCTTGATGAGCGGGATGGGTTAGGAGTGGGGCTAGGGATGGGAGGAGAATCAGATTTGGGAGCTAATGAGGACTCTTCCTCAACCTGTCTCCCTTCCTCTGCGGGCCATGTCCCCCTACCATGTTTGCTCAGTTCAATCAACTTTTCCTCATCTTCTTCTGGACTGCCTCCTCCTGGTGAGTCATGTAGTGAAAAAGACTGAGTTGACTAAAAGAACCCTGTTAATTTCTCTGAGAGATTGTTTTATTAGACAGTATTGTACACTGTCACCTCACAGCAAGAAGGTTTGGGGTTTGAATCCTGTTAAAACCTGAGGCAGTTCTGTGTGGAGTTTGCATGTTCTCCCTGTTTCTGCTTTCCTCCCACAGTCTAAAGACATGCAGTTTAGGGTTAAGCGTCCGTAGGTGGGAATGTGAGTGTTTGTATGTCCCTGTGTGTATTAGTTCTGTGATAGACTGGTGATCTGTCCAGGGTGTACCCCCTCTCACCCATTGTCAGCTGGGATTGGCTCCAGCCCCCTTGTGACCCTGGATTTACCTGGATTAGCTGTAGGGATGGTTTGCAGTGTTCTGTATTTTTGTGGTCATTTTCAGCTTTTAGTATGATCTATATTCCAACCGTCCATTATAAATACTGTTTATGCTGTCGTGGAGCATAGAAGGGGGATCATCCACATTAATTTATTAAAATGGTATGAGATTAAAAGTAGGGTTAGCAATAGGCCAAGATACTCGGCAGAATTGCTGCCCATAGATTTTTTTTTTTTCTTCACTGGTTGTTTTAGTTATATATTTAGGTCAATAATATACCTATTATTAAATCCAAAGATATAAATGTGATTTCAGATGTGGAAGATCGAGGAGGGGATGGTGAACTGGCTGAGTCCCTGGCCAGGTTCATCCTGGAGGCTGACCCAGCCGTTGCTGGGGTTGGTGCAGCTGAGAGGCCAGGTCCATCCCCCAGTTCCTCAGGATCCAGCCTGTCTACTCAGCAGCTGGATCGATCCAGAGTCCAGCCCCAGCCCTCTTCCATCCCACATCCTACTCAGTCAAACCAGGAACCCCAGCAACAGCTGCCTCCTGTGCGCTCCACTTCAGGTGAAGTGTGTGTATGGTGTATCGTTGGGTTTTTAATAAATAAATGGATTTCGTCATTGTCATTGATGTATGTCATTATAGTAGAGTACAGTGCTGTCTAATATCAAATACCATAAATAACCATAGAGCGAGTCATTTCTACCTTCTGGTAATTCCAACAGACTTCAAACACACTTTGCAGCAGGGTGTTGTTTGTTCTGCGTCTGATGCCGCAAAACCAAACCTATTCCAATTTACGGACGACACTGTGCCTTTCTTGGGAACGAGTTTTTCCCTGCTTGCTGACATGTTGTTTGTGTATCGCTAATATGGCAAACGTGCAGGGGGAGGGGCTGAGCCCAGAGGGGAGCGTCGGCAGATGTTAAAGAGAAAACGGAGTCGATGTAAACTATACATTTGAGTTAATCGATAAAATTGGTTTATAACCCGGCCCTACCCTGTTGTAATAAATTCATGTTCATTTCAGATTCCAGTTTATGTCAAGAAAGGAATACTTGAAGCTTCTGTGTGTCACAGAACTTTGTTGTACTATTTGTACACAAATACTTCAACATCCAGTGTAAAAAATAAAAAGAGACTAGCACAGACTTTCTTATGGTTGAGAATGTATCATGCAAGATAGGAAGAAAATAAATGTTAATGTCCTTCCTCGTGTTGACTGACTCACCTGTGTAATTACAGCTGAACCCAAAATATTCCCATCCAAGGACTCTGCTGTCCTTAGGCCACTCCCCCTCTGTTTCAGCTCTGTGGTCTGCCTGTTCAACCATGAACCTATATTCTGAGTAACCTTTGGTGGAGTTTGCTGTTCACTGTTTGGTCGTTTTGTTGTCATTGGTTTTACTTTGCTATGGAGTGATTTGATTTGAAATGCACAAACCAGATTTAGCAAGTGAAGTTTGTTTAATGAGGAAAAACCTTGGGGAGATATACTTCAGTAACAATAGCTGATTTTCAGCTACTTTGTGACAACGTGGTTTATGCATTTTCCCTGTTTTCATGAGATCTGCTGTTTTCTGCTCTACTTTGCACTACTCCAGGCCTTCCTCCGGGCCCGACTCCCTCATCTATGCTCAGCTACCAGCAGCAGCAGCAGCAGCACCTGTTACGCAGAAGGACAGCTCCTATGGGCCAGGTTGTTTTATTTTAAAATTTTTTTTATTCTGGCTGTTTTTGTATACTGTCGTGTATATCTGTGACTTTAAAGGTTTGTAAACATCACCTTCTATTTATTACATGTCAAGTAATGCTGTTACACAGTTGACAGAAGAAGCTTGCTTATAAGAAGCTTATATGTTAAATGTTTTGAGGCATTTATAATACACAACTTTAAAGAACATATGACAAGTGTTAATTTTTTTTAAAATTCATAATTAATTTGCCTTGAAAATACATTTTAGTTTTACATGGCAAACTGGCAGAAATTATGAAAAAAGAATGTCAGTTTGAATCGTCTTTTCCAAGACTGCACCACATGAACTAGGCAGAAGGGGAACTTGAACTTGGCTAATAATTGCTGGTAGTGGTTATTGAGCGGTTGCGTTTTACTATTTGCAATTTTCTGGTGTTTTTTTTTTTTTGGTTGCTTTTTTGTAATTTTTCTATTATGCTTAATACCATTACTTGCGGGATGCCTCAAACTTTTCAGACTATAATTTTATTATTTGTTCGACCAGACCAAACTATTAGCTATTGGCTAACTCACCAAGACATCTGACCTGTTCTTCACTCAATTGTCCTGCCACCACTGTTTGATTTCTCTCCTGTGCCTGTTCTTTCTTATTCTTGGCTGGATGTGGTTATATGGTTGTGGTCTGTTGTATATTTGTGAAAAGACATTTTCAAGTTCATCGGTTTCATGGTCTGTTGTCTATGATTGTTCAGATGCTAGCTTGTTTACCTCATGTTACATCATGGTTTTCTGATGTGGAAGTAAAATTTTTCAGAAAAACATCTTCTGCCAGTCCAGTGAATATTAAATTACTTTTTTTACCAAAATCATAAGTACAATTTCTCCTATGCTCTGATGAAATGAGTACTTCAACCTGTCATACGCTCTTTAAGGGTATGCGACAATTTGGTAATGAGCAGTTTTTCATCTTTCGCAAGAATATGCCATGATTTTTCCCGTCTGGAAATCCACTTGGACTTATTTTAATGACATTAAAACAAGAAATTAGATTTTGTATAAATGGTACTGCAGTAACATTTATATAACTTCATTAGGGTAAAGTCATTTTATTTTAAATTTGATTTCCATCATTTTTTTTCTCTTAGATGAACCCTAACAGCATCTGGGAGAACAGCATGGGTTTTGGGCCAGTCAGTGTTACCCCAGGACTGGTTACACACATGGAGGTAAGGGACACTCACTCGTCACACTAGACATCTGTATCCAGTTTCAGCTTTTCCTCTGCATGTATGATCATGGCAATCTTGTCAGGCAATAGACTTTACAGGGCATAACTAAAAATAGGTTAAAATGGCCATAACAAGACATTTAACCAATAGACAGTGTTTACCTTTAATTTTGCGTTTTAGCCACTCACTTCTGCATTGCATAATGGCAACAGTCCAAATCCATATACCAGTTAGCATAAGATATTGCAGATAGAGACAATAACCGAAATAATTCAGCATGAAGACTCAGTATATTATTATTATTATTATTATTATTATTATTATTTTTTTTTTTATAAAGACTATTGCTACTCAGTCACTGTATATCTGTCCTCACTAAACAGGCATTTGTATGAACAGATATACAAGAGAAACAAACTTAAAAGTACACAGATATTACTATAATATTCTCTTGCACTGTATCTAAAGTATGGTGTCTATTACTGTAAGGACACAACAAAGACATTTCTCCAAATTCTGTATGGTGGACTATGGTAGTGTGGTAATGACTTAACCAAGCTGTTAAGTTTGGACATCTGTATTTTTCTTACTTTATTTACCGTGTTTTTGCTCTTCAGGATAGTCCGCTAATGTCTATAATTAAAGAGGTGGGCCTTCCTAAACGACCTCCTCAGGGTAGAAACGATGAAGGCCGGGATTTGTCAGAGCGGGTTCCACCTCCACGCTCTTCTTCCCCTGTCATTGGCTCCCCTCCAGTTAGGGTCGTGCCCATTGGGACCCCTCCCAAACAGCCGATGAGTCATGCTCTGAATCATCAGGTGAGGAGCAAACTGTGGATCTCACTCTACATTGTGTCCTCTGTCATTCCCTTTTCACCGTTTATAAGGAGAAAATGAACTGCAAATCTGATGTATATTGTTGAATGTCAATCTGAAATATCTAAAGATATTGGTGAAAAATTTTCAAATGTCATTAATATAGTTCCTACCATAGTGGTACTTTTACCACTAGAAGTCCTAACGCAAGATATTTTTCAAGCTTTTACTTGGGGCTTAACAAACTTTGTAGTTACAGCAATGATATTCCTTTTGAAAGTTAGAAAATAATACAGTATGTGGTGTTGGTAGCCCCATCATAGTGTTTTTGGTGCTCTCAGTAGTTGCAGTAACTACCCTGAAGCCTCTTGTTGTGATATTGCTTAACATGTAGTCAGCTTTTCTCTGTGTGCACATCTGTGTCTGTGTAGATCCACCATCCTACAGCGGTTCATGTGAGAGCCCCAGTCCAGCACAGATACCATTCTCCTTTCCCTGAGCGTCTGTCACCCAACACACTCCTCAATATAGCTGTGAGTGCTTCCTTTCGACCATCCTCTCCTCAGTTATTCAGCTATCCTAGGAGCTCTTTTTTACGTTTTATGGTACAACATAGGTTAACAAATGAGTGTTTCTCTATTCCCTTTTGAACTAGATCAGGAACAGCTTGAACATTAGGTGTGCAGATTTTGTCTGTGATTGATTTTGTATTTTTGGCACTAGATGTCCTGATTTGCTGCTGTTTTACACCCAAAATCCTCTACTAAAGTATTTTGTCTCTGATATACACTCCCCTCCATACGTGTTGGAACAGTGAGGCCAATTCCTTTATTTTTGCTGTAGACTGAAAACGTTTGGGTTTCACATCAAAATGAGACAAGAGATCAACATTTCAGCTTTTATTTCCTGGTATTTACATATGGATCTGATACTCAGCCTAGAAGATTAGATTATTTGTAATGGAACATGACATTTTTAGGTGAGCAAAAGTATTGGAACACATAGACTTAAAATAGATTAAAGTGAATAAGACTTGAGATTTAGTTGGAAATCTTTTGCTTGCATCAAGCCTGTGACCCATGGACATCACCAGACTTTTGCATTCTTCTTTTGTGATGCTTTTCTAGGCTTTCGCTACAGCCTCTTTCAGTTATTGTTTGTTTTGGGGGTGTTACTCCCTTCAGTCTCCTCTTTAGCAGGTAAAATGCAGACTCCATAGGGTTTAGAGAACCTCAGTTCCCCCCGCATGCTGATCTCTTGGTCAGATCTTTTGTCTCATATTCATCTTTTGATGTCAAACACAAATGTTTTCAGTCTACAGCAAAAAGCTGTAATCAAATCTACAAAAATAAAGGAATTAGCCTCACTGTTCTGGGAATGTAAATCACACGTATGATATTATGGGCGAAGCCTTCATGTCAATGAGGTTATTTTACTTTTACACACTTTTACCTTTTAGAAAAGGCCAGTGTAGCTATTTGTCCATTTCCAGCTATTATGCTAAGTTACAATAGCTGGTAGCTGCTGGTAGTTCCATATTTAGTGTACAGACATGAGAGGCATCAGTATTCCCAGGTAAGTTTCTGTGAACAAATAAGTATTTTCCAAAAGGTTGAATGTTTTCTTTAAATAAGGAGTGGATATGAGAAAAACCAACCAACCTTCATTTTCATGATGTTGGTGATGTTTCGTGTTTTTTGTGTTCAGAATGCTCCACTGTGTCGTGGTCCGTTTCGTCCTGGAGTTCCAGTTCTCTCTCAGATTCAGCGGGCTCAGATGCTCAACTCTCAGGTTAGCACTCCACACACAGCGTGCACACACAGCACACTGTCATTTTAGATTGGTAGGGTTCTTGTAACATCTACTACCTTGTGAATAAAACAATTACTAATTCATCTTGAGAAATTAATACGCAAGACTAAAATAATTGTAAATTATTTGAAATAATTCACAAAACAAATACAGCACTGGAAATTAAGCTGAATTTTTTTTTTTTTTTTTAAACAACTGGAGTACCTTGACTTACCAGTCAGTTTTACATTTTGTGTTTGTTCGAGACATTTTGGGTCAGTGTTAGATTAAGCAATTTGTGTGGGCATGATGCAAGTGCATCGGTAGAGCACCTGTGAATGGATTTATTTTGGAAATAAATCGTGATTCACCAGTTCTTACATGTTTGCATTGGTCTGTTTGGTTATTAAATGATTTATGCATTTATTTACCAAAGCAACAGATCCAAAAATGTGATACTGCAATGTTTTAACAGTGGACAGTGGTACAGGACGTATGAATAAAGTCCAGTTTGTGAACGGTCTTAATTTGAATTGATTGGTAAATAATCAAACTCATTGGATTGTACAGTATCAGGCCTTTGCATTGTATCACATTGGACTGCGGTGAATCAGAGTGTGTTTAATCACATTGCATTGTAATTGAGATATGAATTATATTGTAGTGCACTGGTAGTTGCTGCTGATGTATCTTTAATCTATCAGATTGCTGACAGTATACAGAGATCTGTATTGTTTCAGCCTCACACCAGAGATGTCCAGCCCAATGACTGTAGAAGGGGTGGACATAGCAAGCCCGTTTCTGGGTTTGAAGCCATATAGGAAGTAGCCCTGGACTCCAACAAACTCTGGCTCCCTTTGACTTCCACTGAAAAATCAGCGCTGATTACTATGTCACTATTGTTGCCACAGTAATTGTGGCTTTCTCATCTTTGTTTGAACACACTCTTAATATTCCTAATTTTTTTTATGTGTATTTTCTCTGTAATACAAGATAATCCATGTTGCCTTGTTCCACCCCCACGTGGGGATGATAAACAGGTTGCTTTACCCATTCACATTATGGGTTTAGGCTATCCACCGCTCCATGGTAGGAATGGATCTGCCGTGCTCTACAGGGGGCGTGTACATTCAACAAGGTTGCTGCTGATTGGCCCAGTGGCCGCCATGGGAATATTCTATTGTCCAAATATGGTACTTCTGCAAAGCAACATGGTGGCATCCATAATGGCCAAAAATGGCAACTGACTTGGCTTCGTTCACGCGGTGCGCAATGTTATGGGTGACGTCTCATTATATAGGTCCACCCCCTATACACCATCAATGGTCCAGCCCTACTAGAAAGAGTAGAAAACATTGTACAAATGCTATCTTGGCTATTAAGCTGATAGTTTGTTCTCTTTATGCAAACCTGGGAACTCTGCTCTCTCTTGCAATTCAAGAAACTGCTTCTCATAAGAATAATATGGATGGCAGCTTCTTAGTTCACCTTTTAATTCCCACACACTCCTTGCCTGCCTCTGTCTTTCTCTCTCCAGGTGGCAGGTTTTCCCCGCAGTGGTCCAGCACCTGCTTTGTTACCAGGTGGTGGAGGTTTCAGGCCATTCTTTGGGGGCCCTCCTCCTCCACATGGTCATCGTATGGGCCCGCCACCGCCTCATGGTCCCCCCAACCACACACCACCCATCCGACACAATACCACCCACCTCCACCCCCAGCACCGCCGTATGCTCACCCAGCGCATGCAGAGCCGAGGAGGGTAAGCGCACGTGCACAATACATATTTGACTGACTTCATGCTATTATTATTTAAATTTAGAATTAAATTTGTATTTAATCAAAGAACTAAAACTTACAGCACTTTAATGCTGGTCGGTCACACCTGTAGCACAAAACCTAAGATGTTCAAAAAGGACCACTGGATCATGCCCTCTTTTAGTTTTCTTTTTTCCTCTCTCTTTACATCCCTGTAGGGACCGTAGCAGGACTGGAGGGGACCGGCGCAGCAGAGACCCCTATAGCAACCTGATGACCCAGAAGGAGAAGGAATGGGTAACCAAGATCCAAATGATGCAGCTCCAAAGTACTGACCCTTACCTGGATGACTACTACTATCAGGTCGGTTTTTGATAGAGTTATCACATCCGCTGTGCTCATGTATTGAGCTGAGATTATATGGCTTTTTAATGGTTTGCCCTATTTTAGTTGTTTTTTTGTGTGTGTGTGTTTGTTTTTTTTTGTTTGTTTTTTTTTTTTTGTTATTGCGCTTGATGTATTCTATTATATTTTTATTATATCGTCACCTTAAAATAATGGCCTATGTCATTTTTGGACAAAGTGAGATCTTCATGATGCTCGCCACCTCTTGTAAAATTGCCTAAATCCTCAGTTGAACAGATCATGCAATTCTAATCCCATAATATAATTGCCTATGTCAGTTTCAATTTGCCCAAGTCACAAGACAGAGTGACTTAGGCAACTTTATAAGCTTTTCAAGATTGCAGCCGCTTCAAAAAGAAATTCCTCCTAGCTAGTGAAGTTATTGCCATAATACAGAACCCAGACTCCATTGACAAGATTCACTGTAATATAGGCTAGGCTATAAATGTTGCATAGTTATTTACCCCTTTTAGTTAGCATTTAACCTTTTTGTGTGAAATGAATAATAAATATAATATACAGTATATCTGATTCAGTTTTTTGAAAAACTTGATAATATGATTTAGGCCATTATTTTAACAGGGTGATGATATTTAATTGTATTCTACCTTTTGTAAATACAGGTATTTGTTTTACAGTATTGCTGCTGTAGCATTTTGGAATTTCTTGAATGTGGGAATTGTGTGGAACTAATAAATGGTCATCTTATTCGATCTTATACCTGAATTTCCTTTTAAGGATTAATAAAGTTTCTCATCTTAAATAATGCTATAGTCTGAGCTGTGGTGTCAGGATGCTAACATTGCCCATCGGGCACAACACATGAAAAGCACATGACTTTGGTGGTTTTGATATAGATTTGTATAGATTCCCTAAGACCCTGATGGTTGTATCAGGGTCTTGCTGTATGAAAAATGCAGATCAGAAACAGGCTGACAAATTTCTAAACCATATTTTCACTGTCATTGGTATTTTTATACAGATTTCACTCAAAATAATCAGTCTATGCTAATTGAATTTGATCAAAGGGAAAATTACTCATTTAGGCTAAAAGTTATTTGAGAATAACGTGTGTGTGTGTGTGTGTCTGTGTATCTGTCTCCATATGTAGAACTACTATGAAAAGATGGAGAAGCGTCAGGAGAGAGAGAGAGACAGCAGCAAGAAGGAACACACCACCAAACTCATCACTCCACAGGTTGCTAAGGTCGAACACACCTACAGACCAGGTAAATCACAACAGAATACAGCAGATTGTCTGTTCTCTTCAGTATGTGACACATATGGTGTTGGAGTCTACAGGATGTTGACTTATGTTTGACAACAGTTCAGTTTGCTGGCTCTCTGGGTAAACTGACAGTCTCCAGCGTCAACAACCCCCGCAAGATGATTGATGCTGTGGTGACGACTCGCACAGATGATGAGGTCTGTTTGAATGTTGCTTTTCTTCATTTCATCAGAGGTCAATGTTGTCAAAGCCTATCTAGAAAGTCATTTTAATCTGGCAGTTCTGTCCAATGAAGCAAAGAGGCTTAAATTGGCAACCACTGGAGGTAGGATGGATTCCAACAGAACACTTCCTGAAGCTGTTTTGCAGAAACAGCAGACTACATTAACCACACTGCAGATCTCTAGAGGTAGATGAGAATGGTTAGAAAGTTTCTGAAATCCTCTGTTGCACATACATCTTATCATTTACTGGACAAAAAGGCCTAGTTGTTAGCTCACACGTGGTCAATATCATGGTATTCTGTAGGGCTTTTCTTTTCCAGTTCACATATGGGTGCTCACCAGCATCAGCAGAACTGCTGAAAGTTTGAAAACAGTAGTGTAGTGTATAGTGCTCTTGTTTATTCATTCTTTACCTGCTCTTTAGCTAATTTGTCTTCTCATCAGTTTTGAAGTCCTCTCTGCTTGTCTGTCTTTTTGTGTCTACCTCCAGGAGAAACGAGAGAAGCAGGTTTGGAATAAGAGGCGTCAGATTCTCTACACTGTGGAGAAGGTATGACCAGCATGGCTTCAGTCAAAACACAGGAAACACTCCTTAAATACATCTGTGACTCTTTTCTCTGTCCTTACATCCCTGTCCTCCAGATGTACAGTTTGCTGCTAGAAGTACAAGACTTTGAGAAACGTTATGTCCTGACACCAGAGGAAGACAGAGAGGCTCTGCTGGAGCAGCATAAAACCAACACCATGCAGCTGTGCAGCCCTCTGCGTGAGAAGGAATGGGATGACAGGTAGGAGGGAAGAATAGATGAGTGGTTGAATAAAGTTCTTTAGACATCACAGGCAAATTTCCCAAGTGATGTTTCATGCGTCAGTAATGTTTTTCAGACTAGTAACCTGCCAATAGACCATTTCACATTAAAGACGGAATTTCACTGTGTGAAGAGCAGCATTTTTTTTTTTTCACCTCCAGGTTGATTTTACCAACTTCTTGCCAGTGATGGGATCATCTCTGATCAATCACAGTGCAGCTTGTTGTAATGTCACTTAAAAACATTCACCATGGCGGACCGTCTGATTAACTTTGTTTCAGCTAATACAGCTCTAGAGGTCTTTTTACCTCAGACACATGACTAGGCACTGTTCTGGGTTGATGAGCTCCCTGAAATTGTGCCTCTGCTTCAAGTGTGGTATCAGCAGCAGCAACATCTTCTGAAACTGTCCCACAGACATCCAGAAAAGTGTAAATATCTGTGGTGCAATTAATTAATTTTTTTTGTGCTGTTTTTTTTTTTTTTTTTGGTATTATCCCTGGTGTGTATAGACCTTAGGAATTACATAAACTCCATTTGGCAGTCCTCATTCTTATGCAGTTGAAGCATAAGGGAATCACATTATTAGAAAACCTAAGATACATCCATGTACACACATTAATTCTTTTCTTCCTCCTGTTAAGAATCAGTGATGAGCAGTGTGTGATGATCATGTCAGTGAGGAAGGGCAAGAGGCTCATCTCCAGGCTCCTCCCCTTCCTGCCTGCACCCCAGGCTGCCGCCATTGTCATGGCTATTGCTCGCAACTTACCTGCCCTGGCCAAGAAGGACAAACAGGACCAGGTAATCATTTTAAGATGAGACATCGTTTTTACCCCAAAATCCAGGCTATGTGTTCTAAGGGTGGTGTCCAAGTAGTATCTATACATGTAAGATATTCCAATAAATGCTCTGAAAACATACACGATAGACATCTGCTGGTGAGACAGATTGATAAATTAGGGACACTACTATTGTCTCTGTTAAAGCTGTCCTGTTAGTTTGTTGGTTAGGTTATGTCAAAACATCCTTTAAGCAGTTTAAATCACATGGAACCATAACCAGGTTCCCTGGATGTGACTGCAAGGGGGAAAACTGACAGATGAGAGTTTGAACCATCCAAGCATTGTCCAGTCATAGCACACTTTGAATGAAAGTGACTCTATGGAAGAAACAGGTCCCAGGAAGAGCCCACTTTCAAAAGAAGAAAACTAAAAAACTGGAGGGGGGGCATTTGTTGTTAAAATGCATGTGGACAAGCTACAAGGTTTCAGGGAGACTGTCTTTTGAACAGATGACACAAATTGAGAGCTTTTTGGTCCTGTCACATTAGCTGTGTTCACAGAACAACGAAGACCAGAACACCATCCCCAGTGAGACGGTCACTGATCTGGGGTTGTTTTGATGCATCTGGAATTTGTGCATGGCACAATGAAATCAGTCACAGCTCATTCAAAGTAAATTGAGTGGAAAAGTGGGAGGAACAGCAAAGGTTCACAACTCCTGCACTTTAACCAGCAGCTGCCTTCTTTCTTATGTCTTTCCCCTCTTGTTTAGGTGCTGTGCTGGCTAGTGGAGCCAGTTTCTGCAGTGATCCAGTCATTGTCGAGCTCCACGCTTACAGACTTGCTTCAGGAGCTTCAAGGCAATGAGGGCCAACTGGCCAAAGTACTGCACAATAAGGTACAAACTGAAAACCGTGCAGACCAATGTAACAGACGTGTATGATATGATAATGTAAAGACGTATAAGACCATTTGCCATCTTGGAATAGTGAATGGTTTAAACAGTTGTTGCTACAGTTCACTGTACTAGGTATACTAGGATTGTCTAACCTCATGTTGCTCTGCACCATACAACTGCACAGTTGTCCAAAAAATGTTAGAATTGCATCAGTGAGCAACACTGTTGGACTGAGTGGCATGTTCATTAGCACAAACTGTAGTGTTTTTAGTCTTTGTAAAATCCAAATGTCCACTGTCTGTCCACTGTTTTCTAGGGCTTAGTGGTGTCCAGCTGTTTTAGGAAATGACTGTAATTTGGAAAAACACATGTATTATAAACACCACTGCGTTTGTTTCCATCTAGTTTGGTGTAACACTGTTGTATCTGATCCTGAGTGAAGGAGAGAGGATGCAAAGCTCTGACCCCAACTGTCAACTCATGGATGACAATCGATGGTAAGCTGTTCATGTATCAGCGATGTAAGCAACTTACTTGTGTTGTTAAAACGGTGCATTTCAAAACTGCTCTGTTCGTTTTGTTCCCCATGAGCCCACATTGACCCTCTCTCTCCCGTTCAGGACTGAGCTGGTGTTTTCAGTGACGAGGGAGCTGCTCAGCGTTCCCTCTTCATCGCTCTCCCCTCCCCTCTTCACCCCTCCCAATCTGTTGTCTCTTTTCTCACGCTACGTCGATCGGCAGAGGCTGGAGCTGTTACAGGATAAACTACAGTGAGTTACATCAAAACGCACGCGCAGTGACACGTTACTTAAGTTGGACAAGCCAAATGCAATTGATGACTGTAGTGGTAACAAGATGAGGTTACAGGATTTATTCAGGATACATTTTGTATTTAGCTTATATTTAGATCATGTTAGAATAAACTGCTGAGATAAATTATGAGCAACTTGAAAAAACGCTCTAATATTTTGTTCTTTTGCTGTTGACAGGACCTCTGCTTTGTCCAGGTAGAAGTTACTACATGACCACAACCCTCGTCCCCAGTCGATGCAGACATTTGTTTTTGTGTGTGTCAGAAGAGTAAATGACGAGTGTATGTGTGCTTGAAGCGATTTATGATGGATGATTTTAATCCAGAAGAATCTCTAGTCACTTTGTTTGTGTTTAGTCTTGTGTGTGTGTGTGCGTGCGTGTGTGTGTGCACTCTTGAGGAGAATCCATGATGGATTATTTTAATCCAGCAGAATGGCTTGTCACTTTTTATGTGTTTAGTCTGAGTGTGTGTGTGAGTGAATCACAGTGACAGTGAGTGAGAGATGGACACGCTGAATGACAATAAAAATGAAATCTGCATTTTTAAATATCTTGTTTACGATTATGCCTGTGATGAACCTTCAAATTAAAAAGTATTTCTATTATAAATATGTGGCCTCTGCTCTTTTCTTGTCCTTCTTTTTACAGAACCTCAACATTTTGAACGTTTCGGCCCATTCTCATATTGCTAGAACCAAAATGTGTAAAACTGAGGAGTACATATTTAGCATTATAGTCATGATAGATAGTTACAAGAAAAAGCCTGAGAACCAAGGATATTCTTTTCATTGATAAATTATCAGGTGACCCTCATGGGGCCATTTTAACTAGATTAGCCCAAATACACAATAATACTATCACAAATGTAGATTTTCTAACATTGAAAATTGTAGTGATCAGTATTATCTTATTGCCATCAATGACCTGGTCAGATTTTTACATGATTACTGTATTCTTCAGACTAATAAACTAACTAATTGTCTTGTCTCATCTATGGCACAAGATCGCTTGAGTGGTCTGGCAATATTCAGCATCAACTCTGAATTAACAAAGACAGACATCGTATGATGACTCCTCGTTTTCACGCGCTCGCTCCTTTATTTTAAAAGCCCACTCGGGACAGGAAGTCTTATCAGGTCTGCGTATCGTGCTGGTACAAACAGGTTAACGATTCACCGTATAGCTTCTCAGGACCAAAACGGAATACCGTCACGTTTTGTAAAGACTTCATCGTCCATAATCCCGATGCCCTCGACGTGATCGTAAATCTTTACCTTGACTGGTGGAGGAAAGCGGCCCGACCAGGAGAAGAGTGTGCGCCTGTTCAGTCTGCGGCTTCAGCTATAAACAACACAACGCTGCTCACATTACCGTCTTACCGTCAGCTCTCCTGTTCGACAAACAGCAAATATCCAGGCGTGGCTCCCTCACCTAAACGGGACATTACCCAGGCTCAGGGACACCGCCTGGATGTGACTTTTTCTTTCGTTTCATGACTGACTCGGCAGAGATAGATATTTTTATGCTAAAGCCGTGGCATTAGCCACACAACAGACATATTCAATACTAAACGGCATATTATACAGAATGTATATTATTGTATTTACAAATCACTTTCAACAGGTGGCTCCGTGGCGCAATGGATAGCGCATTGGACTTCTAGTGAAGCACTTCAGAAGTGATTCAAAGGTTGTGGGTTCGAGTCCCACCGGAGTCGCATTTTTGTGTGAAGTCCAAGCACGCCAATGGCTATTTGAACACAAATACCAAATCTCTATTACCTTAACACTAAACTGCAGCAAATCACTACTGTGTTCCTGCAATATTGTTTACTTACCCAGCTAACCTATCCTTTACTTCCTGTCTGGAGTTTGGGGGTTTAAAAGAAAAAAAATAAAAACCATAACTCAATAAAAAACCTGAGTGAAAAAATAACTTTGAATGTTTTCTTCTTTTGGTTTTATTGTCTGTCCACTGTTGTAAAAGTGGGTGGTTGAGATGAGGCCCCCTTGTGACCAAAGTGCACAGGCACTGCTGAGCACATAGAGTGGAGAAGAGACGGGTTAAAGCAAACATCACATTATTTCTAACATGTATTAAAGTTTTTGTGTTGCTTTTTAAAAAATTATCAGTTTAATGGTTTGATTTAATGATATCCATTTGTACTTCATGTTATGCTTGTTCCATTTCTTGTTAGTCCCTTAAATTACGTATACTTGAATTCCTTATATATTTGGCATCTTTGCATTTGTTTTGTCTACAGACTAGTGAATAGAACAGTCATGCTACAACATCAAACAGCCAAATAGATTATAGGAGAAAATGGAGGCGGTCAGAGAGACTGTACAGACAAACAGACAAGACTAGATTTACTTTAATGGAATTTTTTTTTTCAGATGTAACACTGGCTGAAGACATGATGATCATTTGGTCTCAATTATTTCTGCTCTTAAGAGTTAAGGTGCTTGTATTTATTCGCGAAGCATTTAGAAGTTAGTGTAGCAGGTCTAATCTGATGCAGCTTTGTACACTTAAAGTGTGAAAGCAGCGCTAATTAGTATTTTGATTAACAAACAATGACATCGCCATTTGTAATGTAGAAGGGGGATGTTTACAGTGACAAATTCTGCAATTATACTCAGCAGGGGCAGTCGTGGCCTAATGGATAGGGAGTCGCGCCAAATAGTCTTTCACAGGGTGGGAAGAAGGGGGAAAGAAGGGGAAGAAGGGGGAAGAGGAAAAAATTAGGAAACAATGAGGAAAAAATGGAAATCTTGAAGGAAACGAAATTCATTCAGAGTTTTTATTACTCTTACAGAGCGTCTGACCAAGTTGACGCTGTCAGATGCAATTTGTGACGGTGTCTTTATAACAGCCTGGGCCGTCACAGTTGAATCAGAGGAACCACTGAGGGGCACCATGAGACCCTCCAAAACCTGTAACGTTGCACGTTGTCATTTCTTAAAAGATGTGAAAAATACAAACCTTTACATAACTCTACAAACATAACCAATACTTACTGATGCCAAGGTCAAAGTGGGCCTGAGCAGTGTCTGCCCCGGTGTGGCTGTCTGTGCAGAAGAGGGTCCTGCTGACGTTCCTGGTTGTGGTGTGTGTGATGGAAGGGGGGCAGAGCTGGAAGACTTCAGGTGCACAGAAAAGAATCAGTCATACAAAACACAACAGGAAAGCATGATCGTTTTGTGACATACAATAAGATTCCTTCTTTATATGGAAACCACAGCTGCATGTCTGCGCTCCTCCAAACAGAGACATCTGCATCAGCTGCATCAGACATTTCTCAGTCTGTAATATAGTTGACCAGCAAATCCAAAGAATGTGTCCCCTTTTAAGATGACTTATCTTTACACTTCATATCACTCTGTCCAGCTTTACCTTCTGATACAGATCATGACACTCATTTTGCTGTGGTGCTGGTCTGTTTCCAGGCTGAATAAATAAATAACATAACATCTGGTACAAAAGCTTGACTTCCAACTGCCTAGTTTGATTATGGATGCATGTTTTTGACAACGTAGTGTCTGTGATATTTCTGGTAACACACAAATGCACCAGTGGACTTTGGAAAATCAGCATGTTGTGGCAAATGTCATCTCAGTGTGGAACATGAAGCTGTACAGCTGTTTAACACAACTAGATTCAGCTCAGTCACATTTAGAGTATTAGAGGTAAGTAAACACACTGTAGTTAAGGTTAGACCTTGTGTGACAACAGCTGCACTAGACAATACAACACAAATCTCTTTCCCAATGTGACTTGAAACAACATGAGAATATAATTTAACAGCATAACTTAGCAGCGTTATGACGTTACAGTAAATAGACTGAGGCTGCAGTTAAAATAACATCATGGCTCTGCTTTGTTTTTGACCATCAGATCAGAGAAACTTCAGATCTATGTTAGCTGAAAGCTGGACAGTACAGTCATCAGCGTTTATCATAACTCTGAGAGGTTTGTGTCATCATGATGTACGTACTTGCTAGTGCTGAACTTAAATAAGGTGATAAATACAGCGGCTGCAATCACATCAACATTTTCACTGTGTAAGATGAGATAAACACGTAACTCCGCCGCTTCTTGACCATTAACATTATAGTGGCATTAAGAATCATGAGTGTTAGAAAATTAGCGTATAAACTATGGACAGAAATTAAAGTTTAGTCTCTGTTACTTCATATCTTACATTGTTTTCTTGACTGGATGAGTAGAGTGGCGCTGACAGCGGGACTTTCAAAAGTCGAAGCACCGCCGACAGGATTGGCCGACAATTCTGGACGACGAGGGAAACGACTGGCCGACAATTCTGGAGAAGCTGGACAGGGACGACGGCGATTGGCCGCGGATGTCGGGACTTGTAACCTGAAAATTGCAGGTTCGAGTCTCAGGTCTGGCAGGAAATTGTCAGTGGCATGGAGCGAACAGCGAGCACCCTGTCCACCTTCGATACCACGACTGAGGTGAGACCTCAATTGGACCCCCAACTCCAAACACTGTGTGTGGGATTGGGATTGGGTTAAAATGCAGAGCACAAATTCTGAGTAGGGGTCACCAGTTAAGTCACTTTCACTTTTTAACCTGTCCCCCTTCACACTGTTTTGATTTTTTGTTCACAAACTCAGCTCAAATGAGCCTTTTATCTGATGAAGATGCCCTTAGCATGAATTATTGTTATGGCACCTGTTTGTTCTTGTTTTGCATGTCTGTCTAGAAAACCTGAGCTTGAGCTTCACTAGATTCTATTTGCTCCCTCTCAGCCACAAAGACTGGCCCTGGACAGTTGTATCTTACTCTATAAAAGCTGCTGTGCCTTTTGTTTCTCTGTCGCTCAGCTGCTTTATTACTCTGTCATGGCAGCATCCTCTTTGCAAAGACAAAATATTCAAAAGATATTTAATTCTCAGTCCATTTCAGATTCACCATAAAATATTGAAGATTCTAAAAATTATTTTGTTGTGTTCAGGGCTGATTCAAAAGTCATGGTGGAATAATGCTGATGACTGTGGAGTGTTAGTTTTTAGAAAATTATTTAAATTCTCCAGAACAGATTAAATCAGTACATTTTATGCAATTACATGTCTCTTATCCTTCTTTTTCTCTTCACACTTGTACTTCTTACTCCCTTCATTTTCCATGCATCAGAAATGTAAAGTCTAAATGTCACTGTAGATGGTATATGCTATTGATCAAATATTAATTCCTAACTGTTATTCCCTTGTCTTCTCAAAGGACCAGCAGCAGTCACATTTGGGAGAGTACAGCAGGGATGTGGAGACACCCTGGCTGGTGCCGGTCCAGGCTTGGGGTCATGTGGGGTCCAGTCAAGCACCTTTAACCAGATGATGTATGGGACAGAGCAGGTCATGGTGGTGGTACAGCAGGTAATGGATGCATACTTCAAAAGATGATCTTACGTGGGTACTTCAGTTACTTTGTGACTAAGAATATGCAACAAATAGAGAAAAACAAGGGAGCAATGACATTTGAGACAATGACATTAAGTCAGTAGCAACTTACTGAAGGGCTGTTTTCCTGCTGTGTGACCTTTTTAAAAAATTTACACTACTGTGTTTATTATTTTATCTGAAATAAAACAATATTGCCTTAATGGGGTGTCATATTGTGTTTATTCTGTGTCCAAAATAAAACAACATGGCACAGTGAGGCATTTTGGGTATATCTATCTTCAAGGACAAAC
Source organism: Mastacembelus armatus (assembly GCF_900324485.2). Classification (NCBI taxonomy): domain Eukaryota; kingdom Metazoa; phylum Chordata; class Actinopteri; order Synbranchiformes; family Mastacembelidae; genus Mastacembelus; species Mastacembelus armatus. Next base: position 13,344,985 of record NC_046633.1, on the reverse strand, counting down.
GAGACAAAGTGATTGCATTGGATTTGGTAAAACAGAGGCCAGTGTGGGTCGGGTGAAGTTTTCTCTCATTGATGATTTTGGCTGTGGCTCAGAACGTAGCACAGGATGTCCATGAACTGAGGGGTTGTTGGTTCAGTCTCCAGCTTTAGTCCACATTTTGACATGTATTTGGGCAAAACACAACACCAAGTTGCTCCGGATGGCTGTTCCATCAGTGTGTGGGTGAATGGGTCAACAGTGTGAAAGTGTTTTGAGTGCCCTCATAGTAATGCGCTATATAAGACCATTTGCCAAGTCCATTTTTGTGGTGATTATATGTGACCCAAAAACAAAGGCAGATATTAACTTACCAGTTTTTTTACTGTGGGCACTAGGTGATGTTAAGGGATGTCGGGTATCCTTTTGTTAATGCCATTAACAGGGGAAATAGTAAATAGGGAGCAGGGTGAACACTGAACTGGCAACACTAGAGCTCCTCGTTAAATAAACTGCATATATCTGACACTGTATGTGTCTGAACTGGCCTGCTCAGATTTAACATCCAAGGGTGATTACATTCCACATGGTAGATTAAGGTAGATTTTGTGAGGAGCTTGCATGGAGGACAGATATCCATTGGTCAAAGGTTCATGTCAGTAACACAAGGTCAGTTTCTCAGATATACAGGCTAATTTTCCACTTCCAGACATCCAAAGCGGATCTGTGATTGAGCTTCGCTCTTTGGGGAAGAACAAAATCTCCTCTTTAAACGGAAAACACCAAACAGTCCACGCAGATCCACAGAGAAGTACCCGTCAGTTCACGATTTGCTAAGCAATCACCAAAAATCTGCACACCTAAACTTCATCTGTTCAACACAACAAAAGAAAGCAAAAAAAGTTCAGGATAGCCAGAATGACGGTGAGGCGCTATGTACAGACCCTGAGGTGTGCCAGTTCTTTTGTTTTCTTCAGAAAAAAGAAGAAAGGTTTGTTGGAGAACCAGGTGTTTGATAGTGAGTGAGGTCAGTCCCACACTCAGACTTAAGTGCATTGGTGCCACTGCAATGTCTTTCCACTTTCAAAGTAAGTGTCTTTTAATGGAATTTATTTAAAATGTTGAAGTTCATTGTATGATGATTATCCGACAGCCCCACCTGAAGTGTCTGTATTTCAAAGAGCTTTTATTCTTGCAGCATGGCGATGGAGGATGAGGAGGTTGTTGTTCGTTGCAGGGTTATCTGGGAGATAAGGGTGCGGTGGAGGGGAAGGAAGCAGAGTTCCTCGGTGAGTTGAAGGGGGAGGTGGGTGAGACCCTGCGAGGACTTGCCAACAGGTCACCGTTGTGCAGCTTCCACAGCAACTCCTCGTTCTCCATGGACAGACGCTTGTTGACCTTGGACTCTTTCTGCAGCGTCTGCTGGAGTATGGCCTGTTCATTGGACAGCTGCCTGCAGGGGGAGACAGAGAGCTAAAACAGGGAGGGAAATGCTCTGACAGAGGTCATTAAGAGCAGTGTCATCCATGTAAAACTAAATACTAAGTTTTCCAAAAGCAAAGTGGTCTGAATACTATACTGAATCCTGATTTACAGATATGAGGCAGTTATTTCACACATATGAGAAATAGACACACACACACAATTCAGCAGTACATACTTGGAAAGAGCAGCATGTTTGTCCATCCTGGCCTTGTAATCCTCATTCTCCTGCTGGACCTTCTTCAGACACTCCTCCAGTTTCACATTAGTCTCCACCTGCGACACAAACATGGCATTCACTATTGGTTTGATGTAAGCACCGTTAAGCATAAACTATTTTCATCTGAACATGATCAAAACGTCTGCACTGCATGTGTTGTGCTCATATTGCATATTCCTCAACAAAAAGCTGAGAAGTAATACATATGAAAAAAAAAAAAAACAAAAACATTTGAAAACATTTGACATTTGAAAACACACCAGCTGTTCTCCAAGGTGATAAAATGTGAAAGAGAGTGGTGCTAACCAGTTTGTCCATCTCCATTAGCTTCTTCTCCTTCTGGTGCAGCTGGGTGTTCTTGATCTCCAGTACCACTTTCAGACTTTCCAGCTCCTGCTCCAGATACACTGTGTGCGAGTCCTTCTGCACAGACAAACCAGTGAGTGTCCATGTTAGCACAGGCTACATGAGCAGCGGAAAAGCGTCCGACTTTTGTAGAGCAACACTGGATCTATTGCAGTCAGTCATTGTTCATCTATTAACTTTATCTGCATTCTCATCACCTCTTTTATCATCTTCATGTATTACACGTCTTACCAGATTCTTGTCAGTGAGTAGGCACTTCCTCCTTTCCTCCTCTGCTTGCAGCGTGTCATTCAGAGCCTCCTTCTCTGCTGAGAGCTTAAATATTTTTTCCTGGCAGGACAGAGGAGGAGACAGGTCTATCAGCATGAGAAAAACCTGGAGATTACGGACCCTCATACTGACAGATGTACTTAATGAGCAACACAATGGATTTTCGGAATAAATCATGAACACATATTTGTACATAATGTGTTTAATGTGGGATGTCTGCCATGTTATACTTGAGACTGATTCTCCTGCAGAAATCTGTGTCTTCTGTGGGGATTTTCACCCACCAATGTTAAATTGCAGGGAGCTTGGCAGTCAGCACACAGATTCTTACCAAATTATCATTTTTTTATGATAAATCATTAACAGGCTTTCAAAAGAATTTGAGGAACTTTTTGGACCTTTCGTTGAAACCAAAGTGCACAGATATTTCTATGCATAGCAGGGAAACTGGAAAAGTCACTGTATTTTGGGTTTTGCTGCTGTTGAGTGAGCAAAAACAATAAACCTCTAACCAGCCTGCACTCTATGTCACCACCATGAAGATCACACCATTTCAAAAGTGGGTACACATTTTACACACACTGTGAATGTTTATTGTACTATACGGTATTCTACATAATTTTTCAACTATCTCCAGCAGCATTAACTAAAAAAGTGTCAAAATACATCTTAGAGATGTTTTTCATGGAAATATGAATAGAAAAATGACTTTTACTGAGAGAGAAGCTTCAGTCTCCTTCAGTGTTTTCTCCAGGTTCTCCAGGTCTGTCTGCTGGATCATCTTCAGCTCTGAAATACACAATTACACATACACATTTACACAAACATACCTTAGCATCAAGTGTTCACATTCAGTCACATAAATGAATCTAGAAAATATTCTGTCAATATACAAAAGCAGATGATGCTCAAACTGTTAAAATATAAAACGTAGCATGGAAACTCCTCAGTTCTATGAATGACTTCCCATACCTTGTATGGAGGTCTCATACTGCTGTTTAAGGGACTCCAACTTTTGGTTGTGACTCACTTCCTGGTTCTTCCTCTCTGCATCCTGTCGGCTTTGCAGCTTCTCCACCTAAACAACATGGATGAATCAATACAAAGAGCAAATGGTCTTCCAGGAGCAAAATAACACCAAGAAAGCACTGAAGGGGTTGCTGCAGCAAACATTAAGACACAGATGGATGGAAAGTGTGGAAAGTTTCTTTAAAGGCATCCATGTAACTGCTGCCGAAAAAGTTACATGAGCCTCACATTCATGTTGATTCAGCACTATGTTTAACTGCATTCAAACTCCATGTAACCATGGTAACAGTCATAAATCTCTGGCAGAGATATTTTTATGACTATATAGCTATATGGCTACTATGGTCTGTGCTGAAACCAGTTTGACAGTGTGTATGTGTGTGTTAGAGGTTCAGAGATCACCAGGCAGTGGGCCAGAGCTGTGTGAGTGACACTGAGCTCTTGCGGCCAGTTGCAGCTCTACTTCAGCCATGTGAGCTGTACTGCAGCAGATCAATGTATCAGTTCCTTGTATTACATGTCATGTTGCATTGTGTGAACTATTTTGTGTATTTTTGCCACCTGTCATGTTCAACACTGCTATTATTCTATAATTAAACTTGGTGTTACGGCTGAAGAATGTCTTATGTGACCAATAGGCAACTACTCCGTAGTGTAAACAGGAGTGATAGTAGTGTGTGTGTGTGTGTGTGTGTGTGTGTGTGTGTGTGTGTGTGTGTGTGTGTGTGTGTGTGTGTGTGCGCGCGCATGCGCTGACCTGCTGTTCCATCAACATGCGCCATTTGTCAGCCTCCTCCTGGTACTTCTGGTGGACTTTGTCCCACTCGCTTTGGTAAAAACTCCTCAATCTAGCCCCCATATAGAAACGAAAAGAACAGTTTAATGGGTGCATACTTTGAGCTGCACTAACAACAGTGTGAGGAGTGTCCATGCGTCCAGTTCATGATCATCAGCAGAGGTTATAGCCACACCTTTCCTCCAGCTGCACCAGCTCCTCCTTGTGCTGCTCTTCCAGCCTTTTCAAAGCCTCCTCCAAGCTGATGCGCACCTCCTCCTTCTCCTTCTGTAGGCGCTCACAGCACTGCGATGATGCAGCTGGAAGTAGGAGGAAATGTCACTTTGCACGTCTCTACTAAAAACATGTTAAACATCTGGCTCAGAATCACTGTGGCAAAATGTCATTTAATCAGTTAAGACCATAATTAGTCCTATACTGAAAAGTTCAGTGAAATGTCTTTTTAGAGACTTTAGTGTCTTTTTATTCTTTTATACGTCGTTCTTCCTGGCCAGGTAATATTAGGCCAGGAACAGGAGTGTTGTGCTGAAAAGTTTTTCAGATGTTTTTAGATGTGATGGTTTTTCTCCAGAGAAGCTGGAGCTGTGACTGAAGAATACACACTTAACTGTTTTCTTTGGCCGCTATTATGATTATTCAGTTACCATTTTGTCAAAAATGCAAGTTTTATGAATATATACTGTTGTACTACCACAGGCACATATTTATTCAGCTTTATTATGATTTGATTCTGACAAAATCAGCTGAAAAAAAAAGCTGGAAAAAAAACAACAACAAAAAAACAACAACAACAAAAAAAACAACAACAACAAAAAAAACCAACAACAACAAAAAAAAACAGGCCAGCATCACATTTAACAGGCTAAGTGCTCCTGCGGGCAGAAAGCCACTTTTCTGAACACCACCCCTGGCAACAGTAGCTGGCCAGTAAGAACAAATTACAATAACAGTCACTCAAAAGTAGGAGCCCAATGAGGACACAGTCCTCACTGTAAGCCTGCCCCCACGAGATTTTTGTTCCAGAACTCAAACTGAAAAAAACAAATCTCAAAAATGGAATATGGAAACTGTCCATGCCTCCATCTTCTTCTGCTTATCCAGGGCCGGGTCACGGGGGCAGTAGCCTAAGCAGGGACACCCAGACTTCCTTTTCCCTGGACACTTCTTCCACCTTTTCCGGGGGGACACCAAGGCATTCCCAGGCCAGTCGGGAGACATAGTCCCTCCAGAGGGTCCTGGGTCTTCCCCGGGGTCTCCTCCCGGTGGGACATGCCCGGAACACCTCCCCAGGGAGGCGCCCAGGAGGCATCCGAAACAGATGCCCGAGCCACCTCAGCTGACTCCTCTCGATGTGGAGGAGCAGTGGCTCTACTCCGAGCTCCTCCTGGGTGACCGAGGTCCTCACCCTATCTCTAAGGGGAGCACCGGGCCACCCTGCGAAGGAAGCTTATTTCAGCTGCTTGTATCTGGGATCTTGTCCTTTCGGTCATGACCCAAAGTTCATGACCATAGGTGAGAGTAGGAACATAGATTGACCGGTAAATCGAGATCTTCGCCTTTCGACTCAGCTCCTTCTTCACCGCAACAGACCAGTACACCGACCGCATTACTGCTGCCGATGCCCCGATCCGTCTGTCAATCTCACGTTCCATCCTTCCCTCACTCGTGAACAAGACCCCAAGATACTCAAACTCCTCCACCTGAGGCAGGATCTCTCCCCTGGCCTGGAGATGGCAAGCCACCTTTTTCTGGTTGAGTACCATGGCCTCGGACTTGGAGGTGCTGATTCTCATCCCAGCCGCTTCACACTCAGTTGCAAACCGCTCCAATGCACGCTGGAGGTCCTGGCTCAATGGAGCCTGTCTAACACAGGACAACATCATCCGCAAAAAGCAGAGATGAGATCCTGTGGTCCCTGAACTGGACTCCCTCCGTCCCCTGGCTGCGCCTAGAAATTCTGTCCTTAAAAATAATGAACAGAACCGGTGACAAAGGGCAACTGAAATATGGAAACTGAAAAATGGAAAATTGAAACTGAAAAAATAATCAATGTCCTCATTTCTGTTCAGTTCTTACTGTCTCAAGTCTCAATCCATAAGATGGGACATGCTTCAAACAGTCTCCACAGGTAATCAGTAACAGATTTTCTGTGTGTTCATCAGCATTCCCTGACAACCACATTCCAGTTTAATTACTCTTTCAGTAGAAACACTATCCAACCCTGAAACATCTGTAAGTCAGCTCAGAAATATGCAGCACAACCCATTCCTGTCATGACTAATTTAAGCTTTCACAAGCACATGCATGCCCTGTCTGTATGCATTACTGCACGTCATTGTGATTTAAATATTGAAACAGGAAATATTTGGGAAGATGTCCAGACAAAGAATAAAGCATCTGGAGATTGTGATTTACTTGGCTCTCACACACTATAAAACAGTGTCTATCACTGTGAAGTCTTAGCATGGAGCAGCAGAACCGATCATCCAGCAGGGACATAGAGATGCTATCACTTGAAGGATAAATTTGACAACAAACTGCCCTGCAGACTGACTCAGCTGTAATAATAATATTCTAACTTATAAATCCCAGTAGTAACAAGTGGTTGCCGTTGGAACAGTTCCTGTTTTCCTTTGAATGGAACACTGTACTGCATAAGTGTACACATCTGTCACCATCAGGATGGGGACACAAAAGCCAACAACAGCTGAGAGCAACTTACAACAAGTACGTGTGGGTATGAGTGTGTGCACATCATTGTATGGTTTTTGGCTGATGTTTGGTGTGTGGTCATGTACAAAAAGGATGTAATGTCACAAGTGAAGCATGTGTGTTAATGCAGGAATGATCGGTGGAACAAGTAACTGATGTAATGAATGAAATGTACCTGATTTAATAAGTCACCCAGTTCAGCTGTTTTCGCAACAGTTATGACAGTAACTCCACACTGCAAATCTTAAAAAGAAAACTATCAAACCACCAAATGTTACCCACAGAGACAACAACTGGCAGCTCCCATTTTGTTTGACTTGGAGAGTATAGACAGCTCTGTGTGTCTGGTGACAGGAGGCGGCTATATATTGCTGACATTCCTCAGCTCTGTGTGTAAAGAGTTGAGCCAAAGGTGAAACATGCAGTAAAACAAAAAGATTATAGCCAGTAGTGCTGAAAGTTATGGACAGAGGGAAAGTGGATAGATGGGAGTGTTTTAAATGGAAGTGAGGGGTTTTCTTGGAGAGACACACACTTCTGTTGTGCGTTTCTGTCTGTATGTGCAGAACCCGGATATATGTAGTGTGTGCAGGCAGTTTGAAAGTGTATATATGAAAGCCAAATTTAATATTCCATTTAAAGTAAGTACAGGTATCTGGTCTCAAACACTTTAATGTCCAAAATTCTAGGCATGGTTGTTTATACTTATACTGATATATATGTGAGTGCGTGTGTATGGTGTGTGTGTGTGAATTTCCATGTGTATATTTTTATGTTGTTATGCATATAAAGTGCATGTTAACTATCTACATTTGACTGTGTAGGCATATTCAGTGCATGCCCATTTGTGTTACTATGGTGCAATAACATGGCTGATAGATGTGTGAGTTTGTGTGTGTGTGTGTGATCCTTTATATGCTGTTATATCAGCCAAAGATGGCAGAGATGCTGTTGAAATGATACACAGCCCCAGCTACCCAAGTGCATACATACATAAATCATGGCAGCGTTAAGGACACTAGTGAATGCCATTTCAAATGGATATAGATATATATATATATATATATATATATATAGTTTTTTTTGTAGCAGGTCCTTCAAAACAGCTTGCATCTCAGGAACACATATGGGAAGATGTGTCATGCTGAATTTTCAACCATTAAGGCTGAACACATGTACACTGTCTAGATGACAGTTACGTGGTGCTCTGCCAATGCTGCATGTGGTGTAATGCATCTGAAACACGCACATGAACTAAACATGGACACTGTTTCCTTATCATTATCTAAAAATTCCCAGAGATGCCAAATAAGGTTCTACATTATTTGGATGGATCATCTCTTATTATTCTTGTCATACTCATCTGCTGGAATAACGCTGAGTATTATATATTAAATGCTTTGAGTTGAGCTGGTTCTAAAGGACAGTGATTGTGTGGAGCCAAGAAAATGCCACTGTAGAAACTAATACTACTCAACATGTGGCGCTTACAGGTGCTTAGTCTAATAATAACAAAACATTTAAAACCTTCAACAATAAACTATTTTAATCTATCAAATAGTGTCCAACAGGCTGTCAGTTCATTTGACAGATTAGCTTAGTTCTATCAGTTTCATTAACATGTCAAGACAAAACTCATACACTCAAAACACGAAGGCACTGCGCAGATGACAGACCTGTTGACAGCCTGATTGGAGGCTGCTCTTGCCCTGAGCCTTTCCTAAGAATGAGCAGCAGCTGCACCAGTGTTACAGCACAAATAGCACTAAGCCTTGAATGCCCCGTCCTTGGTAAGTTCTGTGTGTGTTACATGCAAATGGACAAGAGAGAGAAAGAGACAGCGAGAGTGTGCAGGGGCCTGGAACATGCACTTGGTACCACAAGGGTATGTGGATGTGTAGAAGATGAGATGTTTCTTACCCAGCTCATCACGGAGTGTTGCAAGCTCCAGGGACAACTCCTTCTTTTGCTTCAGGGTCTCCTCACGCTACACAGAAGAAAAGCCTCTATTTAAATTTGAGCATTTAGCAGAAAGTGAAAAATGCAAACAATCATTCACTGTGTTTTTACTTCCTTCATCCCGCAACCATTTTAACATTTCTGTTATGATCTGTAGTTTTGGTTTCCTGTATGGACTTTTATTTTGGTTTCCGAGTTTGTCACCTGTTTAGCACCAAGTACCTTTATGTTTAGTTATCTCAATTGTATTCACCTGTGTTCAATTAGTTTTGTGTTCTCATGCATATATACCTCCTTGGAGTATTGCTTATGTTTGTTCATGTCTGTGAGGGACGGAGTTTGTTTGTACGCCAAGTGGCGGAGATTGACTTTGTGCATTCCCTGCCGGGTTGCAGGGTTTCGGACTTTGTAATTTTGTACGCCAAGTGGCCGAGCTGCCTTGACAACTTTGTTTGTGTGCCCAAGCCTGATGGATCCAGGGGAAAATGAATATCTATGTGTCCTGCATTTGGGTCCTCGCCTCCATCCTTCAGCACACCACCACAACGTAACACATTTCCTTCCCAGGTTAGCTCTCAGTTAGTGACAACTGTGGGCTCATTCCTTTTCATTATATATGGTATAATAATGATAATAACACAACAAAAAGGCAAACACACCATGTCACACACTATATAGAAATTGTGGATTATTTCAAATACAGCCTGATGGACATTTGCCTCAGAGAGTTGTCATCAGAGGGAAGTGACTGTATGACTATAATCAATGGCTTCACAGATAAAGGGAGCTTTTGTAATGAACTTAAAAATAAACAAAGACTACACTGGACACTTGAAAAACCTAATGACATCCTGCAAAAACCTGAAATATCACATCCCTGCCCCTCAGGAATAGCAGCACTGTTAGGTTAAGAAAATGTTAGTGTTATCTTCTTAAAGGCATATGATTCATTCCCCGCCCCAACCCCCGCTTCCCCCGCCTGCCCTCCAGCCCGACACACACACACAGTAGTACAAGTCAGACCAACACACGTGTAAACAAGTGGACTACCATACACTTGATAAGTATATCTGAGCTAAGCTCCAAAACAGAACATTTTGATCCTTTAGCTCCATCTGAATCTGACTTACAGCAGCTTAACACCAGAAAAAGTGGAACGTACAATGGAAACTAAGTTGCTTGTGCTCCAACAACGTACTGAGTCATAAAGTCCATCTGTTCTCAGAGGGGTCAGTTAAGTAGAAGCGCAGACACAGATGACACAACAAAGAGAGGGAAAAGAGATCAAGAAGGCACAACGATTGTAAAACAAACTAAAGGTTTCCAGTACTGAATTTTTTAGAGACAATAGGAGTGGCAAAACAAGAGATAAGTCTGAAAACATGCCATAAAAAAAGCTTGATAAGCAGGATTAAGCCTTGCTGTAACACTTCAGAACTTATCCATGACTTTTTACTTTGGACTGAAAACCACATTCAGCTAACACAATGAACGTATCAGGGAAGGTGGGAAATCCACTGGGCTAGGTTCCCGCAAAAGTGACCTGACCATGCAGAGAGCACAGCTGTGGCTGAAACACTAGCAGCAGTAAGGAGAAACAGCAGTAACGCACACACAGGAAACACACACACCTTGCGTTTCTTCTTGCAGCGACGAGGGAGGACCTTCTTACGCTTTGCATGGGCTTTGCTTGCTGTGGAGCCCATGTCTCGGTGTAAGGCACACTCATACACACATACACAACACACCATACACACTTCCAAAATGTGCTCCTCTCTCCTGTCTCAGCTCCTCTCTCTCTCTCACCCCAGTGTAGGACACAAACACACCAACTCTCTCTCTCTCTCTGTCCTCTTCCTGAATAGGACTGTCCTGCTCTCTTTGTCTGTGTGTTACTGACTGCTCGCTCTGCCACTCCCGCTCTCTACCTGTTCACCACAGAGCTCCCTGTCCTCCCTCCTCCCTCCATCAGTTTCCCCTCCTCCTGCCTGGATACTGTGTGATGGAGGAATGTGAGTTATTTTTGCACCCCCCCCCTTCATATCTGCATTTGTATCTGCCTCTCTCCTATTCACTTTACAGTCATTCACAGTCATTTACACACAAAACTGGTGTATCTGCATTTAATTGGGCCTCTGTTGTCTTTACTCTGATCTTTCTCCAAAATTGTACTTTTCCGCCAAATAGAAGAGCAAAAGCTGGGAAATACTAAAGTTGTAAATTCAGGGGAATGTTTTGTTCCTTCTGATTTCTTGCTCTCAAAGTGCACCACAAAACCCTGACGACTGTCATTTTTCACTATTTGACTATGTAGTTTGGTTTCAAAGCAATACCTACTAAATTTAACAGAAAGAATTGGATATCAGAAAGCAAAACACAAAAACTGGCATCTATAAGAACTCTACATCACTTGTAGACATTTTAATTACACTCTCATTGGCATTTATGTTTGCCAGTATACAAAACACAAAATAGACAAAGAGCTAATAAAAAATACAGTTGTAGGTTTCAAAATAGGCCAACTTGGATAACTAAAGCTTGGCTAACTAAATCCTGTTGACTAAACCAACCACATGCCCCTCACCTGACCTCAGGGGAAGGTAGCGCCACATGAAGTGTTTCTATTCACCAGTCACCTTTCAAGTGTGTAGGACAGATTAGATAGGTCTGGTAGTCATGCTTTAGATAAAACACACACACATTATCTAAGATGCACAAGTTAAAGAGCTCCAGAACTTAAACTGCAGCTGCTGCATTCCTCCACCCCTCCCTCTCTTCTATCATCACTCCCCTTTCTCCTCCACTTTCCCCCAGGCTGGTTGTCTAATCAATATCCCAGCCAGGCAGGCTCCTGTCCTCAAAACCACAACCACTCTCTCTCAGCTGATCGTAACATATTACAGTCCCACACTTTCACAATAAGCTGCTGGAAAATTAGCCTCTTATCCTAATACAAGAAACAATTCTATTCAGGCTCCAACTCAAGAACCTGATGCAAAGAGTTATGTAACAATCACATGCACACATGTGCAGGGATGTGTGCTGATAACAGGTTATTCTACAGATAATGAGCTACCTTCCCTCAGAGAAAAATAACAGCAGATAACAGCTGGTTTGTGTGCAGCACATACTCACTAAGGACAAATATGTGTGCGTTTGTGCACTGACACTTAACTTTAGGCTTTTATTTATTTATTTATTTTTTTTTTTCAGCCAAACATTAACAGTATCATTTTTATTTGGTTTTCAGTTGTGGGAACAAATAGAGTGAAGAAAGTGAAGGCAGCATTATTTTCCACTTTCAGTGGACCCTGCAACGGGCTAATATGTACAGATTAGTCTAACAATACAGGTCAAGTTATGAAACCTACAGAACTTCAGCAGATTAAGGAAAAGCTATTTAAAAACAAGCTTGTAAAATGAACTCTGGTACGAGTGTATGCTTGTAAAACACCCTGAGGTCTTGCTAACTAAAGGCATCAGTGCTATTCTACATATGCTCCATGGCCCACACGCCACAAAAAACATGACCAGCTTAGACAGACAGTCACACAGCAGAAAAACAGGAAGTAAAAGAGTTCTGATCAAGGGTTCTGCACACTGGAAGAGATGTGCTCAGCTGAATGATAGTCATTGCAGCTGAACCAAGTAGAGTTCCAGTAATGTCTGTTTGTGTGCTTTCATTGACTATGCAAACATAAAATCACTAGTCCCACTAATCAGGCAGCAAATATGTATTGAGGAGCCTATCCATATCCGGGACTCTGCAGTTCACACATCCTGGTACCCATGGGAACCAATCAGCAGCCTCCAATCAGTAATTAACCAGCCCACTACAGAGGTACCTGACTTCTATCATAATATTTGACTCCTACTAACAAAACTGTACACTAGCTTACAGAGATGACAACAGCTGTATTTAGTGGAGTTATTACAGTCACATTTCTGGGCTGCAGCTGTCATCACTCTGACACAAAGTCTCCCACAAATGTTTTTAATGCTGACAGTGTGATCACAACATAGCCACAGAAGGAAGATTAGGAGTATGCTGTATTCAAAAACATTCAACTACATTGAAACAAGTGTCTCAGCTAGAGCTCTGCCGAGCCTCATTTAAGTCTATCACACATGAGGAGCATGTCAAGGAAACGTCTCAAGACCAGTCTCACACACATGGGCATCGCTAGGCACCTAAAATCTCTACACAGTCCCCCCAAAAATTCTCCATAAACTGTACACTAGTGATGGGTGGATGGCAGTTACATCCTCGGGCGCTGCGGGTGATCCGCGAGTCAGGTGGGTCGTGGGTGGATGAGGTCAATCATTAATAATGCAAATATTAACATTTCTCTAAAATACGGATGACGATTGGGTGATATCTATATCAGAGAAAATTCTAGGTGCGGGTGGATAATTTATTTGAAGCAGCGGGTGCGGGTGACATTTTAGCTCATCCGCTCATCTCTACTGTAGCTACACACATTCGTGATCGCTTCAGTTCCCTTTAAATGTCATATGAAAACAAACGCGGTTCAAATGTTATACCCATCTATGCAATACAGTGGAATGCTGTCTATTTTTATTATATTTATTTTTTTAATATTATACCCTCATTGGGGACTGAGCCCCCCTTAAACGAAAATCCTAGAATCGCCCCTGCACCTACACGCACACACACACGCACGCACGCACACACACACACACACACACACACACACACACACACACACAGCTCAACATCATCAACACTTACTTCATAACTGACAACAGGAACATATGGTTAATCTAACTGCAATCACAGAATTATACACAATTCACACATACACAAGACTGAAATTGCAATTGCAAATTGCAGCAACTTCTCTCACACACACATTCAGAATTCCATCAGCAGATCAATGCCTCATAGAGGCATGTTTTTAAAGGCATCGTGCCGTTGTTGGCTGCTGGGTGTGCACTCGGACAAGCCTCTCCCTGCTGTCTCTATGCTTTCTGCTAAAAACAGCCATTACTCCACTCCTCTAGAAGCATATCAGCTAGCACCATAAATAGCACCACTGCCATATCACCAGTAAGTGCTGAGTGCTACTTTAATTATAGTTGGTGCTTTGCTTTAATGTGCCAAGGGCCAAGGATGGTGTGCAGATAGCTGATTCTTTCCCCCTAATTTACCCCCCTTAAAGGCGCACTAGCCCATGTTGTATTTACATGTACAAACACATCCCAATGCCTGTAGAGTAATGTGGTGCTACAGCAGGAGAAAAGGACCCATCCCCTTCAAGTGAAATACTGTAGAGTCACCCCTGTTATTTGTAGTGGGGACACTTGTTAACAAGAAGGTACAATACAGGGTGCAACCCAGGCATTCTCATTAACATCAATACAAGGTGCACTAATAGAAAGCTGATCTCAAAATTATGGCTAAACTTACTACTGTACAGCCATCCTGAACAGAAAGAGGTTCAAGTTTACCAAAGGCTTAAACAATTATGCTGACACCATGGAGGTCTGGCATCAACTAACTGCATAAATAATGGATACGCACACATATATAATAGCATAAAAACAGCAGTGGGTTCACTTTTGTCATAAGTACCTCATGATAATTTTATTTTCATAGGCTGGTTACTACATCACAGTAAACTTAAAAAGTATCCAAAGTTAAGCTAACAAGCCTAATTAACAAGTGCGGCAATTAGCCTTGTTAGTTTTTTTTTACCTTGATAGTGGCAAAAGTGTTAGTCTCCACTTGATATATGAGACCATACTGCCAGATTTTGTAGGGGACACTGAAATCTCAATTTCTTCTGAGCTTACTTTGAGGTTTTTGGAGCTGCTATAGAGCCAAGTTAAAATCCAAAGTGCAAATCTAAAGTGCCACCTAACACTATTTGCATTGCATAGACTGCCCTTCTGCGGTTTTCTTAGATCCGTCACCCCCTCAGGATTTAGAGCACATCATAGTACAGAAACAGCACTGTTAAAAAGTCACCAACGATCTTCTCTTAGCCTCAGATTATGGACTTGTTTCTATACTTGTCCTGCTAGTACTGCATTTGACACCACTGACCAAAGCATCCTACTACAGAGACTGGAGCATGTGATTGTTACCAAAGGAACAGCGTTAAAATGGTTCCAATCTTATTTATCAAACAGATTCCAATTTGTTCATGTTCACCTTCCACGTGCACAAAAGTTAGTTATGGAGTTCCACAAGGTTCTGTCCTAGGACTGATTCCGTTCATTTTATACAAGCTTCCTTTAGGCAATGATAGTAGGAAGTACTCTATTAATTACCACTGCTATGCAGATGACACTCAGCTTTATCTATCTATGAAACCTGATAAAACAAACCAGTTAGCCAGACTAGGGCGTGTCTAAAAGACATAAAGGCCTGGATGACCAGTAACTTTCTACTTTTAAACTCAGGGAAAACAGAAGTTATTGTATTTGACCCTAAAAACCTCAGGAACAGCTTTTCTAAAAATATAGCTACTTTAGATGGCATAGCCCTGGCCTCCAGCACTACCGTGAAAAACCTTGGAGCTAATTTTGACAAGCATATGTCCTTTGCATATGCTGCTATAGGACTGCTAGACTGCCCGAGGACCATCAGTGCACTGATCTCCCCTCCCCTACATTACCCTACCCTTGTTTTTTGTAAAGTGCCTTGAGATTATTGTATTGTGATTTGGCGCAATACAAATAAAACTAAATTGAACTGAATTTGGGCAACACAAAATCAGAAAGTGCATTTTTCTGTACAACCCAAATCAAACTAGGCAATCCAGACATTAATTTAGCTGACTGCAATCTGCTGTTCACATGCAGCTAATGTTGTTATTGTTTTACAGTATTTATTGAAAAACTACAGGCTGGCTACACTGGCACTGTAGTGAGTATGTAGACTGTGCAGCCTTTGCGGCAGTCAACACTCCTTAAAACGGCTATCATGGTAATCCTTTCCTAACTACAAAAATATTGTCAGTAAAAGCAGGAATTGATGCCTGACATTTTTGTCTCACAGCTATAGAGCATGGAACTTGAATCTTTCACACCACAGCAGCTGGAATGAAGTGGAAATATGGAAAGTACCTCAGTGAAGAGATGCTGGATGACTATAGCCAGAGCCTCCACTCTCTTGTTCCCCTGGACAAGCAACTTCCTCAGCTGAGTGATGGCCTGGTTCTTCTTTTCTGCCTGCTCTTTGCTCTGGTTCTGTCTAGCCGTGACTTTTCCGTCCACACCAGGTTTAGAGACATTTTGTGTACGGTATCCAGTTTTGGATCGTGAGCCAGTTTTTACTTGCAACCCATGACCAGAGGCTCCAGTGATGCCAGAGCCAGTGTTGGTGTTTTCAGTAATAGCCACTGGTAGAGCTGGTGTCGCAGGTGTGTTTGGATTCACCGCATCTGCTACCTAGCAATAAAAAAAAAAAAAAACATACCACCACATAACATCTTCAAAAAAGATATTTAAAAGAAGAAACATGAAAGGTCAGTAGGTTATATGAAGATTTATTTTTAACTTTAAATCATACTTTAGACTTTTTTAAGAAGTCTTTTGTTGCAATATTAAAAAAAATTATCCATTAAATTATACTGTTTATAAACAAATGTGCATTTCTGTGACTGGATGGATTGATTCATCTTGTAGCCTGCTTAAATATGGCTGTGAAACTTCGCCAGCATCAGAGAAACTTTCAGATGAACAGATGAAGACAGAATGAAAACAAATAATTCAAATTGTGCATTCCCACTGTGAATACACCTGTCAAAGAATACACCTTATATCCCCTTTAATGAATCAGATCATGCTCAGTAATGCTCTTAGATTTAATGTCTTGCCTAATTTTCATTTCAAAATCTTAAAAGCTGAAAAAGAAAAGCATGTACCAGATTAGTTGGAGCTTGCTGGTGGTTCTGGTTGTTTCCCCCTGTGGCTGCTGCTGCCTGTGAGGTGCTGTTGGTGTTCGTGGGTCTTGCTGGTGCATCCCGAGCCTTGTTTTTGTCCACTGCAAAAGAATGAAGCCCTTGTAATGTGTGGCTGGCAGGTACAACATTCAACATGGTGTCCATGCACCACTACTCCCCTCTACACACACAGAATACGCACTCAGTCCATAAACAAACTGCGAAGTACACAGCATAGCAAAGTTACAATATAAAACTACACTCATTTATCCTGTCAATAAAATAACTACTGACTACAAATGTTTCAAAGAAAATACAAGAAAGCACATAAACACACTCGTGTCAAGTATTCGCTCTGATCTGGTAAATGAGAATACGCCCTACTGACTGTTCTAGGAAGAAACAGATGCATCATGGGATTTTGTGGTAATGATGGCCAGTGTATGTATATGTGTGTGATGGGTCCTGTGTGTGCATTAAGGAGTGCATTACCAGAGACAAAGCAATTAGAGAGATGGAGAGAGAGGGAGTGAGGGAGAGATAGACAGATCAACACACATCTCCATTGTTGCCTCCTTTCTTCCACTTCTTTCCCTGCTGTCCATATCATTACACACACTCACTTTTTAATCCCCCAACCCGATCATTCCATCTATATGTTGGTAGTCTCTTGGCTCAACAGCATCCTGAGCTGCTCCGTGACTGGAAATAAACTCACTGTGCTTCAGTCTGGGGGAATAAATCGCTCACTGACTGGAAACAAATTGACACTTCAGCACATAAGGAGCTCCAAGAACATGTCTCCTTCTTTGCTCACCTACATAGTGGACTCCCTCACAAATCACGTGAGTCACAGTTGCATTGTTGGCAAACAGCCTTTAAATAAGGCTAAAAAAAAAAAAACATTCAGTGATGCAGTAATGAAAATTTTCACCCACAAATTTCAGTGTCAAAAGTTAAAAGCTGAATAATTTAACCAAACCTGTCACTAATCTGACAGTGCCATTTCAGATTTAAATGGACAGATTATTTTTGCAAGTCACATTTAATCATGTAATAAATGTTTAGACTGTATCTGTTTCAACCTAAAAACAATTCTGCACCTAATTTGCATAATAAATCTACCTCTAATTTTATTGAACTCAAGTCTGTACAGCTGTTCATTCAGGCCTGGTCAACTAGGGCTTTAAAAGCAAGGGATGACTTCCTTCTGCCACCTACTGGTAGTTACTACGCATGAGTCTGCAACCTGGTCTATACTAGTCTGTCAGTTTGATGAACTGGAGTGATGAAGAAAAATAATTGGACTGCTGTGTAGTTCAATGTCACAGCAATTAGTAGAAGGGACAATGTACCCGAATCATCTTTAGTAGCATCTCACAACAGCAGCAAACCATTCTAGCTCCAGCAGATTCCTCCCCACTCCTTTCATGTTGAGCATTTGTCTCTTGCTGAAATGTGAAATAGTCTGTGTGAATGCTGGTGATGATGGTTTGTACCTGGTAAGATTGTTAGCATGCACATCACATTACAAAAGTAATGCTGAGAGATCCTGTTGCTTCATGGCAGTTCTCTTCAATACACAATAAGATGACCTCCATAACAGAGGAAATCATTATATGAATCATTTTTATTGTAATTTCGCAAGCTTTCTCTCTATGTGATGCACACAAAAGCAATCTGACCATAGGACTGAAAGCATCAGGGGCTTATCAAGGATCAGCTATCAGCTACAATTATACATTCATGTCATTTAAACAGTGGAGATAACTGTTGCCATGGAAACAAGTGTACAGAGCAGGTCACTGTTTGCAAATGTATTAGTGTTTACTATCTGATCTATTTACATGCAAACAAGATATTCTGATTACCTAGCCTACAGTTCCTGTCTGTAATGCCACTCCCCCAACAGACAGCAGCATAGAACAGTGTACTTGCCATGACAGTGTGGTAGAACATGCACAGCATGTTACTGCAGACAGTGTATGAACCCAAGCTGTCTCAAGAAGAGGTGCCCTTTCCTGTGCACTGCATCTACATTGGCAAACCACTCCAATTTTTCATCCAGTACCACCCCCAGGTACTTGAAGGCCTGCACAGTCTATCTCCTGTCCATCAATGTAGACTGACTGGCATGGTGCTTTTGATCTCCTAAAATCCACCACCGGCTCCTTAGTCTTGGTGGTGTTCAGGAGAAGATAGTTCTCTTTGCTCCAGTCAGTGAAGGCCTGCACTAGTTCCCCGTAGTCCTCTTCCTGTCCACCTGCTACAACAGCCGTATCATCAGAATACTTCTGTATGTGGCAGGACTCTGAGTTATACCTAAAGTCCGATGCATAGGCCGTGAACAGAAAAGGAGCAAGAACAGTCCCCTGTGGAGCCCGAGCGCTGCATTCCAGTGTCCCCAGCCTGACATATTGGATGTCTGGATGTCAAATAGTCCATAATTCATGACGTCAGGGAGGGGGCCACCCGCCTACATAGAAGCATGTCTCTCAGTATCGAAGGCTGTATTGGAATCACTTGAGAAGTCTAAGAACATAATCCTCCCATAAGAACTAGGCACATCCAGGTAGGCATATGCCAGGTGCAGCATGTACAGCACCACATCTTCCTCTCCCATGTGGGTCTGACAGGCAAACTGTAGGGGATCAAGATCCTCCTCAACCTGCAGCTTAGACAAGGAGCCACTCCAAAGTCTTCATGATGTGGGATGTTAAAACCACCAGTCTATAGTCATTCAGCTCTACCGGCCGCCCTGTTTTGGGCATTAGTATTAGACAATAAGTTTTCCACAACGCTGGGACTTTTTCCAACCGTAGGCTCATATTAAGTCTCTACCCATTATTGGGTCCAGGACAGGTTTTGACATGCCCTGACATTTGTGCTTTTTTCAGTTACTTTTAAACATATTAATGATAACTCAAGTCTGATAACACTTTCATCAGCACAAACTGGGCTGTGAGCAGCATGTTCACAGGATTGTTTTTTTGACAAAACAGCGTTTTCGAAGTAGTGAAAAGCTACAATTTTTAACTCACTGAAATAAGGCATTAAAACGCAAACAGAACATTGGTTCACAAGACTTTTGAGAACTGCAGCTTGTAGCCTAGAGTGTTTGCTTCAAAATGATGTGAAATCTTCATCATCTTGTTCACTCATTTACAGAAACAATACACTGATTTAAATTTTTTAAAGACACTTTTTGTTTAGAAAGGGAATATGCAGGAAGGTGTGTCTGACCATGAATAGTCATGTGATTTACCTGAGAAGACAAAGACCCGCATAATGAGCCTTTCAGTCAGGAATGTGGCTGAGAGGGAATTACTGTAATGTAATGCAGATGCAAATGTTCATCGTCTGAGTCGAACATAAAGAACAATTACTTCTTTACCCGCGAAGCGTGCCATCATCCAAATGCACAGAAAAAAATTAGTAAATTGTATGATGAAGCTTGACGTTTTATGCCATTTCTCAGGGGTGTGCACATAATTACCTGGCTCACCTCAGATTATTTCCATATGAACAGTACACTCAGTGCGAGGTGGGATCACATTAGCTATAATGCGGTGAGACAGGAAAAAACATGCCGCTCCTTACGTTCATACGGATTAAATAAAAAGAGATAATTTCTTTTTGACTTGAATTGTTTCATTTAAAAGAAGACATTTAGTGCTTTCTAGCCATATAGTTCTTATTTTTATGAGGCAAGTATTCGCTGAGATTCAGGTTGTTTTATTTACGTGTCTGTGAAGAGAGATGACAGAGACAGAGAAAAACTCTTTATTTTACAAAAAGCACAACGTATTGTTATTATGAGTTTATACAAATAAAACTAGAGCCTTTACAGATTCGAATGATATATTGCTCTTATCTGTACAATCAGAACCGATGGAGTAATTCAAGTTCATTTCGGCGTTATCAGGAGAAGATGCCACAAAACGTGCCAGCACGTTCGTCGACCCCTGAGAGTTAAAGAGCCTCTGAAGAGGGACAGCTAGTTGTCCTGCACAGTCCTACAGAAGCCTTGGACACACTCCATCTGTTCCTGCAGCTTTCCCTGGCCAAAGTCTTCTGAGCTCAGGTCCAACCTCTTCTGTTGTTGGAGACAGGAGAAGCTGTTCAGATTGTAATGGAGGGATGGTGGAGGTAGAGGGAGCAGCCGCAGAGGTGGAGCTGGAGGTAGCAGTCATATAGGATGAGGTGTAGTGCGGAGCTGCAGAGGTGGAGCTGGAGGGCACAGCCTCAGAGGTGGAGATTGAGGGAAGTAATAATGGTGGAGGGAACAGCTGTAGAGGTGATAATGGTGGAGGGAGCAGCAGCAGAGGTGGAGGAAGCAACTGCTGGGGTGATGGTGGAGGGACTAGCTGCAGAGATATAGGTGGAAGTAGCCACATTGTCTACATTATGAGACATAATGAGACCAGTATTACGTCAAACCTGATGTAATACTGATGTAATACTGGTTGAAGGTATTGGCTCTATCCACATCAACTTCCAAAGATGGAGTTCTTCAGTTTGGAGCCAGTGATAGTCCTTACCCCCCTCCACACCTGCTTGGTACTATTTTTCTCGAGCTGTTTTTCCAGCTTTTTCTTGTACTCCACCTTAGCTTGCCTCAGTGTTTCTTTGAGCTCCCGTTGTATATGCCTCAGCGTCTCCTTATCCCTGTCCTGGAAAGCCCTCTTCTTCTGGTTCAGGATTTCTTTAATGTCACTGGTGATCCATGGTTTATTGATATGGATTACCGTACTGTCCTAACTGTGTCTCTACAGAAATTAATGTAGTCAGAGATGATGACTCTCCTGTCCAAGTCAGTGTCCATTTCCTGCTCCTCCAGCAGTACATCCCAGTTTGTGCACTCAAAGCAGTCTCTCAATGAGTCCCTTACCTCTAGTGACCATTTCCTGAAAGACCTGGTGGTTAAAGGAATCAGATCTACCCAGAGGTGGAAGAGTATTTGACAGTAGTGCTAAATTTGCACAGAGATGAAGTCGATCAGCCGATTTGACTGTTGTCTTAGCATTCAATAGGCATTATCAGTGTACATCAGTCCTATTTATATAGGCCTGAAGGAATCTACTCACCTACTGGAGACAATGAGAGTCAATGGCAATTAGCACTAGCATTAACAAGTGACGTTGCTGATGTTAGCAGCCAACATTGCTGACGCTAATACTGTACGTTTTTGTTTGTTTTATTGCCTAAACCTAACCAAGACGTTTTATTTCCTGTTTTATTTTATTAATGCCTAAATATAACCAGTAACTTAGTTGTCGTGTCTAAATTTAAGGACATAACTTACGTAAAGTATGTAATGACGACAATGAAGCTCTGCAGGATAGAAACGACCTTCTGAACCTACCAGCAGGTTCCGGTAGGTGAGTAGGGGCCTACGTATGGAGCCAACTTGATGTCTTTAAGTTTTGGCATTGTAAATAAAGTTTGGCTCTGAAAAAAGGAGCACTGGCACTGAAACACCTTTTTTGCAAATGGGCATTAAAAATATATTATTTTATTTTGCTGTTTACTTTTTGCATTATGATGTGTTTTTCAGTACTTAGCAGCTGAAATAAGCTAACAGCTAGCATTAGCTAGCTAACATTAGCAAAAATATTATTGAGTATATAACGCTATATATTGTAATGGTGTTTTGTTCTGAAGCCTGGGTTGTTATTTGGGGGGCCGGGAGGGGGAGCATGTTGCGAGAGTAGAAGAGACATACAGTGTTTGTGTGTGTGTGTAAACGGTGAGACAGGAGAACGAGTGGGCGGCGAGTGAGATGTTGGGAGACAAATGTTTAGTTTCCTAAACGTCACATTGACATGACTTATTTTATATGCAAAATGACAAAGTAACTAACTTTTACTTTAACCTGAATAGATTTTTACAATGATAATTGTACTTGTACTGAAGCAAAATTTCATCAAAGTAAGAGTACTTTTACTTGAGTAGAATATTTTTGTACTCTTTCCACCTCTGAAAAATAGACAGGTGGTTAAATGGTTTTACTCATTGTGCACATGTAATTCAGCTGATTCAACGGTTCAGTACAGCAGAGACAGGAAAACTGCACTAGATGTGGAGAAATGGATCTGAGTAACAAAAACTATTTTCCATTCAAGTACACTGATGCATATCATGAACTGAATTTTAAAAAGCTGCAGTAAAAGAGGCAATTGTAACAGTTTTACAATATTATGTACAGTACTATAAACTGTTGAATGACTACTGTGACCAGTGGTGATTATCATTGTATAGATGAGCCAAACCACAAGAGACTAAGAGAAGCAATAGTCATAAACCACATGCTGAGCACAAACAACTCAAAAAGAAATTCTCATTATGAAAAGCATACCCTGTTAGAGGTTAAACAGCTGCTGTGACGTTGCATAGATAATATTATCCACTTTAACCACTGGGTGCTTTTAAGTGAAACATAAAGCAGTTTTTGGTCATAAACGCACTGTGTAAAGAAACTGTTCCAGACGTGGAAAGCTAAACTGCAAGTGCCAGCCCCTCATCTTCTACTGTAGAGACTATATCTACCTAGTACAACATATTAAAAGATACTACAGTCCAAATCTGCTGTATGTCTCTGTTGAGCCTAGGGAGAATATTCCAGTGCAGCAAATACAGCTTCTAATGCCCTCATCTGCTACCATATCAGGAAAAAAAAAAACAAAAAAAAACAGCCACATCAGATTAAAGCTCGCATGACTGGTCAGCCTCAGCTGAACCACTGTACAGCATGCCTGACTGTCTCTGCAGAGTGTGTGTGGGTATATGCATGTGGTGACTAAAGCCTGCTGTAACCTACATTTTAGGGCCATGGCAGGCAACAACAAGGAAGTGGGTCTGTGGAGCTCAAGCTGAAAAAAGACTGCAGCCAAACACGTGCCGCAGAGCTCAGATGGACTGGGAGGAATACAGACAGTACCAGAGAGGAATATCACAACAGTAGTGCAACTGAGCTGAATGCTTACAGAACAATAGGAGGAAGCCTATTCATATTTTTAAAAAAAATGGTTGAAATAGTGGCTACAAGTAATTTTTAAACCGACCAGGATGATGTTTCAGAGATGAAGGAATCGTGTAAATCAGCCAAGACGAATGAAAGAAATTAATTCTGCCCAGTAAGCCTAGTGACCTAACAAGACTGGCAAACACACAAGTAAAAACCACACTAAGCTGCTGAGGTCAAATCTGCCATTAACTCCTGGTAAGCACAGCTATTGGAGCTCAATCAATTCTACAGAAAGCAGCATTACTGATGTGTAAATATTCAGCATTAGCTCACTGCCTTATTTTGTGTTCAGCTGAGACTACAGAATTAATGCCACAGCAAAGTCAAAGCTAACATGGAGAATGAAAGTTCATTCTATACTAATATACACATAACACTGTCTTGTTAGCTTAGCAGTATAAGCCGAATGAGAGCCATCCACAATGATATCACGCAATGATGTCAATTATGCTTTCTTTCACACTGCACCATATAATGCATCAAAGCTCACATGTTCAGAGAAATATAGTGTACAGTAATGCAGTTCTTCCTCCAGAAGAAACCCTATAAGACTTTGCCATGGTCCTTAGCCTTCCACAGAGTGCCCTTTTAATGGCTGAATAAGTGAACTCCAGCTGCATCCTTGGCTATTTTTATTTTGAATATGTGTGTGAGTCATGTGGTTTGTGCCCCTCTAGGCACTGGAACCATAGCTGTGCTACAGCTATTCATCACTCTGCTGCTGAACACTCAGGCAGAAAGCCTTTACACACACGCACAGACTTGTGTACAACACAAGTGTTTTAACAAGTGAAAGCCCTATTGTAACCCAACACAGCCGTGACGGCTGTAGTATTGAGCATACACAATACTGACAGCCACCACAGTGGAGGAGAGACAGAGGCAACAATGGCTGCCAGCACCATGTAGGAAAACAGGAGACCTGAGCATGGAGGAGGCAGAGAGAGGTGGAGATGTGAGAGGCTGAAGTGGTCTTTGAGGCTGAGCTGGAGTCAGGCCTGCCATTCCATGGCTACGGACTAAGAGAAAACAAACTGCCAGGAAAGCTGATCCTTGCAATTACAAATTCAAAGGCAAACTCACACATCAGACAATGGAAGAGGAGGATGACAGATTTTAAGCAGGAGTACAGTTATATGGGGAAGAGTCATTGGTCAATACACACAATGTACATAAAATAGTATAATTTCATTGTGATAAGGCATAGCAATACAAGATGACATCATTTCAAAATCAGTCGATTCACAGCATTTTTCAATGTGATGGAGTCTTGAACACAATTGGCTCTTTTGCTAGAGTGTAGTATCATTCTAAACACCACCCACCCATGTCTATTTATGATGACCTGAATGTGGAATTTATTTCCAGCACTTTAAGAGAAATTTGTAAAAATCAGCTAATAAGGATGGAGTCATAGATAAAGGTTTGAATGGTAGTGGTGTACTGAAGTGATGAACCTGTTGGCCATGTGTTAATCAATGAGAGGGAAGATGAAGTAGTTGAAATGATGGATACTGGATAGTTGTATAAATGGAGAAGACGGAGGACAGTGGCACATTCAGACCTGCGTGGAAAACCACAGTGTTCTTCCTGCATCCTGACAGCAACTGAAGGTTTCTGAAAAGTCCTTTGGCTGTCAGCTTCACATGGAAGTTGGACAGCGACAACCTGGGAGACCATAACATTGTCCTTGTTTGTCCTCCAGTAGTCTTCAGAAGTTTATGGCCTGGGTGGTCTTAAACTTTTCAACCCTTCATAGACTCTCAAACATTCTTGGGCTGCTAAAAAATGCTGACCTACTTCTTGTAGTCTAAATCCTGTTGGACCAATTTACAGCTGTCACCTATTTCAAGTAAAGACTTCCTTGAATTATAACACTCCCAAAGTATTTCTGAGATTTATGAATCGACCGAGATGGACAATAGTTGCTTCAAACAAAAGTCTTCAGTCTCCGCTAAGCAAAAATATTCCTCTTCTTTAATTACAAAAAAATAAATAAATTCCTGGAAAAATTAGAAAAGAAAGGCTTGACTGCAGCTGAAATTTGTGCCTTGCATCTTCATGAAAGCCACATGGTGATAAGGAAAAAAAGAAGAAAAACAGGGAGTCCATTAAAATGCAAGCTTCCCTTCATTTATTCAAAGCCACAGAGTTGGTACTGCAAAACAAAAAAAACAAAGAACTGTTTTTTGTAGCCCAGCCAATAGATAGAGAAGAAAACGGCACCAAAAAATAGCTGCGTGCTTTACTGAGATCCAGATGGCAGTGAATCATCCAACGATAAAGATGGAGAGAAAGAATGAGGAGGGGAACACGAGAGGTAGTACTTCAGTGCGTAAAGGAGGGAGGAGAGAAGATCCTCAGCGCTGGTGATGATGAGTAGTCCATCTTTGCTGTTACATGCAAAACACACCGCGATCTTTCCCACTGACCAACAACATAGAGGTGTGTGCGTTTCATTTCCACACACAAACACACATGCTAGGTGGCTGGACAAAAACAAGCATGGATATACTTTCTCTATTTTCCTGCTGTTTTTAAAGCTCTGTGAACCCAGTACACACACAACGGAGACAGGGGTGCTGCAGGGGAGGAGGGGGTGGGTGAGTGGGTGGGATTTGAATAATCTCTCTCTGCCACTTGCTCACGCTGTCCCTCTCTTCCTTCCACACTCACTGTTTCAGTCCCTCGTATCCCTCCATCATTGTTTTCTCATATCTCATTCTCCATCTGCCTCCATTTGACTGAAGGAGATGATTCATGTCAAGGTTAGATGTCATGGAAGGACCACCATTATGAAGAAACAGACAATGGTGGGAGGGGCCTTTCTCCCTCTCTCTCTTTCTCACATATGCACCATACACACACACACACAGAGCCAAACAGATGCCTTGTGAAAGGATGCTTTGTTTACACAAACACACACACTCACACTATACACACATCTGTTTACTGTCACTGTTCAAGTTTAGTGTTTAAATGTGATTTAAAATTACTAATGTGCTAAAGGCCACAGATAAAGTTTCTTACTATCTGCTGCATCCTGTTCAATGGCTCATCCGCAGTGTCCCTCTAAATCCTGGTGCATAGTTAGCATATCATTTTGTTGTTTTTTTTCTCCAATTAAACACACTCACTCCTATGGGCAAATTAGAATCACCAGTCAACCTGACATACATGATTTTAGGACTGTGGGAGGAAGCCGGAGTACCCGGAAAGAACCCACATACAAAACCTACAAACTCCACAAAGAAAGGCCCCTCCCGGGTTTCAAACTAGGAACCTTCTTACTGTGAGGCAACAGTGTTAATCATCACCCCACCGTGCTGCCCCATGGATCTAATTAACTTGCAAATTGGTTGATGATGTTATAATTGGTACATCCCAAGAACCCAAGAATAACAGACATTTATTTTTACTTATTATTCTGAAGATGACAAAATAACTGCATACACGTGTATCTAAATAAGAATAGATGTAACTAAGGCATTATTACCTGGGCATTCACGTAATTTTGATCATATTCTAATACACAGATCACTGATTTTCTACAGTATGTGTTACACTAAACAGCTTGTAGTTATTTCAAAGGTTCTATGAATTATAACTTTCTTTTGAGATTCTTGGGATTCTTTTGAGAAACTAGGTGGTCACTAGAAACTACAAGAAAGAGAGTCTTTGACAGCAGCACCAGGAATGATTGCACACTGGCAGCCCCAAATGCAGCAGAAGGTAACTGAACTTGAAGAGATACAGATCCTGTTTGCTTGTCAGCCACAGCAATGTCTCAGTGCTTCAGTGTGACAACAGCAGAAGCACATCCATGTGCTGACTGACATTGGATTTTGGCCTTCTGTGATTGGTTAGCAGGGAGAGGCTCCCTCAGAAACTTTAACCAGGAATCTCTCTGCATTGCCACTAGGCTGTTCAATTAGTTTGGCCCATAGGGCCTCTCAGATATATTTTGGGGGCTATTTCTGCTGAAATATTACAACAAAGTTACATATTGTGTTATTTTTATACAAAACCTTAATTTGTACTCTACAGTGCATGCAACTTTAAATTAGCCTTCAAAAACGACAGCACAGTTACAACACGAGGCCTGCTGTGGTGTGGTATGTGTGTGAGAATGAGAGACAGAGGTGTATAAATCAAACATAGATGGCGCTATACAAGCCAAAGTGACAGCATGTCTGTGCCCTTCCACAGAGGGAAGGCAAACAGGCGCCTGCTCCCAGACTAGAGCTACCATGTGACGGGAGATACTGAAACCACAGGCCCTGGCTTCACAAGGCCTGCATGCTGGAAACCAGCAGTACTAAACAGATGATGGTCTTAGTAGTTTATCTGCTTTGGCACATCATAATTAACGAAATATTTGAACTTTAGATTTTGTCAAGTCTCTGCTCGGGTAATCCAAACACTATTTCAACACACTAAACAGCACTGCAAGACTAAGTCCAGTTTAAGTGTTGCTGAGATGCAAATGTGGTTCCATTTTAAATTCAAAGAAAATAATTTCTGTGTCTGTGTGTAAGCATGTACAATGGGTAGCAGAATCATAACAGAGGGATGATAATTATGTTTGCTTAAGCTTCTAGGGGCCAGAGCTGTAGTCAGTCAGCCCAGATTTTGGTGCATGTGTGTGGAAGCAAACAGGAGCCATCCAGCAGTGTGGGTCATGATTATTGATCACTAAACCTTATAACGTGACACATGCAGAATTCAGAGTACATGCTTGTTAGATTCAACACAAGCACTTCAACATTTTCAAAAAATGTCACACTTTTAAACATTTTACTAGTTATCAACAGCATCAATAATAAAAAAAACATTTAAAAAAAACTACTTACATTGTTGTTAAGCCCTTACCATTCCTGGTAAATTTGCTTAAAACGCCTGTCAAAGGCACACCAATATTAAATTAAAAGCTGTTCTTGAACCCCTTGCATAAAAAGTTTGGTGGCTTTTTGAAGGTAACACTCTTAATTTTTTTACCCCAGCAGTCTGATTTACTCTAAGTGTAACTTGTATATATTTATAGAAGTTGGGACATACAGAAATAAAAGGTTGTTTTTTTTTTTGAAACTCTGGACATTTACCGACAGAGTAAGGCAGGTTTTGTGGGATTCTTCTATAAATGTGACATGAGACGTTTTCGTGTGTAAGTCACAATTTAAGTACTATTGTTTTATTGTATCTTGGTGGTTTACATCATCGAAAAGACAAGAATCTAAGCTTTCGAGTGATATATTGTTTATGCATCAGCTTGGTTGTCTACATGGCTTTATATTGAAAAAAAAAACAAAACGTTGTGACATCCCTCCGGCAGGGCATAGGAATGTTAACATTTTAAAATCATGTTAAAAGCCACTGCTGATATCCTTTACCTGTGCTGTTCAGCCGACTTAGCCTTGCTGAACCACCTCTTTGTGAAGGATAGTGGGAGGCCTGCTTCATCAGCCCCAGACTAACAGCAGGAGCCGTCTTTGCTGCTGTTTGACTAGCAGCTGCCATCTTGGCTGTGCTGTGGCTGGTGGCTGTTGGGGCCTTCAGACCTGTGGAGAGGTATAATTATAATTAAAAAATGTAATTAAAAATTAAAAAATTCAACAAAGCATTAGATAAACAATTAAATAGGCTCAAAATCAAATAACACATTTACATAAAACATGTAAAAACATTTGTGTGCACAGATTAACTGCTGATTTAAAGAACACACACAAAAAGTATTCTTCACAGTTTGAATTGATATTTTTTGTAAATCTCACTGCATTTATTAAAAATAGTATTAGTGTATAAAAAACTGTGTTAAATATGTTTTTATATACAAATAAATGCCACTTTACTCAAGACAGTTACTTCAGTTTAATGCTTTTTGGAGGGGAAATCAGTTGAAATGGAGTTAGAAGAGTAGTATAAGTACAAATTTATTTTTCGCTCCCAGTTCTCCTGTTGGTTTATGTGTTTTGAACTCTTGGTTTTCAATATAAATTGCACTCTTGTGGCATCTACAAACTTGCCCAAGATGGCCAAAATATTATTCTGCTGACAGGTCGGTGTGAAAACTGAGAACAGCATTTTGGTCAGTGCTTCTTTTGTGCTGATATGTTTTCATTTTGACACACACTAAATTCTGTAATGAACATAGAACACTTCAATGACCCAGTCTACATCCCAATCCATTTAAGAAATGAAATGGCACAACCTTCTGCTACTGAAACCCATCTGACTATCACTCCAGATATACAGTTCGAGCAGCTACTGTATGTAAAACAGTAATCACAGCTGATGAACAAGATGCTAATTAGACTGAAACGCAGATGAACCATTTCCTGATGCCCAAGACAAACTACCCATGGCTTTGAACGTGTCAAAACAAGAATCCAGATTACAGTATTAAATATATTTTGTGGCACATGCATGACTTGCCTTAAAACTAAATTGTTAATTGAAAAGACAAAGTAAATGGGTAAACTAACACTGTGTCCATTGTAAATGCGTCTGTAATGGAGGATTCAGCTTACACATACACTTACCTGTAGCAGTCGTCCTGGCCTGCAGAGACAGAGCTCTGCTCCTCATGGCAGGGTGCTTTGCAGCAGCGATGACACCACTGTTAGCACTGGTAAGTGTGTCACTGGGAGTATTAGTGCTGGTGGTAGCTGCAGTGCTCGAGCTGGGGGTCTTTGCTGCACTTTGGTTGCCCACAGGAAGCGTACTTCTGCTGGGCCACTCATCCAGCTTGGTCCCTGTTGGTGATGGAGTGCCTGCAGATGGTGAAGGAAAAAAGATACAGGAGATTCTAAAATGCTACAAATGCTCTGTATAAACAGAACATCAGAACTTTTGAGTCATATAAATAATAATATAATAGCCAATAGAGAGAACAGAGAAGATGATGAGAGGAGAGGTAGGTTGATGGCATCTCATTAGTTTGAGGAAAAAACTTCAGACATCTGTGAAATTACGCTGAGATTTTAGGTGTCTGCCACAGGTATAATTAGAACCAGAACTAAGGGAACAGATCTAGAAAATGTCTAAAATAAGTATGTTAATTATGTATGGTGACACCTCACTTGTACCTGATCTGATTTGATCATGACAGATTAACAAGATAGGTTCAGCTGTATATCCAACTGAAACACACCAAAGTTATGTGCAATTGGATAATAATAAATAAAGTTATTTGGAATCTGATTAAAATGTGTTATCTGCTCTTTAATCAGCACTGTATCATGTCAGAGGTGTATTCCTAACTTCCAGGCAAATTCCTCATAATTTTGAACCACAACCTATTTTTGAATTTGAGATTCATGAGAATGTTTTAAAGCTTCACTTTGGCTTGTGTGGAGGAGATGAGATTAGATAGATAGATTAGATAGATTAGATAGATGGATAGATGGATAGATGGATAGATTAGATAGATAGATAGATAGATAGATAGATAGATAGATAGATAGATAGATAGATAGATAGATAGATAGATAGATAGATAGATAGATAGATAGATAGCCTGCACTCCTCTTTGATGCAAATATTTGATCCTAAATATTGTCATATGTAATCTGGTGGCCATAAGACTGATCTGTGTTACTGTGAACAGGAGAAGACACAGAAAAGACACAAAACTATTACCTACAGTCCCAAATTTCCCTACACGTTACTACTGAATCACTCATTTAAGAATTTCACATTTTTTCTGCAAAAAAAAAAATTAAATTATTCCAAATATAAGGTCCAGTTACTGACCTTTTTTGGACACTTTTGGAAGAGTAGAGCCTAAAAAAGCAAATCAGTCTGGTTAATGCTTCCTTTGGGCAATGTTATTAGGAAGCACTATTAATTACCACTGTTATGCGGATGACACTCAGCTGTATCTATGAAACCTGATAACACAATTCAATTCAATTCAATTTATTTGAATAGTGTCAAATCACAATACTAATCATCTCAAGGCACTTTACAAAAAAAAAAAAAAAAAAAAAAAAAAACCCAACAAATCCCTTAAAAGCAAGCACTTGGCGAATTCACATCAGTGGAGAGAAAAAACTCTCTTTAACGGAAGAAAAAACCTCCAGTAGAACCGGGCTGAGTCTAAGAGAAGATCGTTGGTGACTTTTAAGTCCTGTTTCTGTACTATGATGTGCTCTAAATCCTGACTGAAAATCTTCAAATAGGTCATTTCTGTGTAAGTGGTCTGATAGTTGCTTAGCAACAGCTTTTTCAATGATTTTAGAAATAAATGGTAGGTTGGATATTGGTCTATAATTAGCCAAGACTCCTGGATCAAGACTCGGCTTTTTGAGTGGGGGTTTGATTACTGCAGTCTTAAAAGCCTGTGGTACGTAGCCTGAATTGGCTACTAGAGATACATTTACCAAGTCTAATAAAATGAGGTAATTAATGGTAGTCTGTCTTTAAGGAGTCTAGTCGGGTGGGATCTAAGAGACACGTTGATTTAGATGAAGCAACTACTGATGTGAATTCAGAGAGATCTATGGGAGAGAAGCAGTCTAAACATAACTGAGGTCTTACAGATGATTCAAGAGCTACTGTAGTAGAAGATTCATTTATTGCAGCTATAGGAAGCATCTGATGAATTTTATCTCTAATAGTTGTGATTTTATTTGTAAAGAAACTCAAAGTCATCACTGCTGAGAGCTAAGGGAACACTGGACTCAACAGAGCTGTGACTTTTTGTCAGCCTGGCTACAGTGCTGAAAAGAAACCTGGGATTGTTCTTATTTTCCTCTATTAGTGATGAATAGTATGCAGTTCTGGCTTTATGGAGAGATTTTTTACATGTTAATAGACTGTTTTTCCAGGTTAGATAAAATTCTTCTAAATTTGTGGAACGCCACTTCCTTTCCAGCCTTCGTGATGCCTGCTTTAAGGTACGGATATGTGAACTGTACCATGGAGCTAATCTCCTCTGATTCACTAACTTCTTTTTCAGAGGGGCCACAGTATCAAGAGTGTCACACAGTGAGGCTACAGCACTGTCAACAACATGATCAATTTGGTAGGGAGTAGGATTGAGGCAGCTGCCCTCCACTGTGTTGGCACATGGCACAGATGTAAATAAAGATGGAATCAATTTCTTAAACTTATTAACAGCATTGTCAGATAAAGATCTACTGTAGTGGAATTTTCTTCCAAATGCTCCATGATCCATTATCTTAAATTTAAAAGTTATTAAAGACAAAAATGACAAAATAGGATTTTGGGGGAAAACTATTAAATTTTCAATTTCGATGCCATATGCCAGAGCAAGATCAAGGGTGTGATTGAAACAGTGGGTGGGTTTATTAACATTTTGAGTGAAACCAATTGAATCTAATATTGAATTAAATACAGTGCTGAGGCTATTATTTTCAACATCTACATGGATGTTAAAATCTCCCACTATAATGACTTTATCTGAACTAAGCACAAAATCAGACAGGAAGTCTGGAAATTCAGTTAAAAACTCTGAGTAAGGGACAGGTGGACGGTACACAATAACAAGTAGAACTGGTTTTTGTGTTTTCCAGTTTGGATATGAGAGGATAAGAGTGAGGCTCTCAAATGAGCTATAACTGTTCTGAGGATGAAAGTTTAATAATAAGTTTGAGTGGAAGATTGCAGCTACTGCTCCACCTCGACCTGTGCTTCAAGGAACATGACAATTTTTATGACTGAGGGGGGTTGATTCATTCAGACTGACGTATTCATCCTGCTGCAGCTAGGTTTCAGTGACACAGAGTAAGTCAATTTGGTGATCAGTTATCAAATCATTTACTAAGATTTAGACGAGACCTGACATTTAATAATCCACATCTGACTGTTCTGTTTTTCTGTTCAATAAGAGGAGTGGTCTTAATTTTTATTAGGTTTTTATGAATAACTCCTCTTGTGTTAACTTCTGCTTTACTTGATTAATATGTTCGAGGGGCAGACGCGATCTCTATGGGGTTTGAGGAGGGCGACAGCTCTAAGGAAACTGCAGAGAGTCTCTGCGTCCTGGTTCCCACTCTGGATTGTCAAACTTTAGGTTGGCTAATATACTCAGCCAAATTTCTAGACATGAGAGCTGCACCATCCAAAGTGGGATGGAATCCCGTCCCTCGCTACCAGACCAGGTTTTCCCCAGAAAGTGGCCAAAGCTAGCAGAACTTTGCACTTATTACAGGTATCATTATTACTAAAGGAGGCAGAGGAATAACTAAACATGTGACACACCGAGCAGGAGAGAGAGAGAGAGAAGCCATGCTACTAGCTAGCTAAGCTAACTGGTAGGCTAATGAGCGCCAAGTCTGGAAAGAGCAATAAATACCGGTCAAAATAAAAAGGTACTTGACTAGTATTGGAATGTGTAGCGTTAATGAATTGTTTGGAGAGTTTAGTTAGTTTCTAGGTGTTTTAGACTAAAGCTAGTCTGTTGCTAATCTGTAGACGAACTATACAGCACAACACGTTTGCAATAGGAAGTGGATTCACTTACCCAGAAACAGTTCCCGGATTGTATTGCCAGACCAATGCTACCTGCATCAAGCAGCTCTGAGACAGATGACGCTGTCAACATGGAACTGCACTACATCTTGCATCACCGCCTCCACCTGACAGTAGATCAGCATCTTTTTCGACTGACACTAGACAGCGAGTGAGGCTGGGCAGCATCACATCCAATACCCGGACCATCAGACTGGTGGCCCCCAGAGGTGTGTTCTCTCCTCAATGCTCTTCTCCCTCTACACTAATGACCTGAAGTATGCGGTTCAGCGTGTGTTGCAAGTGGCCCTAGTGTCATCTTTTCCAGTAAAATACAACAAAACTTTGGAGCACTTCAGCCTCGATGCTATGTGGGACTCGTTCTGAACCTTTTTCACAAAACGTAAATACGTAAACAATGAGTAAACCAACTTCCGGTTTGCGCTAGTCTAAGGCAAAATGGAGCATGGACTTTCCACAAGTTTGGTAACTTTACTACTACTGGCTGCTGCTATGATAACAGGAAGTGCCATTACCCGTTGACGCCCAACTTCCAGTTAAAAACAGGCGTGAGAAAAGTTTAAATTGAGCATGTGTGTGACGGCATCATGCAAATGCGTATTGACGTCAGTAGGATTGTTAACCAAGCAGACTAACGATTCCTAGGAATCGAACTACTGGGAACCGGTTCTCTACAAGAATCGGTTTCCGATCCTTAGTATCCACTGTGGGAACCTTGAGGTTTCTGGGATCCACCATCTCATTAAAATGTATATGAAATTGCTGCATCGTCTATAGTTTTTTTGTTTTTGGTTTTTTTTTGCCAAAGTGAAGCTGGATGACTAGCTGTAATTTAATAATATAGCCGTAATTTAGTCCAATTTAAGACAGTCCATTTTGAAAGGCTTGAGTCGCGTTAGAGACTTCTTTTCATATCTTCTGTGGAGCATGAGCTTTTCCCTTCATAGCCAAAAAATATGTAATGCCTCTAAAAAATACATCATGACCAGAAAAATACATCATGTCAAGAAAACTACATAATGGCTTTACAAAAAACATCATGTCTAAAAAAATTGTCATGGCCAGAAAAATGGCTTCCTGATCATTTCCTGCACTTATTTGGACTTTCTGATTCTTCTCAACCACTTACTCTAGATCTTGGCCTACTAACTACAAAATTGAAATGCACAATAAAGAATCTGGGGGCACTATTTGATAGTGACCTGACGTTTGACAAGCTGGTAAATTCAGTTAATACTCCATTTTTGCCACTTAGATTATTAACCACAGTCAAGTAATTTTATCATTTTCTGATCTAGGAAATTGCGCCTACGCTTTTATAACCTCAAGGCTTGATTATTGCAATGTACTTTATTTTAGAATTAATCAGTCTTGTCTTACTCAACGTTTTTTAGCTGGAGCTCTGGAGCTTTAGCAGAGGGCCCCAGACCCCAAAGTTCCAGAGCACCTCCCACAGAATGCTACAAGGGGCATGGTTGAATGCCTTCTCCAAGTCCACAAAGCACAAGTGGAGTGGTGGGGCAATTTCCTATGAAGCCAGCGTCCAACGTTCCGCAACTGGGACGAAAACCGCATTATTCTTCCTGAATGCAAGGTTCAGGTATCAGATGAAATCTCCTCTCCAGTACCCTGGCATAGATTTTCCCATGGAGGCTGAGAAGTGTGATCCCCCTATATTTGGAACACACCCTCCAGTCCCCCTGCTTAAAAAGAGGGACCACCAGCCCAGTCTACCAGTCCAGAGGTACTGTCCCCGACCACCACGCGATGCTGTAGAGACATGTCAGCCAAGACAGCCTAGACTTACTCAGTGTGGATCTCTTAAAATAGAAAAAATTTCCAGAAAATACATCACAGCCAAAAAAATACAGTAACAGTGGTTCAAAGTGTTGCTTTCTGTTGCAGTAAGTTTCTACTTTTACCATGACTGTTTGTCATTTGTACTACAGCAAGGCATGTGTTACAATATAATGTCTGTAGGTGGCGCTCAACTTACACTCACACATACAGCACCCTACACATGCACAGACCATACTGTAACCCCTGCTGTAATTAATGCATATTTAGAAACTGAAGTAAAGAAAAAGCCCTGTGGTCAGGGTTTGCTATAAACTGTGATTATGTGTGGAGATCATTTGTTACTTTACTTTAATATTTTGGAAATGTTCCCATTCTTGATGCTAAGCACCGAAGAGAAACTTTGCCAGGTTCGGGATTGAGTGTGGGGATGCATCTTTGGGGATGATCTGCACTGTCTGCATTGGCCTGGATATTCTGTAAGTGGGGATCTCCACTGATCTGGGCCGTAGCTGTTAAGTGCCTGGCTTTCTGGTTATGTGTGTACTTAAGTCTTTTACGATAGCCCAGAGGGCAGCGCCCAATGAGATAGAACGTTGGATAAGTATTGTAACCCAACATTCTGTGAATTGAGCCCTGTAGGCTACAGGGCTGCACTTGATTAATTACTAGTATTAATAAATATGTCTGCATTACTTTCATTCTACACAGCCAAAGGACGTACACAAGAATGGAATGTAAGACAGAAAATAAACACAGATAAACTGAAACACAGCACAATACTTTACAGCACAGTAGTTCATGTCATAATAAAATCTTTCTAGATTTACCACTAGAGCTTTGTTTTATCAGCATTAACAGTGTCTTTCATTATTTAATATGCACGATTTAGTCACAGAAGCAAAGTTCTGCTTTCAAGTCTGAGACAGTAGCTATTATTTTATTGACCAGTTGTGCAATTGTTATATCGTTATATATATTGTTATGACTCTACGTCTCCTGTAGAGTATTTATTCAGTCATTCAGTAGGACCTGCAGACTTTTAAAAAAGGTGGAAATGGCCATTTTGTTTGGAAAAGATTTCAAGTTTTCAATAAACACCATCCCCCACCCCCTTTCTACGCACGCACACATGCACTGTTTCTCTCACTCATACACTGAGGCCCTGGGGTGATGACAGATTATAACAAAGTAAGTCAGGAACTGATATTACATATTAGTACATATTTCAGTCTAGAATCCTGTTTGTACAGGAACTTTCATGAACGTCAATGCACCTCTAGCAGTGCATATGTGCATGTGTGTATGTGAGACAGAGACTGGGTCCAGTGGAAACCCAGTGGAAAGAGAGGGAAGTTAGATAAGCAGCGAGAGGAAAGCCACACCAAAGAAAACCACCTCTGATGATACAGTGTGTGTCTGTATATATGAGGAAGAGACACGCATTTGCCTGCACACACACACACACACACACACACACACACAAACATACACATATATATGCAGTCAAACAATTCCATACATAACACACACACACAACCTCAACACTTCACCTTTTCCTGTGGTTCCATTGTTCTCATTATCCCCCAGTGACAACGAACTGAGGCTCGTGGGTAATCCCTTAATAGGAAGTTTTGACACAGCAGGTGGGGCAGGTTGCCTGGCTGACCCTGACGCTGGCTGCTGATTGGCTGTTGATTTGGCAGTGGCGGTTGTTGGAGCCAGGTTGATCACAGCAGATGCTCGCTCTGCAGTGCTATGAGATTTGGGGATACCTGACAGAGAGAAAATACAAAAGGCCATGAATTGATTCTCAATTACAGACACCGTAGAAAACTTTGTACACAGCACCCAATGAGATAGAACGTTGACCTACAACGATCTGATGAACTTTGATATATTTGAGAACATAACTTCTACTGCATAAACAATAAAGTGTCTAGTTAAAAGGTCCATTTGTGTCCTATTCCATGTCTAGGTTATGCACTGTTATGTGTGTAAATATTCTGGGTGAGAGAGAAAGGAAGATAAGTCATCAGATACCAGCAGAAATATGAATGAAAAGTTAATGTCTTTTTAAGGTAGAGAGAAATCCACTCTCTTCGAACAAAGAACACTCAAATCACTCAGCTGAGCTGCAGATGGAACAAGTATGCTGTTATGGTCACACTTCATTATCATTGTAGGATCTCCTTATACGTTATGACCTCTGTGCTCCTGATGGACACTGATTGAGAAACTATAGGCCAATTTTAAGGTGATAAAATCTCATTTAGACAAGTTGTAATAAGCAGAGAATGCTTCATGCAAGTACTGTATCAAATCATGACAAATGAAAGGGATCATTCTTCTGTATGCCCTGCTTTGACGGTGTGCTCACAATATTACCCTAATTCTAAACTATAAAAAATGCCTTTTTACTTGGTTGATATAATGAAAATCATGATCAGGGTCATGATCATATCTGGGATCACATGACAAGACAGAAGGTACAGATATAGCCTAAATCCATAGAACAACTGTGGCAGCTTCTCTAACATGCTGGAACAACCTGCATGTCAAGCTTGAAGTGTGAAGAAGTGTGTGCATGTGCACAGAAATTGTGGTCACACTAAATGTAGGAATGATTAGTTTTTTTCTATTCATATGCGTGAAATGAACTGCTAAATAAGAAAATATTGACGGCATTATTTTTGAAAGCATATTCACTTTGTCTCAAACTTCTGCATGATATTTAAGCAGTTAAGAAACTGTACTTCTGAAAATCAAAGTCTTCAAAAATGACTGGTTTTACTGCACTGTAGGTCTACAGTGTGTGAAATCCAATGTCTCAGGCTCTTGTA
Source organism: Mastacembelus armatus (assembly GCF_900324485.2). Taxonomy (NCBI): domain Eukaryota; kingdom Metazoa; phylum Chordata; class Actinopteri; order Synbranchiformes; family Mastacembelidae; genus Mastacembelus; species Mastacembelus armatus. Next base: position 13,306,101 of record NC_046633.1, on the reverse strand, counting down.
ATTTTTGTGGGTTGAATCACAAATTCTTTCCAAAGAAGACAAGAAGACCAAAACAGAATGACTTCGCCTGGGAGCCATGATGCACACTTCTTCACACCAAACCATGGACATGAGAGGTTAAGAGATTTTTTGTGGTGTGTGTGTGTGTGTGTGTGTGTTTGTGTATGCATGAAAGCAAGCAAACAAGTCAGTGGGTGTGAGTTAGTGAGGTACAAACAAAAGACCGCAGCAGAAAGAAAAAAAGAATCTCTGCTTCAGTTTCGATGAGAACAGTGAAATATTTGAAGTGTGATGATCCACTAACATTTTTATAGTTTTTATATTCCAATTACCTTGTTATCTCTGCAGCTATCAACATTACTAATGATGATTTTATATTATTCAAATTTTTTAAAAATAGCATATTTAGCACCTATGCTGGACAGGGATTTTTAGTTGACATATATTGTATGCAGCCTAATCTCCATTTCTAGTGTTTTATGTCAGGTCTCTGACACAGGTCTTCCTCCATTTCCTAGTTGATTTTCTAACTCTCATAGCAGTCATGGATGTGCCTTCCTCTGATCTATATATCCTGTCTTTGAAACAAAGGTGAGTTATCAGTTAATCATCAGATTTTATTCTTCTTCCCCTGTCCTACTCCAGTCTGTCCTTGGATATAAGGACAGGCATGAAGCACACTGACTCGTGCATGGGGACAAAAGTTAAAGTCCAAAGAGCAAAGTGTGTGCCTCAGTGTGTTACCCCTATCCAGAAAAAGCTGTATAGATAATGGATGGATGTAACACTCAGTGATCAGTTTTTTTAGAAGGCAGACATAACGAACATATAGTGTGACACATTACAACTTGACGAACAGACGAAATATGGACAAAATATAATCATACAGAAACAGCTCTTCTATCTGAAGCAGGATAATAGTAAACATAAGGAATCGCCAGCCCCTGCGCCCATTTAAACACAAAGTCTGTCTATACTGTACAAGTTACTCAAGTCTTACTTTCTTAAAGACCCATTTTCTCTAAATAAGACACTTTACACAGTCTTCCTTGTTTATTTTGGGCATCCTGCATGTGCTATTGAATTACTGCATTTTATATATGTATTAATACTGTTGGTTTTGTATTTTTACAACCAACCTTTCCTCTAGTATTGGTATCTTTGCTGCTGTGCAACAACCGCATTTATCCACAGAGATGATCAATGTTTCATTCAAACTTTTACAGCTTTTTTACAAACTTGAGTGCTGTCTGGCATAAGAGGGGAGAGAGAAGGCCTGGATGCAAAACTGCATAAACAGAGGGAAAAATGTTTACACATGTTCACTGCAGTTACATTACCTCACTTACCTGCACACATACACACACATGCACCCCCAGCCTTCACTGATGAAGGCAGATCAACAGTAAAACTTGTACTGCGAATAGAGCCAGCAGGAAACATCTGGCTTCATTTGATTTCAAATCCGAAGCAATGCCAGCCACTGAAGAGAGCAGCTGGGTTCGGTTACCAAAGAAATCAATGTTAGGTAAGAACTGTCTTGCTGTCTTAATGTGCTTCATGCTTCTTGTCCATCCACAAAAACACACAGACATACACATTAGTCTGACTAGACCAGTTTGCATAGTGTTTTGTGAATTCCTTCTAAAATCCCTGACTTTAATCTCATTCTAACCATAAACCAAGACCAAGCTCTAAACTAACAACAACATGTTGCAGAGTGGGCATTACATTCTTTAGAGTGATAAGTGAGATGTGCAAATGCATGTTTAGCAGTCAATAGATAGTGAACCAAGCAAGCAATATAATGAAAAGTGCAGTTGTGCTCAGGTCTGACCACATACTTAATAAAATGCGGACTGGTCAGTTTGTTTTCACTGAGTAGAATTACTTTATCTCATAAAAGTCTATCACATCTCAGGACAGATAAAACCAGTGAACACGTGAATAAACTGGCTAAACCTGCAATCAAACCAATCAATCAAAGTTTCAAAGAAAAGCTTTGTAAAGAATGTCAGGACCAAAATGGCCTAGTGCAGACACCAGTGGTGGACAAAGTACTCAACTTCATTACTTAAGTCAAAGTATAGATCCTCCTGGTCAAATATTACTCCAATACAAGTAAAAGTTGCTCAGTCAAAATATTGCTCAGTTAAAGTGCTGCAATATGTGCTTTCAAAATTACTTATGTATTCAAAGTACTTAAAAAAAATCTAAGAACATTTTTTTTTACAATGCATTTTCAAATGCAGTAAAGAATCTTTCTCACACTGTAATTTTTATTTGCAGTATTTGTACTAGTTCACCGGATTGAATATTATATTACATATAGTTTAGATTAGAATAACTAGAGATGTGTTTGTACAGAATCAATAAATGGGAAACACAGGAAACTTTCTTTAGTGTAAACTAGAAGTCACTAGGATTTAAAGACAGAGGTGGCACAGTTTTAATGAAATCAAACAACCTTTTTTTTTGAACATTGCTGCAGCAAGTCTAAGGAAAGTTAATACTTACATTGTTTTAAGTATTGAATATTAGACCGTTCACATTAGAAAAACTAGAGACATGTCTAAACATTAAACTGAAATGAAACCAGGACAAAATCAGGTCTAACCCAGGTCCCATGTTAGCAATATTAAACCAGGACTAAATCATTACTGCCACACACAGCACAAACTACCTTATCTGAGCATGATGTAACCGGTACGGCAACACCAGTGGGACAAACCATCTTCTTCTTCTTCTTCTTGGCGGGTCGCAACAAGCTATCAAAAGTGCATACCACGACTTACTGTGCCGGAGTGTGTATCTTTAGGGCGTGTAAGTGGGACAAACCACACACAAACAAGAAACATAATGAACATGGTCAATTGTCTTTCGGTTTTTAAAGACAATTTCTCCGCAAAAGTAACGAGTAACAAGAGCCTTTATAGAAATGTAGTGAAGCAAAAAGTATTATATTCATCTTTCAAATGTAGGGGAATAAAAGTAAAAAGTTTCCCCCAAAAATACTACTCAAGTAAAGTACAAATTCTCAAAAACTGTAAGTAAGTACAGTACTCAAGTAAATTTACTTTGTTACTGTCCACCTCTGGCAGACACACCCTCAAAGTAATGCAGTGAAGGAGATGGAGGCTAAGAGGCACCTTATTGTTCCTCTGTATCAGCATAGAGGACAGATGAGTTTTTGGCCATGAATGACCTTTACAAGAAAAAGATCTGGTTTTACACACACACGCACGCAAAAAGTCAAATTTCTATATTAGGCCACTCATAGACATAGTGCATTTCCTAGACTCTTACCCTAACCCTAATATCAAGTCTTAAACAGTCTGAAAAAAGGACTGGTTAAATGTCCTAACAAAAGGTCCTCATTTGGATACAATTATGCTTAAAATAGGCCTAACAAAGGTAGAAATACACCTACATTTGATTCACAAACACGCAATATGTACATGGACATTTTCTGCTATACACACACATATTATACAAAATCAGTGTATCTCAGCATACTCCAGCAGCATACTCTATATTTACTACCAGAAAACGCTCTACAGGCCACAGTGTCAGGTTGTGATTGACATGACATCAGAAGCCCTCTACCTTTTATAATTCAATCCATGTAATTTTGTCTCATAAGAACACACACACACAACAATGAAGTGACAAACAGGAAACACCTAGCCTAAAAGTCCACTGGGGAAGAATGAAAGAACAAAAAAAGAGAAAACAAAAAGTGGATGACAGAGATACAGGAAAAACATAATTAAAAGCTTTAAATAGAAAAATCTAACCCATGTGTTTGTATACACACACCCAAGCACACCAGCCTGTCCTGGTATAGTGTAGATGCTGACAGAGATTAAAGTCAAAGACTTAAAGAAATGAAGAGTTCTGCTAATGCAACACTATTTTATCTTGCCTATTTATTTATTTATCTTATTTACTACTTATTCTAGTTTTTAAGATATGTGTCTTCACTTTGTTCCTAGACATTTCGTTGTATTATATACAATGACAATAAAAGCAATTCTATTCTATTTTAATGTAACGCTACTGTAGACACATTAGGAGAGAGCCCAATTCAACACACAGCAGATAACAGCACATGCCTGCATACGAGCAGCCTGTTCATTGTGAGTATGGACAGTGTGTTCTGGAGCAGCAAAACACAGTGTGTGACTGTGTGAGTGGTGTAGTGGTATGTGGAAGGCATTTTAACTCACAGCTCTGCAGTGTCAGCCAGCTCATTTCCTGAGTCTGCTGCAGAGACTTTTACACACACACACACACACACACACACACACCCTGACATACAAGTCTATATAGCCGAGAAGAAGAGAAGCTGAAAAGTATTGTTGAGCAGTACAGGCATACAGTTCAGTGCCAGTGCCGTGTGCCGTTGTGTGTTTACATTTCAGGTTTCCATATGTAAATCTGTCTGTGCTGAGATAGTTCCTGTTTATGTCTCTACATACAGACAGAAATCATGTTAACTCACCCTGGCTCTGACCTTGGGTCTGCCTCACTCTCACTGGAGATCCACCCCCAGTGTTCTGACCACCTTCTCCCAACAAGGTGCCATCATTCAGTGCTTGCCTTGGCCTGGGGCTCCCCTGTCCTGGAGGTTGACCCACTGAACCTGGAGGTGGAGCTGGTCCTGAGGCCTTGTCCACTCGAGTGCCTTTCCCTTGCTCCCTGGCATTGGGCCCCAGCTTTGAGGAGATTTTCTGTAAGAACAGCTGGCGTTTAGTGACAGCATCCCAGCTGAGGGGCCCCAGATTGGAGCTGCGTACTGAGACCATGGTGTTAGCCATACCTCACTCAGTCAGAAATGTTAACTGAGGGAAGTGAAGGAGCAGAGGGGAGGAGTGAGTGAGATAGTGTGTGTTAAGACAGAGGGGGAGGAGGAAAATTAGAGAGACAGAGAGAGGGAGAGAGAGAGAGAAGGAAAGAGGGAGGAGGGAAAATTGGGAGTGTGCTGCAAAAGAGGGGTAAAAAAGTTACTATTGGGTTGTACATTCCCCCTGAGAAACCTGGCTATGACCAGGCCATTTTTTCTCTCTCTCTGTCTCAACCATACCCCTAAGTGTTTCTCCCCCTCTGACCCTGAACACCAGCACACATGGAATGAGTTTGTGGATAATCGTCTTGTCAGAGGAAAAACATAACTTCTAGAACCTGTTAGTAGTTGTCATGTAGCTACTTTTGCTAACAGAGCAGTCAGGGAGTTGGGGGCATGAGGGAAAAAAAGGTCATATTCATTCTTGCATATAAATTAAGGTCAAGACATTTTCAGGAAAAACCCAGATATGCTTTCATCCAACAAGCATTTTGCTCTGTGACCTTCACCACCACCTCCTCACTTAAATTCACTGAAAGACAGACACAGAGCTTATTCAGAAAAGATGAAACACTGGAGTGTTACTGAACCCTGCCCAACTTTTCAGCTGAGCCAAGAAGCTGAGCCCATGGATTACTGTAGCATGCACACTAAATCATATGTTGTTAGCTGGCAGCTCGACTAGGCCTAAATAATACTAAATATTAAATAATAAAGGATAGATACTGAACATTAACATGCAACAACATTTCTTTGAGCAGAGCTAAAATGAGTTAAATGAGTTAAAATACAAGTTAACAGTTGACCTGTTTTAAACACACTATTGTAAAGAAAAAAAAACAAACCTGGGGCTGCCCATGAGAGAATATGTTGGGGCAGGTATTAAACTTGTCACTGGATCTTTGAAAACACACAGCACATACTGAGACTCCCATGGTTAAAATACACAGTACTTTTTTTCTCTTATGTAAAACAACAACCACCACACAGTTTAGGACATCAGAACTAATGCTCATAGTCTTTTGACAAAAGCCTTACTTGCATCAGTCTGTTATTTAGTTCCAGTCATAATTTATATTAAGCACACACCAGGACACATTTTCCATGAAGCTGCAAAACCAGAACATTCAAGAACAAGATAAAGAAATATTTGTTACAATGTGAACACATCTCAAAAGAACAATCAGAACCATTTGTGTATTCTTGCTGCCAATTAAAATCAATATGATATTTTGATAGGCTGACAGAGACTAAACATCCAACCCTGAGGAGAAGTTCAGTTTAAATACACTGAAACAAGTTCACTGTGCTCACCCTGCTATGACTTCTGGGTTTGCCCCGAACAGAACTTTGGTCGTCAGACTCTCCACAAGTATCTTCACTTTGAAGCACTGTCTCCACACGCTCAGTTGCTCGACATGTATCAGGAACTTCCTGCGCAGCCTTCCTGGGACTTTCCAGGGATCCTTCATCAACCATCTCAGATCCCAGAGAGCTGGTTGAGGTGGAGAGTGTTCGACTAATGGCTGTACTCTTCTCTGGCTGAGCAGAGTAATTGTCCGTCTTGGTTTTCAAGGTACTGCTCTTTCCTGTGATGGGTTTCAGCTTCACAGCCATTTTAATTGGACCTGCAGAAGATCTTTGACTTTTACCTTCATTACCACTCTGTGCTTCCACCTTCGTGGGAATAGCTTTATTTCCATTTCCTAGAGCAGATTTGTTCTGCCGAATGGAAGACAAACATCAAATATTAGAACTTAGCTGTAACTTGATACATGTAAATTTTTCATTAACACTACAATACCTGGCTTGGTGTTTTAGGTGGGGACACGGTGGACCATGAACCAACTTTAGCCTTGACGTTTTTCAGATAAAGTCTGGAAACTCTCTTTGCTTCCAGATTGGATTTGAGGCCTGTGGAAGCCACTGTCTTGGGAGCAGTTGAAGTTGTAGTGGTAGTCTTTGCTGCTCTGGCTGGCTGACTAATGTTCTGTTGCATGGGTTTGGAGGCCACTGTACATCTTTCAGGAGATATGACCTCCTTAGACTCTAGTGATGGATTGGTAGAAGGACAACATGATGATATCTTGGTGGTTTCACTAAGATTCTTGGAAGCAGGTTGATCCAGTGGACAGGCAACCTTTGGCCTCTCGTCATCAGCTACTCCTACAGGCACATCTCTCTCCATCTGGAGTATGGTTGTTGCTGCAGAGCCATCTGAAATCATGATGCTGTCACTGGGCTGACTGGTTACACTTGAGAGGGTCATACCGCTTCTCTGTATGCCTATGTCAGAACTCACAGACAGAAACAAAGCCTCCTCTTCATCATCATAATCATCATCAGCTGGGATTTCTGTTGCATCTGAGTCTGGGGTTGTGGAGCCATGTTTTCTTCTGCTTTCACTGCTAATGTCATTGCTAATGTCATGGCTAGCACCATTAGTCACGAGGGACAGGGTTAGGTTATCTTTATCATTCCAGGTGTCTTGGTGATATTCGCTGCTGTTGGCATCCAGGTAAACAGACACAGAGTTGTCATTGGATTCTGACAGCTCTGTTGCCATTTGCGTCATTCTCACTGAGACATCATTAAAGTCATCTTGGTTGCCGCATTCGTCCGCCACCCATTTTGAAATGACATCTGTCACTTTGTTTGTTTTGGTCACCTTTGTTGTCATCAAGGTGACTTCAAATACCTCATAGTCCAGTGGGCTGTCAGCCCGGTCCTCACTGAGGCTGCTCAGACTCCGCAGTGACTCAGGAGATGACTGCCCCAGACAGGAGGATGAAGACGAGGAGGAAGAAGAGGAGACTGGAAAAGCATTTCCATTGTGGTCTCCTGCACTGTGAAGAGTTAGCCTCATGCTGGAGCTACCTTTCCCTCTGACAGGAAAGCTCTCACGGGGCTCAGACACACTCATCTCTGGGCAAGAAGATGGAAACCAGATGGCCAGTGACTTTCTATAATGGTGTGAGGTTTTTCTGATTCTTTACGTATGGGTTTTACTTCCCCATTGCTGGACGTGAAAGAACAATGAACAATGCTCTTCACAGCATTTTACATTTCAAATGTCGTGCAAACAAACAGCAGTAATTCCAGGGCTGTAAAGTCATCATGTCCTTGTCATGTGTAGAACTGTACTTTAGAACTCCATCCATTTAAGAGCCTCACATCTTATTTGATGACAAGTAGTTGAAAACATCTGGAAATCTGAAAAAGAAAATTTTGATGTTTAGACTTGTAATGTACTGTGATGAACTGCAATAAATAAAATACATTAAATCAATAGAATCAATCTAATTTCTCAGTAATTAACCTGTTTATTGTGATTTCTAAGGCTCAAAGTAAACTTTCTTTCTGCCGTACAAGAAGAAGAAGATGAACACACTGGACAAGCAGCTGAAAAATGTACCACTGCACAATGGCTGCAATTCATTTAACACCACCACAGAAAAACCACCTAATTTGAATCCAAAAAGTGAGCAGTTTTTGTACAGCTTCAAGTACAGCTTTAACATTTGTTTCCTGCTGAAATCTTAACTGGATGAATGACGTGTGTGTATTAGTCACTGAATGTTTGTTGCTAAAACAACACTGATGTCAAAAGAGTTCATACTGCCCTCTGCAGGCTAGAATGAAAAACTTAGCTATTAGTGCATTACTGAATGCAACTGCAAGAACGATAATGCAGAAACTGTAACAAACTCTTCAAGGTGTTTCTGATGAATAGCCTTAGACCTCCCTTGTGAAATGATTCACCATTCAATTTCTCAAACTGATCAAATCCATTGGACGGCAAAATCATTAATTTTGTGTCAATTAACCAGCTCCATAAAATGTCATCTATTTATATCATCATTTTAAGTCGTGATGATCTGATTTTCATCTTTCGTACTGATGTATGAGTATGTGTGTGCATGTATGTATGTGGGTCAGGGACAAAAAGAAACAAGAGAAATGTCTATATAAAGGCGAGCAAATCCAGGACAGTGCTCTGTCTCCATTATCCGGTAATGATAGGGGCCCCTGGATGCCACCACAACTTGACTTCCTTCCAGGTAGAGAGATAGAGTAAAGACACTTACTTAAAAGCATTCAACTGTTCAGGAAGGCATTATCACACTGAAACAGGATATTCAAACCTGTTTTTCTTTTTTAGAGGGACAAGGGTTATCTGCAACAAACCACTACACCACAGTCACATATAAATACATCAGCTATTTACAATAATTTCTTCTCATTTCAACAAGTCATTTTTGTATTAGTAAGATTCTCTCCCTACAACGTTACTACTTACTACAACATACCTCTGCAGTTATTTATAACAAGGTTGGGTCAAATCAGAGAGACTGCAAAATGATGTGGAAATGTATGTCACATGCTTTATTAACTATGAATAGCTCTGAGGCAAAAGGACTGATAGTTTACCTGGTGGCCATCTTTTGCGTGGTATTCTGAAGTAACAGTGAGTTCGGTTTACCTAATCAAATACACACTGACACTGTCAGTTCTTACTGGTACACAGACAGCCTACGATGGCCACATCATCAACTCTTCTCTGTCCCAGAGCAGATGAACCAGCGACTCGCTGTCTCTATTAAAATTGTAGTAGTTTCATCAGAAGGACCAGCTGTACAAAGAAACCTAGTGTGCAGATCAAAATATAAATTGTGGAGATTTTGAAGGCACAGGTGAATTTGCTTGTCCCATCTCTGAGAAATATTTTGCCAGGAACCAACAGAGAACAACTGCCATTTCATGCTGTCAAGGAACATCACTATTCAGACACAGTTTGTTCCTGATAAAAGGTCATTATGTTTTTCATGTTTTTTGAGGATAACTGTCTCATCAGTGAACACATCTTTTCAATTCTTTCAATTTGTTGACTGTGGAATAAACAAATGATTTTTTATGATCAACTCAATCATGGCACTAACCACAGAGAGTCTGAATGACAAAGAGAAAGGTTGTCCTACATTACAGTCAGGCAAGTGAACAACCCCCTCTCTCTGATATGAAGCCTCTAAAACTGAACTGACTTTCTCTGGCTTAAACTCCTGGAGTGCCCTATACCAACCAAACATCTCATCCATTCCAGTTAGAATCAATTGCACCACTGGGCTCAGGCTGCCCCACTGAGTGTGTGTGTGTATGTGTTCATGTGAATCTGAGGTGAATAACAAGACTAACCCACAACTTTAATGGCTGTTGATGGGCGATTGAACATGCTTGTTAAGCAGGTTATGCCTAGAGTGGGATGAAGTGGCATAGGCGAGGATGAAGATGAAGAGTGACAGGAGTGAGCACAACATTAAAGGGGAAACTACAGCAATTACAAGTTTATGCTTCTCTATAAATTCACACACACTATAATTTGATCATTATTACTAATTTTCAAAGTCGTGCTTCTGCTCTGACCTGCACCAAATAACTAGCAACAGAACAGCCCAGACAGAAGTGTAAAACATTTGTTTCTAACCACTAGTATCATACTAATTAGACTAAAATGATAAAAAATCTATTAGATTTGTATAACTCAAGAGTAGTCGAGACTTCAGACAACAATGTTACAATTATATATTAGTTGTTTCATTGTTCTTTTAAATCTAACATTTTAGAGTACAAATGAAAACCTAATGCAATATATCTTACATTCACAATCACTATAAAATATTTATAAGAGGTCAAAGGTGCCAAATGTTCACTAAAAACATCACTTTCCATCTGCCCAGTGTTATGTAATCACCCCATGCAGCTGCCGTATTACTTTAACGTCCTGATGCTCTGAAGCAGGAGGTTTGTTTTGTTCAGGAGGTCGACCCTTGGCTGCAAGAATGCAGCATGATGTACCTTTTTTCTTTTCTTGGCTCTTCCCTCTGTACTTAATTTAGACCAGAGAATCACTGAATAAACAAAATAAACCCCCCAGGAAGGATCAGACCCCGCACTCAACCAGACTGATCGATTAGAATACCAAGCCCCGCACCTGCAGTCCAGACTGAGTCACATCACAATCACTGGAGCACCCCTAGCAATAGTATTTATCTTCCTGTTCTGCATTGTCCCCCTTTCTGTTATCCAAATTGGTCTTTTGACCTCCACCTCAGTTTAGCTAAGAGAAAGGCTGTTTTCTTGAACCTCCCTCATCAACTAAACTTTTAGTTTTCAATTTGTACACCACCAAACCACAACAGAATCATCTCCAGATATTTATTCTTTTAGTTTCTGCTTATAATTTCTGCTGTTTGATGTCGCTCTTTTGCTTATTGGTTCTTCACTCTGATCACTGGCAGTCATTTGTTGTGACCTTTTGTGATAAGAAATATATACATAAGAATGTGTGTGTGTGTGTGTGTGTGTGTGTGTGCTTGTAAAACAAGGCAATAATCAAGCTCAGAATGGCCTGTGCCAGCCACAGAGGGCTGTAGTAGAAGCTATTTGTGTGAACTAACAGTTAGCCCCTTTGTTTTCAGCTGATCATTATGGGATTTAGAAGCTGGCTGAAGTTTGAGTTCAATAGCTAGAAAAGTACAATATAACACACATGGTGACTGGACATAGAGCCTGGAGGAAAATACCAATAAATACTAATCTTTAAGGGTAATTGGCCATATTACACTTTTCTTTGCATAGTAGCTAAATAACCGCGGATTCTTCTATTTATCTACAAACAAACTACAACACATCATTTCCTGTCTTGAGAATATACAAGACAATGAATGGTTTACGCAAAAATTTGTAAGTTTAACATGCGAAATGTTACAGTCTGTCAAACATTACAGATGTTTGTTTGACAAACATTTTGTATGGGAAAATGTTCCAATATACCCCACTGACATCAGCAGCCTCAGAGTGAGGAGGTCCTGGGGCTCAGATGATTGAACCTAGTGCTGCTGTCCGTCCTATTTACACCATTACAGCACTTCAATGGCAGAGCCAACAACACACAACCAGGGTTCAGAATCATCCACCTGAAAGGTCCAGAGCTGCAGCTAAGACCCATCTCAGACCACTGCTTAACATCGCAAGTGGTTTTACATTACACAGGCTGTCTCCACCGAACTGTGTTTTAGGTGATTCAATTGAAACAGTGTGGAAATTAATTAGCTAATGATACTCATTTAATTGCCAAAAAATCATTATTTCAGATTCTGATGCAAATCCACTCAAGCAATCTGCTGAAATGATTTTGAAGCAAATCCTTTTTGATTAATTCATGGTGTAAAAGAATGCAGGCTTTGTGCTCAGGGTTTTTTTTTTTGTTCCACCAGCCAGTCGGGGTGCTTGTTAATAGGCAGGACGCAGCAGACTCACCTTTCATTCAAATACTTGGCAAGCATCAGCACCGCATCACATTACAGCAACACACAGTAACAGTGCTGGGATCAGTGCATACACACACCTGCGGTCACAAGATGGACATGACGCATATACGGTAATAATGATACAAGCCACTTATTAACTCATGACTGTTTCTAACAGTGGTGTATAAATTGAGTTAGAAGCTGATGTTACACTCTGCCTCTCGCTGTATCTCACACAAGGACAGCCCAATGCAGCAAAAGACTGCTTAGTCATTGCAAGTGAAGATAAATGTGTCATGCATTTAAAATTTGAACTTAGGTTTGTAACCTCTTTTTCAAAGAACACCATTAGGATTTACCCACCTACCTATATTGCAGAGGTGTGTGTGTGTGTGTGTGTTTGAGTGTTTACTGGTGAGGTTATGTGTGGATGTGTGTGTGTAAGATCGCAGCAGGAAATGTGACACTGACAGTGTGTGTGTTCAGATGACATAAAGACACATGCACTCAAGTTGATGACTTCACAGTGCAGGTGGCAGTTGCACTGAGTCATTGTAATTGTAATATAAAAATTCTGATGGATAGGATCTGTAGGATACTCAGAATGCTTGCAGAAAGAGTCAGAGCTTGCAGAAAGAACATTATATTAAGATCAAGGAGTATCAGGATACAATAACAAACCAGGGTGAATCACTGGTGGAACAGAAAGAGGCAGCAGTTGACTAATGAGAACAATCCTAATAAACAGTGAGACTGGTGCAGACTAACAAATTAGATGCAGAAAAGACCTGTTGGCTGCCTGCCAATCTGATCAAGACTGGATCAGAGGTTGTACAGCACAGTGCGGTTATTGTTCAACCAGCTAGTTGTCCCTTTTCAGCATTGCCAGCCCAACCATTAACTTAGCAGATCAATAACTGGATAAATGACAACAGCTCTATTATGGTGATGTACTGTAGCAGTGAATCAAAAACTCGGTAAATTAGGATGGCAACTAACCAATAAAACTTTAATTCCAGTGAAGTATAGTAAAACAATTGCATCCCCGATTACATCTGGTACTGAAGTGTTTTCATTTAGTATCTTTCATTTAAAGGTAGTCTAAACTGTTATGTAAGTTACAACTCATCTTGTATTTGTACCATAGTTGAAATAGCATTGCAGCAGTGCTTGTGGAGGAGGAAAGAAGTGGTTCCCATAACTGAAATACAGGACCAGAACACATGATCTGTCCATACACGGTCAGAAATGCTCACATAGTCTGAGGTGTACAGTGATTTTACTGCATGAACGACAAACAAGTGATAAAGCTCTAGAGGACCTACTCAACCACCCACTGTCAGTTTTTGGAAAATTTCACAAGTTTTAAGACAGTTTTGGATTGGATACAGAATGTAACCTCCAAAGTCTAACTGAAATCATTATCAACACCTCAAAGTTTCTAAACTTTGTGCTGTTTCGAGGACCTTCTGTGCTTCTCTCCTGTTAGATGTATCACTGCCAAGACAAGAACCAAGACACCTCAACCCTGGCTGCTAAACTTCCTTACTGGCATGTAATGCCATCCTGTAATAATATGAATCCATCAGTTATTAGAGTTACCTTTGACTTGGCACCTGAAGCAGCTAAAGGATGTTAGACTGAGTAACATCCCTCATGAGGGAAAACTGCATGAATGGCTTGTACCTTTAACCTGGAATCATCATCATCGTATTCTCTTAATGAAAAGCTCAATGACTGTTTGTAGTTGTAATAAAATGTGCAGAAATTGGTCCTGAACTTTACAGCAAGTACTGCAACATGGTAAGTCTATGCTGATGACAAAAATGTACTGAATTTTACAAATGCCATCACAGTTACAAAGCAAGAATTTACCACAGTATAATAAGTACAGTATAATGAAACAATACAATAATACAATATAAATACACAATTTACTATGTAAGAAATGATTTGTGTGTAATCATTTAAACCAGTTGGTTTAAAATGATCTATCATGACATAAGTTGTTTTGCACCAGCCAACATCTCAAAGTGGACAGATCATTTGCTTTCCAAAGGACCTATGCCCCATATTGTATGTACAAAGAAAACACACATGCACATGTACGGATCCCACATATAACTGTTGCCACAGTCAGAACTTACTCTTCTGTCTCCTCCTCCTCCTTCTCAGGCTCCACTGCCACAACAACAAACAACAAGAAAAAATCCAACAAAAATTATGGAAGCTCCTTCAGCTTGCTCACGCTCCTCACTTCAGACTGGCATGGACTTGGCTATTTGCTCTCACACACAGTCGATCCTCCTCGCACCTTCGCACACATCCCTGGCTGCGCTGTACATTCATGTGTCATATCTTATCCCATTGCTGCAGCGTGTGTGTGTGTGAACACATGGGTGAGGGAAGACTGCGCAGGCTGTGACGATGGTCGAGAGAGGGAGGAAGATAAGAGTGAGAGGGAGGGATACACCTCCCTTTTTGGTTCTGAAACACAAGCATGCTGCCCAATGCTGCAGTAACAAGAATCTCTTTGAGTTTCATAATATGGGAGTGGGGACATTTTGAGAAAGTGAGGCCAGCCCTCACTTCAAAAATCTTCAGGGTTCAGAATAGAATCATGTTACGGTTAGCCACTTAGTTGAGACTGTTAAGGCTTTGGTAAGGGGCTAGTGAGTGTGCTATTGTCAGTGAGAGTGCTCTCACAGACAGCTGTAAAAACGTGTGTGTGTGCCCAACTTAGTTAATGTAAACTGCTGTTTCTGGCATAGGAATATGGAAAGAACACACAAACCTTCATTAAGGTCTGGCATGGGAGGGGGCAGTCAGTCCAACGTCTGTGCTTACACAGAGCTTGTGTGTGTGCCTACCAGGTAACCCTACCCTGATCAGGGTCCACCCTCCAGCCCCAAAAGGTAGGAGGGGCCTGTCCTGACCAGTCAAGCTGGGTTGGCTGTTGCTAAGCAGTGTTAGGCCCTCTCCCTGTTATTGGTTGCAGGAGTCGGAGGGGAAACCAAGAGGGAGGTTTTGGACACAAGACAAAAAGGACAATAAGACCCATGTAATGATGAAATGGAAGTCTGGAGGAGAAGCACAGGGAGGAGGGGGAAAGGCACTGCTGAGCCTCTGAAAAAATCCAAGGAAGATTACAGAAAACTAGTAACAATGAACTGTTCATAGTGCATTTCTAAGTGTGTAACATAAATGCTTTAAACTGTGCGCTTCCATTATTCTATAAGCTGATATTAATAATAATATAAGCATGTAAATATATTTATACTGTATCATGGTGTACTTTTTTCTTCCTATGCGCCAAGGTACTGTTAATGACCTAGGTCATTAGGTTTATGATAAAGGGAATTGTTATAATGTGTAGTTAACCCTTTCTCTCTTCCCCTGGACTTAGTGTATGTGCATGGATGTAGTGAAAATAAGTGCATGGGTGGAGTGACAACAGGTGGTGATTCCGGATAGGACCATTTGAATTGATTGATGCCACCTCATTGGACAACTGGGAGCCAGACCGCTTCTTGAACTCCAGTGGACTGCCACTGAGGAGCTCACTTTTAACCTCCTTCGCTTCCCGCTCCCAACTAAACGCAGCTGGGTGTGGATTGTGTTGATGTGTAAAACTGGAATTAGATACCTGTGTTAGAATTGTGATGAAATGGACCAAACTTGTAAATAATTCACTGTATATATGTAGAGCACCTGGTAGCTGAGATAGGAGTGAGAAGCTTTTTTCTTTTGTTATTTGTTTCTCCTGTTTTGCAGTTGGGAGTTAGGTTAGAAAATGTGTCTTTTGTTTGGATATTTTATTTATGGAAAGGTAAGGTCAGGGTCATTAGTGGTTTTTTGTTCGTTATTTTGAGCAGTCTCATCTCCGAACATTAAATAAATGGCGCTACTTCACAATGGAAGTTCCAAGTAACTGATTTTACTTGAGAGTGGGAGGAAAGGGGGGAGCTATGCATGTTGTGTCCTGGCTGCTCTAGGCCACAGATGTAACAGTACACTACTGAACTATTGCTACAGAGATAGACCACAGGTGGGTTTGGCTGTTAGTTATAAATGTTATTGTCTGGTTAATGCTGTTAGTATGGTGTGGTTCTGCGCACGCAGTTGGGGTTTGCTGATGCACAAGGCAGCTATGCAGGATTTTGACCACTGGTTGACTGTAGCTAGACACATCATTGTCTGGCTGGTCAGTCTGCACAGAAGGTGCTGGGACAGATATCCTCAGGATCTTCTCCATACATGTTGCTGAAACCACCAACACTTCTGGAATATGGTTTTCATCGCAGAAGAGAAAGAAATATTGTTTGATACTTTTGCATTACAAGACTAAGAAAACATGTTAGTGTTTACAGTGACAACTACTATTTTTAGATTTTTTTTAAAACAGTACATTTGGCATTATTTAAATGCGTAAAAGATATGTCTTCTATTTTTTTATTTACAGTTCTAGCACATTTGCTCAAGTAATTGGTTGTTTTTGCACTTTCCTTTTCTTTCCCCGAATATGACAATATTAAGTAACACATTTTTACAATAAATGCTTGTTATACTTACACTTGGCTTTAACTGGTTTGACAATGCACTGGTCCTTCCTTGCCTTGGAAAGTGTGGTCTGCTGTCTAGTACATGATAGTTCATCTCTGGGATTACTTCCAACTTCTTCATAATATCTAGGATGAATTAATAAAAATTTAGTTATTTTTATATAACCTATAAAACTGTGTATAAAACATTCACCTCCAAAAGAGCAAACATCCAGTGTGAATAATATACATAAAGTATTTCCTTTTACAATTATTATAATAATTTATTATTGGAATTACATTCTACTACCTATCTGTCTATCAACAGCGAAGCATCTCACTTCAGAACACATCAAGTCTTTTTGGTATTGAAAGCTGCATCAAACCAAAACATACAGTATCATTTTGCAAATGAACATAAATCCTGTCTGTGTGGCCAGAAAAAAAC